>NC_134863.1:22413550-22737300 GCF_049852395.1 Peromyscus maniculatus bairdii
AAATGAGCCCAAACACACCTGCAAGACATGTCTGAAGGAGAGAAAAAGACCTCAAGAAAACAGTGAAAGGAAAGGAAAGAACAGAATTGGGAGTGGGGGCAGTACAAAGGCCAATGCTGGAGCCGGGAAAAGCGACAAGAATGACGATTCTGCTACGACTTGATCTGATATGAGGATCCAAGTTTGGAAAGCGGGGGCTAGAAAACCATAAACTAGGAGCAGCGCTGTACAAAAGAGGTGCCAAGTTCTCTTCTGATCCACGCCTGCAGTTCAATGCTTCCATCAGGTTAAACAGATCCAACTCACACATCTGCCCCTTCTCCATCCTGAAAACATTCAAAATGCTTCCTGACTTTTTGAAACAGTACATCACTGTCCTCAGTCACTCTACTGTGCAACAGCGCAATAACGTCACCCCTCACCGTGACACAGTGGCCCCTGATCAGCCTTTCTCATTCCTCTCTCCCTCCGATTTTTGTTATATGTTTGAACCTACAAGCGTCATATCATGCATTCTATTATTTAATCTACTTTTTTTCACGTATATTATGTGCATCCTCCATAGAATCCACCTTCTCACGCTTTCATGAAAAACACTGTGACAATGAATGGTTTAGAGCAAAAACTGGTAAGGTTAATGCAAAGCACCAAATAGCAAACATAAGGCATCCTGGCTATGCGGATTCCCAATTTTGTAAATGGTCAAGGCCCTGATACACGTTTTACAATATTTAATATGTAAATAGTTGTCATATGTATTATTTAGGGACAATGACAAGAAAAATGCTCATTTCAGACACAATTTTCTCTCTTCTAGATATCTTCACTCTGTGGAGATAGATAGATAGATAGATAGATAGATAGATAGATAGATAGATAGATAGATAGATAGATAGACGGATGAACAGATAGACAGACAGACACATATAGAACCCACAGATACAGAGAGCTAACTGCACTCAACCTTATGGTGATGGGAGGCAGAGAGAGGAGGAGAAGGCAGGGGTAGGGTAGCTATAGAAAGTATGTAGCTTTACAGACACTGAAATTCTATATAGTGTTCATAGATTATAAGTTTTCTTTTTTAACTTTTTAAAATGTTAAAGCTAAGCTCATGGGTAAAAATTATGGGTGACATAATTTTCAAGAAATAATACAAAAATTAAATAATTAAAAATTATTCAGAATTTCAAAATAGGGACAGAAGGGCATTAAGCTGAGCACGGGCTAGTCTGCAAAGGAGTCCTGTGTGACCCCTGCATGTCCATCAGGCAGAGGGGCCAGAGGGGCCAAGTCTTGATGTAAGACTCTACTCAGAATCAGGGCCAAACTGAAATCAAAATCACTCTCTACCACTTAATTAAAACCCGTGTGTCACATCTGTCCTTTGTCTCACGTCTGTAAACTAGGCTGTCTGTCAGACACCTCAGTAGCGTGTGAGGAATAAACACGTGCCTTTAGGAGGGGTCTAGTCTACGTGGACAACTTCACGCATGTCAGCCATCTCTTCTGCTGCTGCTGCTTTTCCTTTCTGCAGTACTGGATCAAGTCGGGGGCCCTGCACTAGTCCACCTTCACAGCTAAATACTATTCTGCTTTGCCAACGTTCTACATGACCTGGCATTATCTTTCCTCCGTCCTGATTAATAATGCTCTCATAAATATCCTTGTCTGCACTAACTGTACATGCCACACCTATTCTTACTCGTAAGGTAGTCCCAATATAAAACTACCAATCCAAGTATGTCCTCTGTATTCATTTGTACATGTCTGTGTATGTTCAAAGGGCAGCCTACATGGGAGGTAGCTCTCTCGTTCCACCACGTGGGTCCCAGGGATCACGTCAAGTTTGTCAGGCTTGATGGAAATCACCTTTACCCAGTAAGCCATCTTTCCAGGCCCCAAATATATGTTCTTTAAATTGTGAGTCAGCAAAATGATTCAGCAGGTGAAGGTGCTTCACCATGCAAGCCCGGCGACCTGAGTTCAACCTCCAAAACCCACACGCCATCCTCTGACTCCTTAATGTACAACATGGCACAAGGGCTCACACACATCGTGTATGCACAGGTGCCCACAGGTGCGTGCACACACACACACACACACACACACACACACACACACATACTCCAAATAACAATAATAATTTTTTATTAAATTATGAGGTATTTTACTGGTATGTCCTTCAAAAACGTTCTGTCAAACCACACTCTCTCCTCCCGTGTGAGAATCGTTTCCCGATACCTTTTGCGGTACCAGGAACTCTATTGTTTTGGTTTTATTTTGTTGGGAGGTGGAAGGGGGCGGGGTTTGAAACAGAGTCTCTCTCCACAGCCCTGGCTGTCCCGGAATTCACTATGTAGACCAGTCTGATCTTAAACCCACAGAAGTCCATCTGCCTCTGCCTCCCGAGTGCTGCTTTGATAAAAGGCGTGCACCACCACTGCCCGTCAATACTGGGAACTCTTAAAGTCATCAACTTGATGGGCAAAGCCCCTTCCTTTAGTGTGGGTAAGTTTCATTTTTTAGTTTTTTAGGTGTTTGGCTCACATTGCAGAGGCTGCAAGCCAAGTCCAAAGGCATGGTAATTCCTTCTAGTGAGGGCCACATGCTACGCTGAAACATGAAGGAGATATCAAGCGGCAAAACTAACTGTCCTGCTTTATGCAACCTCGCTGCACTTTAATTTTCCTCACCGTGGCTTGAGGCTGGAAAGGAGCAATGACATTCCAGCACTGGTCTCTCTGATTCCTGACTGCAGATGCAATGTGACCAGCCACCCAGCACCCCGGCCAAGCTTTCCCCTGTGACAGACCGTGTCCTCTCAAACCGTGAGAGGAAATAAAGCCCTCTTCTTTCTGTCCTTCAGTTACTTTTTGAGGTATTCTGCTGTGGCAACAAGAAAACAGTATCAATCACCTGCAACATGACTTTGCCACCCCCAGTTAAGATGGAGAGTCCAGCAGGGCCTGGTGGCACATGTCTGTAATCCCAGCTACTCAGGAGACAGATCAAGACCTGCTGAGCTACAGAGTAAATTCAAGACCAGTCTGGGCAAACGAGACTCTATTTCAAAATAAAAGTAGAAACAGAAGCCTGGAGACAGAACCTGCTGGCGAAACACTTGCCTGGCATGCATGAGACCAGAGGTTCAGTCCCCAACATCACACATACACATACACAAAGTGACTACAGTTCTCTGCCCCCTTGAGCTGGGTGGCACCTTAGGAGAATGTGATAACATTAACATGGCTAGTCCAGGCAAAACTCTCCACCGCTTAACTGTCTTACCCCTTAGAGGTAAACTACTTTGAACATACAACTACACTAGCAATAGCACGCAGTAAGAAGCCCAAGGTACATGGAAAGAGACAAAGGAAATGTCGTGTGGAAAGGACAGAGAGATCCATGAATGCCAGGACATCAGCCACACGAAATGAAGGAGCCATGCTAAAGTGCGTCTTCCAGCCTCGGCCATCTCAGAGGATGCTAGGGATGAGTCAGAGATGAACCCTCCAGCCAGGCTCTTTCCAAAACTTCTGACTCCTGAATCATAAGCAAAATAAGAGTTGTTTTGACACACTTTCAGTTGATTTGTTAAACAGCGCATCAGCTCACCAGATGGCAATTTCAAGTATGTACTAATCTTTAAGATGTTGCCTCTCCAAATCAACAGTGTGCCTCACAACAGTTCCTTGCAACAGCGCTACCACACTGATGTGGGACTGCATAATGCGGCACCTCCGGAACAGCAAACTAGGGCAGGCATGAGGTGAGCAGGAACTTACCCTGTAGCTCAGGATAGACTTTAATCCTGATCTTGCCTCCACCTCCCCAGTGCTATGATTATAAACGTGTGTTACTGAGACCAGCCAATCTTCAAAAGTCACTTACAAGCCAAAATTTCTTTAGTGTTTGTGAGGTTGTTGGGGGTGTTTGGGGGAGAGGTGAGTTAGCTCTTTTGAGACAGGGTCTTACTAGATAGCCCAGGCTGGCCTGGAACTCGCTATATAGCCAAAGTTGACCTCAAACTTAAGATAACGCCCCTGCCTCACCCTCTCAAGGTCAGAGATTACAAGCATGGGTCCATGGACATTTTTTCTCTAAATATTTATTCTGCCAGGCGGCTCAGGGACAATAGCTCAAAGCTATTGGATTTCCTAAACAGTTACTAAAACGCAACAATGTATCAAGATGGAGAAAGGATAGCTAACCAGTAACGGGGAATGTCCTTCTGCACTTTAGGACAACTGGAGTGAACAACATGAAACAATGTCTCAAATACCTACTAGGGAAGATTTTAACTGTTCCCAACACAAAGAAATGATGTCTGAGGTGCCAGGTATGCCAATCACGCTGATCTGATCATTAAATTTTAGTGTGTTTATATAAGTGTGTGTACACTGTGTCCTCAAGACACATACAATTATTATTTGTCAATTTTAGACAATATTATATATAATGAATAATATAAGGGAAATTTTTATTAATTAGCCAAACAAAATACTTTAGCATTGAAAAATAGTGATAACCACCATATTATCTAAGCTCAGACATTGTGAACACAGCTACAATTTAGAAATATCAGTAGATGTAATAGTGGGAAAGTGGGAAAGAGAGCTAACTGATATTTAATAACCTTTTCTACTATTTCCTTCCTTTTGTTGTTGCTTTGTTTTGTTTCTTGTTTGGGACAGGGTCTCACTATGGAGCCCTGGCTAGCCTGGCACTCACTATGTGAACCAGACTGGCCTCAAACTCATAGACATCCACCTGCCTCTGTCTTCTGAGTGCTAGGATTTACCACATGTACCACCATGCCTAGACTACTCTAACTCCTTTTTTAAAGAAAAAGAAAATGGCATCAAGAATGCCTAGAATCCCAGTGTTAGGGGATGGGGAAAGGCAGGAAGATTTTGAGTTCAAGGTTGTCCTGGGCCCCATGGGGAGACCCTATCTCCAAAAAGTGGAGGGAGAAGGGCTAAGGATGTGTTGCATTTACAGAGTGCTGCCAAAGAAAGTCGTTTTGGGTTTGTTTGTTTGGTTTGGTTTGGTTTTGCCGGGCATGGTGGTACATGACCTCATCACGGCCACAGCAAGACGCTGACGCAAAGAAGCAGGGCAGGAAGGTCTGGTGTTTTTCTCACACACACACAACACCTCCGTGAAACAACCTCTAAAACATAGTCTCCTTGCATTATAAACACTTTAAAGAAAAACCCAAAGGGATGGATTTTCAGCTCACTATTAAAGTTTCTCATGGAACAGAAAGCTAAATTAAAGTAAACTCAAAACACCTGTAATTTAAAAACCATTTTTAAAAGGAAAAAATGTCAACAGGAAAAGTTTTGTTTACTTACACCTACTTCTGGCTAATGCCACAAAAACCAAAACGGTGAGTCCTGTCGAGTTTAGTTTCCTATGAGTAAATAAATGGGTATATTCTCTGATCAAAATTTGTAAAATACACAATTAAATTCCATTATTACTCCTCCTAGTGCTCTCAGCAGCAGCTGCCTTTATTTAACACATTAAACAAACATGTACGCCTGCCAGTCACGCCTCCTTCCCTGTGACGTCATTCCAGACAGCTCCTCCTGCCCAGCCTTCCTGGTAACTGTTCCTATAGGCACTGGGAGCTGTGCCCAGCTTACATAATCCTTTTTAAAAAGACCTTTACTGCTCTCCTGCAATTTTATCAATCTACTATGTTCCGTTATCCAAGTGGATAGTACAGCTGGGTGCTGGAGCTGAGGGTATGGCTCAATAGCAAAGCACTTGCTAGCCTGTGTGAGGTCCTAGATCCAACCTCCAGTACAGAAAGGAAGAAAGAAAAAGAGAAACAAAATCCCCAGTGGATCTCTAAAATTGCCGCTAGCACCCAACTCGTCAAGTCCTCTATTGTTTCCCACGATGCACACCTACGTGCATGTCTAATTTATGAATTAGACACAGAAGCATAACAATAATAAAATAGAATGAGGGCTGGAGAGATGGCTCAGAGGTTAAGAGCACTGGCTGCTCTTCCAGAGGGCCTGAGTTCAATACCCAGCACCCACATGGCAGCTTACAACCATCCGTAATGAGATCCGATGCCCTCTTCTGGTGTGCAGGCATGCATGCACACAAATACTGTATACATAATAAATAAATCTTTCTTAAAAAAAATAAATAAAATAGAATGATCATAACACTACATGATAATAAAAGTCATATGGGAGCTAGAGAAAAGGTTCGGCAGTTAAAAGCACTTGCTGATCTTGCAGCAGACCCATTTGGCAGCTCACAACCACCTGTAACTCCAGTTCCAGATGATCTGGTGTCCTCTGCAGTTTCGTTGGACACCAAGCAAGCACAGGGTGTACACACACACACACACACACACACACACACTCAAAGTTATATGAATGTGCTCTCTCAAAGTGCCTACTGTAGTCCTGCTGCTTCCTGTGGGGTGGAGGGTCTTCAATGTCTGCATGCCAGGGCGGCAAAGATGACCGGCACAACAGTGCTGTATGAATATGAGGAATGAATGCCAAGAATTTAGGCTCCTCGACACTGGCGTCTATTGCGTTTCTTCCCGAGCAGCCTAGCTCCGCCACTGAAGACTTGCTTTTGATGGGACCTTAATCCAGCATCTTCCACGTGACTGAAAATGTGTCCACAGTTTCTTCATCAACAGATGCAGCCTCTCTGGTGATTTTTACCGTTTTCAGCCCTAACACATACCTAAATCTGTGTGCCTGTCTCTTATTGCAGTCAAATGGTTCGGTGTCACTCACTTCCGGGGATTACCACTGAGGTCCTATGTTAAATAAACACTGTCTGCCTGGCTCTCTGCAACCCATCAGAAAACATTCTCTGTTCAAGTTCCATCCACAAGCCTCCTCCCATTGGAACTAGGTGTTTGCTGCACCTAGTTAATGCCTATAACTTTAATTTTATTACGTGTATTTATTTATGTGTATGTACTCATATGGAGGGCAAAGGACAAGTCAGGAGAGCCAGTTCTCAGAAATCAAACTCGGGTTGTGAGGCATGGTGGAAAGTGCCTTTACCTGCTCAACCACCTCACCAGCCCAATGTCTGGAACCTCTGCTGGGTGAGATGTGAAAGCAAAACTCACAAAAAATTCTTTTTCTAGCCAGGTATGGTAGCTCACATCTGTAATCCCAGCACTAAAGGCTGAGGCAGGAGAATTACTATTGGCCAGCATGAACTACAGAGGGAGACTCTTAACACAAACCAAAGTAAGTGCCAGCAAGATTTCTCATCAAGTAAATTAGCAGCTTGCCACTAAACCTAAAAATGTGAGTGCAATTGTTGTAGAATATTATTTTAAGATGTGTTACATTTGTTTATGCTGTGGAACATTTGTTTTAATGATGCAAAGCTGTGTTGCATTCTTTTATGTTGCATGTGTTTAACTCTCCGAAGCTGTGTTACTTTGCCTGTCTAAAACACCTGATGATCTAATAAAGAGCTGAACAGCCAATAGTGAGGCAGGAGAAAGGACAGGTGGGGCTGGAGAGCAGAGCAAATAAATGGGAGAAGAAATCTGGGAGGAGGAGGAAGGAGCCAGAGAACAAGGAGAGGAGGATGCTAGGGGCCAGTCAAGGAGCAATGAACAAAGAATGAAAAACAACCAACAACATGTAATCCCTGGAACCCACAGAGAGGAGAGAACTGACTAACACACACACACACACACACACACACACACACACACACACAGAGTTTTTACCTTCACAGTTTCAGAGTAAAGGTATTTTAAATATTTTAAGAAGCATTCTGTAAGCTGGGCACAGTCCCGTGCCTACAGTCCAGACAGTTTCAGGCAGTTCCCACTGCCTTGTCACTTAACGAAGCACTTCACAGGAGTAAAGTAAGTTAGAGCTGGAAGACTCATTCATATGGCTCTTGGTACTGTTATCAAAGAGCTAAGTGAAACCACCGAAAGGAGGAGGGGTTTATTTCAGCTCCGCCCACCACATCAGCTCATCTCAGCGGCAGGAAGCAGAGCAAAGAGGAAGGAACTGGGGTCTAGGTATAACCTTCCAAGTTACACCCATACTTCCTCTACCTAGGTTCCACTTCACAAAGTTGCTACAACCTCCCAACTTATTGCCACCAGCTAGGGTCCAAGCATGCAACACATAAGCTTCCAGAGGGCATTTCCCGCTCAGGCATAATATTTTGCCCCTGACTTCCAAGAGTTCGTGACCATCTCATGTAAAATGAACTAACTTCACTTACCTCCGAGCGTCATAATAGTTCCACATTACTCAAAAGAACATGTGCAGAATGCTGCTAGCTCCAGCATCCTGGAGTCTACACTGCAGCTTGGGGTTTACCCTCACAACTCCACACAATCTGCCTGCGTGGACTCCCACCCTGCCACACATTGTCTACCCGGCCTCCCAGCCTTCCCTCTGAAATCTGGTTGGAAGTCGCCATGACCCTCCAACCAGGATGACGTGGATAACGACCAGCTAGAGTGGTACCTCCTTGGACGCTGGCTGCGCTGGCCTCTGAGTTCCTGGGCAGCAGAGAACAGTGAAATGAGACCCAGGAAAACACTTCCCTAGGCTGCACTTTGCAGGCCATGTGCCTGGGCAAGGCTCTCATCCCAAGTGGACGGTTCTTAATGAGTTAATTGTTTCCGCCCTAGAGCCTGCCATGGTTGAAGTCCTAGCCAATTCCCGGGAAGCCCTCGGGGCTTCTTTTCTGTAGCCCAGTGTAGAGTGGTTGGTGGCTTCGCAGCTGTCCTAACCTCTTCAGGAACCATCCTTCCCAGCACCGTGTTCACAGCAACCTTCCAACCACACCGCACGTGTCTTAAGTCTTTCTGTTCTGCTCTTCCTTCTCAACCCTCACTGCCTTGTCCCTTAAAGGAAGCACTTGACAGTGAGTAAATCAAGTTTAGCCTGGATAAAAGCAGCCAGCATCAACTACGCCACGGCTGAACGCTAACCTGCCTGAAGAATCCGCTCTGCCATATCAACTAGTCCATCGCCTTTAGTTCAGCCTCGCATATTCTCCGGCCATGAACAAAATGCAGACTGGGTCCTCCATGGCCTTCGTGCCAAGTCCCCAAAGAACCTTGCCTTCAACCTGGAGCCTGGTGAGCCTGGCTTCTGTGTCTGTGGGTTTTGTGACACACCCTGTCACAAAACAGAAATCAAGCTCTGACTGGACTGGAGAGTGCTGGCCAGCAAGAAGAAAGCTGAGGAAGAATTGCCCTCAACAGTCTACTCCGTAGTGAACCAGTCTGCTAATCCACAAACCAGTTCTTCTCAGCCTTCTGATCTGGCTCTCAGCACAACCCCCCACTCACCCGTTTACAGCACCCCACGCCCCTCTTGCCCACTTCACCAAACTTTTCCACACTGCTCCTCGGACCAGCTCCCAAAGGCTTCTGGACCACATCAGGAGGCAGTCACTGCAACGACCCTATTTCTCTGGTACCAATATTCTGCATCAGTCAGGTTCGCATCGCTGTGACTAAAATCTCTTATATAAGCAATGGAAGAGAGGAGGGGTTTATTTGTGCCCGTGGTTTCAAAGGGTCCATCCACGGTGGCTCAGCCCCATGCCCGTGATAATGCTACTGTCACAGTGATAGACACAGCGGAAGCGCTTCACCTTGTGGTAGGTTGATGGGAAGCAAAGCCAGGAGGAGGAACCGTGACCGGGTCTTTCATAAGGACAACCTGAGGAACCTACTTCTTCCAGCCAGCCCCAATTCCCAAAGTTTCATAACCTCCAAAACAACGCTGCTGGCTGGGGACCAAACATTCAACACACAGTTGACGCTGGAGGCCAGATCACACTCACACAGTAATACTGCGAGCTCGGCACAAGGACGACGGTTTTTCCTTTCCTCGGGGAGGACGTTTGCCTTTTCACATAAACGAAGCACTTTACCGCTTCCTTTTGGCATGTCTGGCTTCACCAGCACCACGACTCTGCCCTTCCAGCCCACTTTACATAAAATAACGAGCGCTGAACACAAGCACTCCAATACCGCCCATCCATCCGATAACTAAGACAGGTAAGTGACGGATGGGTGGGTAGCATACCTGGTGAGCATATCCCGGCAAAGGAAGCACTCACATCCCAAGGGATGGAGGAGGACAATGAGTGGTCTCTCACCACACTGCTTGGAAGGGCAAGTTTTAAAACATGAATTGTCAGGCCTGGGGGCCTGGCTCAGTTGGTAAACTGCCTGCTGCATAAGCCTGCTGACCTGAGTTCAGATCTCCACTGCTAAAGTGAAAAGTGGGTGTGCCAACAAGCACGTATAACCCAAGACAGGCAAATGCCTGGGCCTCATTAGCCAGCCAGCCAATTTAACCAAATCCACGAGCTCCAGGTTCAGTGAGAGATTCACCTCAAAAAAATAAATAAATAAGGTGGAACACACCCCTGTCACAAAACAGAAATCAAGCTCTGACTGGACTGGAGAGTGCTGGCCAGCAAGAAGAAAGCTGAGGGAGGATTGTCCTCAACAGTCTACTAATCCACAAACCAGCCAGCAAGCTGCTCCCAGTGTGCAGTAAGAGCGCGTCTGTCCTGGAGCAACCTACCATTTTCTGATCGGACTTGAAGCCCAGGAAACAAGAGGGAACTCAGATCTGGTCTATCTGGTACTGTGGAAAGCCTGTGGCTGGGGATGCCAGGGGCCCTGAGAGAGGAGCTACTGCTGTTGTCTGCTAAATGGACACAATGTGGCCATCAAGTTGCCAATCAAAATAACTATGTTGCCGCCTACAGATAATGCTACGGTCAGCTTTGCTCAAAGAAGTGTCTGGTTTTGCAGAGGTCAGTGGTAACTGGCGAGATTCATAATTGGTCAAAGAGACGAAAATTCAAGTAACTGTTGCAGAAATGAGACATCTGTATCATCCGCACTAAGGCTCAAGGAAGCAGCAGAAAAAATGTCAGAGCCAGTGGAAGGAGAGAGTAACACGGAATGCTGGCTTCTGGACATGGTGTGGTGTTCTGGACATGGTGTGGTGTTCCACTCGCGAACGCAGGGCAGCTGTGACGACCTGCACAAGATGTGCCCAAGAGGGGGACTGTCACGGAGAACAGAGGGGTTCCCGAGGCCCCACCACTCCCTGAGTTACAGTTAATGGTTGCTGGGGGAGGAGAGACGCTTTCTTCAGCAGTGGAACCTAGGCTACGGTGCTGTGTGCCTGTGGCCAACCCTAAGGGTCACCAGAAGAAGACGTGAAGGTAGAGAGGAGCCGGCTGTGAAAAGAAAGGGGATCAGCAGGAGTGAAGGGGGATACGGAAGGGTAAAAACAGATGACGGGCCAAGATAACTGTACATGTATGATAGTAATGAAACAAGCCATTATTACATATAATTAATATATACTAATAAAAACTAATAAGGTTCCAACACCATGGCCTTGAATGCATACACATATGCACATATCTTTATGAACACATACAGCACACAAACACACAAAAAAACTTAAAATACAGCATAAATGCCCTAGTCCATATTTTCTAGAATTTTCCATTTAGTATTTTCTATTTTATGGTTCTTACTGTTGTGTTTACACACTGGGGGCGGTTGTGCCCATGGCACACATGTGGAAGTCAGAAGACAGCTCTCCTCCCACCTTTACATGGGTTCCAAGGATCCAGCTCAGGTCATCAGACTCGCACACCTTTACTGCTAGGATATCACGCTGGCCCATTTAGTATTTTCCAGACCAAGATTCATCCAGATAACCGAATCCTTGGATCAATTTTTAAAATTATTTTTATTAGCATACAGAGCCATCATTTTAAAAGTCCACATCATTAGCAAAGTCAAAATATTCAATATTTAATACATTTTAACATTAAAGTCTAGTGTTTTTTTTTTTTAATTTTTGTAATGAAGATGATTCCTAATTTTAGTCAGGTAGGGTAATACACACATACAATCCCAACACATGGGAGATAGAGGCAGGAGAATTTCAGTCTGGGCTACATAGTGAGACTCTGCCTGAAAAAAAAATAATAGTAATAATTCTACTGCATGAAATATTTTAGCTATGAAAGGATCTAGAATGATGTCTGGTATATCCAAAAAATTTGCATGTATTTATGTCAACTTAAGTTGATTAAATTGAGTGAAAAAAATTAGTAACTGCAATATGGAGCATCAGGGTTCACGGCTTTGGTATATAAAGTGTTAATTTCATTCTACCACGTCTGAGATTAAAAAGCACATTTCCCATTATCCTTCTGTCCACTCTATTTCTACTGTATAAGGCACCGGTTGTCAAGGAGTCTGCCTGTTATAAAAACTGGATATAAAATAGCAAATCAGCCAGGATTAAGACCAGGTTAACGGCAAACGGCACTAAGGTGTATGCAGCCTTGTTTTGTTGCGTGTTTCACCCATTAAAACTTCATCCAAAACACCCTGTTAAAAGATTTGTTCTATGTCAGGTGGTGGTGGCACAAACCTTTAATCCCAGTACTTGGGAGACAAAGGCAGGTGGATCTCTGTCACCAGATTTACAGCCTAATCTACAGAGTGAGTTCCAGGACAGCCAGGACTACACAGAGAAACCCTGTCTCAAAAAAACAAAACAAAACAAAACAAAAAAGATTTTATTCTAGTTTACTGAACAAGAATCAAATCAGAACTATAATCTCTAAACAAAAACCTTCAGGAGGGTGCATAACAGATACTGTAAAAGACTAAAAGATCACACAAAGACTAACGTTAAAAGCTTACTGAAGTAATTATGTTTGTATAGGAACACTACTCAGAGGAAAAAATTACTTCACAGGAGCTTAAGAAATGGTTCAGAGTTGGTTAAAAGCACTGACTGCTCTTCCAGAGCACTCTTCCCAGCAACCAGTGTGGTGGCTAAAATCTGTGTATAACTCCAGCTGCAGGTGATGCAACACTTTCTTCTGGCCTCCACAGGCATCATGCATGCATGTGGTGCACAGACATGCATGCAGGAAAACACCCTTATGCATAAAGTGGATAATAATAAATATTTCATAACAGGAAATTGTTAATTAATCCTGATGTTGCTTCTTTTGTCTTACTGTATGGCCCAAGCTGGTCTGCAATCTGAGATCCTCCTGCCACACCAATATTCTTGGCCTCTCAATTTTTACCTCAAAAACGTTTTCACTTCTTAAGTGAACCAAAGTATGTTCAAAATACATCTGGGAGGAATGGAAGAGATGGCTCAGCAGTTAAGAGCACTGGCTGCTCTTCCAGAGGACCCAGGTTCGATTCCCAGCACCCACATGGCAGCTCACAGTTCCAGGGGATCTAATGCCCTCTTCTGACAGCACAGAGTACATGTGACACACAGACACACATACAGACAAAACACCCATACACATAAAATAAAGATGTTTTTTTTTTAAGTCTCACTACATAGTCCTAGCTAGTCTCAAACTCACACTCTTTATGCCTCTGGCACCGAGTACTGGAATTATAGTGGTGCCACCAACATGCCGAGCCTAGAAACAATTTGGATTACGAGTTCTGAAAATTCAAACAAGAAACTACTTATAATTTCGGGCACAAATTCAAACTTCAGTAAATATTAATTAAAATGTCTCTGCCTCTCAGATATTCCCTCTTGAAAAAAAAAAGATACACTTAGATACATTTACATTCTTGCAGATTTTTATAGCAAGATTTTGACCTTTAAGCTTTTAGACTGGTATTTTAAAAGCTAAAAATAGAACCCAAAATTATACAATGAAGTGTGCCCTCCAAACTACTAAGCAAAAAATCAAAATACCCAGCACTGGAATGCAAGAGAAAGCACCGAGTGTATTCAGACTATCCAAAGTCACAACAGCATCTTTTCTCCCTACCTCAACAGAACCCTTCCTATTTCCTCAGCAACTTAACAGGAAAATGAATGTTTTAACCTTGAGTAGCGGCACATCTTTTCTTCAACAAGATCTGACTTTTGCATCAAGTCTGTAGCATCCACGGCAGTTACACAAAAAGGCCGTATTTAAAAGCCAAAAGATCCATTTTGTGAACTGAGCAGTGGAAGGCAAAGGGAGGTGGATCTCTGTGAGTTCGAGGCCAGCCTGGTCTACAGATCGAGTTCCAGGACAGCCGGGGCTACACAGAGAAACCCTGTCTCGAAAAACAAACAAACAAAACAAAACAAAAAGATACATTTTGTGAAAGAATTTTTATTTTATAAATTTTATTATTTAAAAACCTGCAAATAAATAAAAAGCATCACACACCAAATAAGAGGACCCGAAGTCTACAAAACTCAATGAACTTCTATACAGTTAAAATTTACATTTTGGAACATAAGCTTTTGGTTTGGGTGGTAGATAAGTACATAAAATACATTCAATACTGAAAGTATAAAATTTAATATGAGACTCCACAACTTCTGTTCTGATTTTTTTGTTTTGTTTTGTTTTGTTTGTTCGAGACAGGGTTTGTCTGTGTATTCTTGGCTGTCCTGGAACTCACTCTGTAGATCAGACTGGTCTCAAACTCAGAGATCCACCTGCCTCTGCCTCCTAAGTGCTAAGAGATTAAAGGCATGCACTGCCACCACCTGCCCTTAATTCTTTTTTATTTTTATTTTATGTGTATGGGTATTTTACCTGCATGTATTTCTGTGTACCACATGTATGCCTCAGGACCAGAACAGGGCACTGGATCCCTGGAACCAGAGTTACAGACAGTTCTGAACCAACATGTAGGTGATAGGAATCAAACCCAGGTCCATTGGAGAGCAGCCAGTGCTCTTAACAGTTGAGCTGTCTCTCCAGCCCCAATGTGAGTAAGGGGGGGAGGGGGGAATGTTTTCAAATAATTAAAGTCAGAGATCAGCCCTCACAATGTCTCCTGATTTCCTTGGTAGTAGCGAATAAGAGAGTTTTGTCTGCAAGTGTATATGTGAGTGGCGTGCATGTGTGTATGCACATTTACATGGGTTGGTGTATGTGTGTCCAAGCACACATGCACATATGTGTATGTACACATAAAGGCCAGAAGTTGATGCTCCTCCCTCATTCTCTACTTTATTCTCAGGGAGGGTCTCTCCGTTGATGCCAGAGCTCTCAGATTCAGTTGTCTAGCTAACCTGATGGTTAATCCAGCTAGCCAACTTCTTCCAGAGGATCCATCTCTGCCTCCAAAGCACTGAGATTGCCAGCCCAGCATTTAAAGTGTGCTGTGGAGCCACACTACAATCCCCAATGATCACACAGTCAGTGCTTTATCTCCTCAGCCCAGGATCACAGTCAGTGCTCTGCCCACTGAGCCGTCTCCTCAGCCCAGGTAACAGGGCTTTTGCTGTCCAGACTAACCTCCAATTCACAATCCTCCTGCCTCACCTTCCTAAGTAGATGGACATATAGACCCATTCCCACAGCTCACAGATGCTCTGTTTTGATATGAGTTCCAATATAGCATTCCAAATTCACATATACTCTTAAATCAACTTTATCCAATACATACATGATGTGAATATTAATGAAATATCCTAATGTAGATACAAATCTACACCACGGCAGAGTCACAGAAAAACTACAGTTATGATGTGGACAACGGGCTGTCGACTTCTTGGCATTGTTCTCTGTTGGAAATCTAATCTGGGCCCCAAAATGAATACAAGATGCTGGAGCTCTTGGAACCTTGTATCTCTTCCCAGTTTGCAGCTGACAACAACTGGAATGCCAGAGGCTAGGAATCTTAGAAATCTCCATCTACATAAAATAGGGCAAACATTACAATCAAGGTGAAGAAAAAAGTTCACCATATCACACCATAACAACCTGGTATCTCTAATTCTTCTTTTATATTCAATGGTTACCTTAAAAATAGAAAGTGTCACATGACATGTGGCCAACATCAAAGGCTAGAAGCCTACCCAAAGTACTTCCCTCAACTTGCCTGGTTTTTTTTTTTCCAAATCAAATTTCTCTGAAACCAGGGAAACACAAAGCTACATTCTCTAAAAAGAAAAATACTGTGGTTACTTCCTGTGAAGATGAACAGCTGACCGCTGAGGAGAAGGCTCAGTGGAGAAAGTGGTTGCCACACAAGCCTAAGGAACTGAGTTTGATTCCCCAAAACATATGTTTAAAGAAAAACAAACAAAACGGTGTACCGCCATACCTATAATCCGAGCGCCAGGGAGGCAGAGCTGGGAGAATCCCTAGGGACTGCTGGCCAGCCAGTCTAGCCGAATCAGCAGGCCTGCGGTTCAGTACCAGACTGTCTCAAAAGACAAGGTGGGAAGCCACTGAGGAAGACACCCAATGACTGTCTCTGGCCTTCACACACACACACACACACAAACACACACACACACACACACACACACACACACACACACACACACACACACACACCTGAATCACCTAAGCAAAAATTTCACAATAAGCAAAACTTTCCAAGGTATTATTTTAAAATTACTTCATTTGCTGCCCAGCCAGGAAAGCTAACCACCAAGGCTGCCCTTATACAATCTATTTGGGTCACCAGGGTCCTTCAAGTCAACCAGAACATAAAACTGTCCAAATCTAATGGTAACAACATCAACAAAATCCAGCGCGGGGCTGTGTTTGTTTACAAGCACTAGCTTCAAATAAAATTTACACCTAGAAAAGCACAAAGACAACGTGTCCTTAAATTTCCCCTAAGTTCCCTCATTCTACACTTCTCCTTCCTCTTCTCGGAGAGAATGGGATGCCAAATTAACAGTCAGAAGGCTCAGAACAGTTAGTTCCCGGAGGGTGCAAGAATTTACAATGCACGCTTGGCAGGGAGCTCGGTGGGCGCACACACACACACACACACACACACACACACACACACACACACACACACACACACACACACACACATCAATGCTCAGAGGAAGCTTTCAAAAAATGTAACCGAAGTTTTAAGGTCTCATTTAGGCCTAAGGGCAGCCCTCTCCAATTCACAGTAAAGCACAGCTCCATTCTCCAAACCCAGAGTTTCCTATAACGCTCCAAAAGGAAAGAGCACAGATTCTGGACCCCCCCCCCCCCCAGTACTGCCGCCTCTCACGTGGAAGGCAGGCCAGCCCATGTGAATCCAAATGCCACCACATCAGTTTTGTGACAGATCCACTGGGAGCATCCGACTGTGATCCAGGGCCCTCCAGGCCGCGGGAAGAGAAACATAAATGCAATCTTCGGGGCCCTCCTACTTCCGTTCTCAAAACAGAAATGCTGGCTTGCCTAGCCCCTCGGCCCCGCACCTCTTCCAAAAGCTTCCACGGAAAGCAGAGCAGACCGCGGCGGTCAAGGGTGGCTAGAATAGGTGGTTCAAAGCCCCCCTCCCCAGCCCCTCCGTCGAACCCGCCGCCAACGCTTCCCTGGGGGCCCCTGCCCCCTCCTCCCGGGCCGAGGGCCGCCGAGAAGCGGGAAGAGGAACTAAGTGACCCGCAAGGATGCCCAGAAAGCTGGCGCGCAGAGGGGGTGGGGAGGTGGGCGCCGACGCGCGGCGGAAGGAAGGGGAGAGGAAGAGCGCCAGAGAGGGACGCGACGGTCGCGATGCGGCGGTGCCCGGGCTCCGGGAGAGGCGGCGGCGAGCCAAGGCTGAAGAGGCGACGTCCCCTCTCGGCCACGCCTCGGACTGCGGGCGAGAGGCTGCAGCCCGGCCCGTGGGAAGGCGCGGACTGAGGGCCCGCGATGCTCCCGGAGCCGGCTGGTGTTCCCGGGGTCGGCGGTGCACCCCGGATCTGCGGGTGTACCCGGGAGCCGACGATGCACCCGGGGGCGGTGGGTGCTGCCGGGGGGCTGGTGGGTGCTCCCGGGGTCAGTCGGTGCTCCCGCAGACAGCGGGTCCAGCCAGCAAATGCTCCCCGGGTGGACGAGCGATCCCGGGGTCAGCGGCCGCTCCCCAAGACCCGCTCTCACGCCCCGCCGCCGGGACAGGCGGCTCCGGGAGGCACCGGGCGACACGGCGGGTTACCTGAAGCGGGGCGAGTCCTTCAGACACTCCTCGAAATCCACCGTCATCTTCATCTTGCCTCTGCCTGGCCTCGCAGGCGACGCCGGAGGAGCCGCGGGAGCTGCGGGAGCGGGAGAGCGGAGGCACCGGGGATCCGGGCGGCGTCGGCGAGCGCTCGGCCGCCTCTAGCGCTGCGCGGAGCTGCGGAGGGCGCCGCGCACCCTGGGCATAGCAGCCGCGGAGACTGCAACGGCTCGGCAGGCCCAGGCCGCCTCTTCCTCCGCCCCAGCTGAGAGCCGGCCGGGGAAAACGCCCCGGAGTGACAGCCGCGGCCAGCCAGCCACCGAGCCGCGGCCACGGGAGGGGCTTCCGGCAGCACCGCCCGCGGGAGGTGCACGGCCGCCGCGACAGCCAACCGCGGCGCGCGGGTGTCGTTAGGCGGGATGCACGGGTTGCTAGGAGGCCGGCCACGCAGGCGCCCTGGGAAGGAAGGAAGTCACGTGGCCTGCCTAGCTCTCTCCCCCGCCCCCTCCACCACCGCCGCCGCTGCCGCCGCCGCCCCCCACCCCTCCCTCGGGTCTAAAAGGAAGATGTACTCTTTAACGCAGCTTTGGCAGCAATCTGTAGAGGTCTGGGAGCAGAGATTATAACAAGGAAGAGACTAGACTAAGCCTTTCATTTTAGAGAAACTGAGGCCAGGAGAGGCGTGAGGGCGGGCACCTTTGATAACCTTTCGCTTTTTTGGTCCACCGCTAAATAATTTGGAAATTGCGCCTTGCATCTTTCCATATTACACTTTTTCATATCATCAGGGACCGTTTCCTGGAAGTACAATGTCTAAACTATATTCAAATCACCCTTAAAAGTGTAGGTGTATCTGTAAAAATGCATAGGTTGGATGTTTTAACCCAGTGGCTATGAACACCTGGAGGCAACTTCTAGACTTATCTCCTAGCTTTCCCACGTTACACAGCCAGCGCTGATCTGATAAGAACTGTCCAGTTGACACGGTGTCACACAGTAATCCAGTAACTGTTGGCTGTCATAATTGCATTACTGTCTTCTTTACAGGTCAGTCAAAGGTCAAGCCTCAGCCGACTCACTTTTGCTATCTGAAGTCTATATAACCTTTGACCATTTGCCTGTGTTAGAAAGTGATGTTGTGCTAGCTTTCATAACCTCCAGTTACACCTTGATCTCTTCCCACACTTAGAAAGTACCAGCATAATTCTGAAACTTTTCAATGAACACACAAGCATTGTATATGTTTCTTCTTTCATTAGAAGTTTTATTTCTTTTTTTAATTGAATTATATATCTCTATGATCGGCAGAGGTCTCCTTGATCTACATAGTCCTGTTGATAGCTATAAATTACTGATTGTTAAACTTCAGTGCCCTCAAATATATCAACTGGTCAGACTAATCTTTTCGGGAATTGTAATTTTACTGAGAATTAGCCATTTATGCTACATTTGATTGCATTGATGATTTATGGCAAATACAGTAAGTTACCGTGTCAATGTTTCATCATCCTGTTGCAAGACCCTTAAAAGTGGTATTTGGAGGGTCAAATTAAAATTCAGCTGCACAAGATCTGAAGTATGAGGCTAGCCTGGGCTACATAGTAACATCCTGTCTCAAAAAAAACATAGACATAGTAACAAAAACCCTGTGATACTGGCACAAAACAAGACAGACAGAGCAATGGAACAGCACCGAGACCCAGATTGAAAACCACACACCTACACTCCCAAATCTTTGACAGAGATGTCAAAAACATACTGGGATAAAATGATCACAGCCTCTTCAACAAGCGATGCTGAGGAACCTGGACATCTACATATAAAATAATGACAGTAGGTCTGGAGCGATATCCATAAGCTGCTTAACACACAATTACAAGGACCTGTGTTTGGATCCCCAACACCCATGTGAAAAGCTGAATATGGTGGCGTGTGCTGTCATCCTAGGGCTGGTGAGTGGAGAAAGGCTGAACTGGGGAGCTCCAGGCTCGGTGATAACTTATCTCCAAATATACGATGAGGAGCAGATGGGAAGACATCCAACATTTACCTCTAGCACACAGGCATGAACACACACATGAGCACAGACACGTGCATGTACCACACACATACCCCAGAAAGCTTCTACATGGCATTTTTTTATTTTTAAAAATTAAAAAAAAATCAGCAAAGAGACAGCTTATAGAATGGGAAATACTTTTGTCAATTATACATGATAGCATTAATATCTAGAATCTATAACAATAAGGGGGGACCTCAAGGGTCAGCAGAATGGCTCAACAGGAAAAGGCTCTTGCCACTAAACCTGAACAGAATCCTGGATCCCATAGTGGAAAGAAAGCACCAGTTACCAAGGCTGTGTGTGCTCTGACCTGCACACATGCTGTCCAAAGTTCATGTCCCTATTCACACTCTTGTGCATTACACACACACACACACACACACACACACACACACACACTAATTTGTATTTCCTTTTTAATGTATGTGTGCTTGTCTTGTAAGTGTATACCACCTGTGTTCTGGTATCCTCAATGGCCAAATAAGAGTGTCAGATTCACCAAAGCTGGAGTTACAGGCAGTTGTGGGCAACTTGATGTAGGTCCTCTGAAAAAACAAGTGCTCTTAAGCATTGAACCATCTCTTTAGCCCCAACACACACACACACACACACACACACACACACACACACACACACTTTAAAAAAAAGAAATGTAAATTTTAATTAAAGGGGGAAAAAACCTCCAAAAATTAAACACAATTTTTTTAAGTTCTATTAATACACAGGATAATGGATCAAATAGACATTCCTCAAAGGGAGAAATAAAATGGAAAAAAAAAGTGCTCAGTAGCTTTAGTCATCAAGCAAATGCGAATCAAAACTGCACTGAGATTTGCTGTGGGATGTTAATGTATGTCCTGTGGGAGCCCGTTCTTGGGTTCCTTGTGGCGTTACTCAGCAGGTTTGCATAGAGGATGATTAGGACCATGGGCCTGAGTGCAGGTGTCTGATATGGTCTGCACTTGGCTGTGCTGGGGGATGGTCTGTATGTCAAGTTGCTCTGATTGGTCAATAAATAAAACCTGATTGGTCGTGGCTAGGCAGGAAGTATAGGCGGGACTAACAGAGAGGAGAAATAAAAGAACAGGAAGGCAGAAGGAGACACGGCCAGCCACTGCCAGGACAAGCAGCATGTGAAGATGCTGGTAAGCCACGAGCCGCGTGGCAGGGTATAGATTTGTAGAAATGCGTTACTTTAAGATATAGGAACAGTTAACAGGAGGCCTGCCACGGCCATACAGTTTGTAAGCAATATAAGTCTCTGTGTTTGCTTGGTTGGGTCTGAGCGGCTGTGGGACTGGCGGGTGACAGAGATTTGTCCTGACTGTGGGCAAGGCAGGAAAACTCTAGCTACAGAGATTACTTTTCACTGGAGTCAGAATGGTGATCAACAAAACCAACCACACTAGGTGTGGTGGCTCACAGCTTAAATCCCAGCACTCGGCAGACTGATCTTTGTGAGATGGAGGCCAGGCTGGTCTACAGAGTGAGTTCCAGGACAGCCAAGGCTACACAGAGAAACCCTGTCTCAAAAAAAAAAAAAAGAAAGAAAGAAAGGAGGGAAGGAGGGAGGGAGAAAGAGAGAGAGAAAGAAAGAAAGAAAGAAAGAAAGGAAGGAAGGAAGGAAGGAAGGAAGGAAGGAAGGAAGGAAGGAAGGAAGGAAGGAAGGAAGGAAGGAAGGAAAAACCAACTGAACAAATGCTACTAAGGGTCTGGAAAGAGAAGAAGCCTCATACACCACTGGTGGGAATGTAAACTTGGTGCATTCACCATAGAAGTCATTATGGGGGTCCTCAAATACTAAGTTAGAGCTGTCATATGACCATAAAATGATATGATATACCTATACCACTCCAAGGCATACATACGAAAGAGTCTACGTGAGCACACCACAGAGGGACCTGCACACCCATGTTTCCTGAGGCACTGCTTCATGCAGCCAAGATAAGGGAACCAGCCTCGAGGTCTGTGAACAGATGAATAGAGGGTAAGGAGGAAATGATGATATTTGCCTGTCAATGGATGGGACCTGAGATCACTATATTAAAACTGAAGCTAGACTGTATCTATCACCTTATACAATAACTAACTCTAAATGAATCAAGGACCTCAATGTGAAACCTGAAACCATTACAGGAAAACATAGGCAGTGCCTACATGATATAGGTGTAGACGAGGGAGACTTCACTAAACTAAAAAAAAAAAAAAAGTTTGCACAGCTAAGGAAAAAAATCAAGTAGCGAGGAAACCCACAAATAGGAGCAAATCTTTGCCATCTGTCAGCTATGCATCTGACAGAGGATTAATATCCAGACCATATGAAGGACTCAAAAAACAAAGAATTAAGAAAACAAACACCCCAATTTAAAAAAAGTAGACTATGGTTCTGAACAGAGAATTCTCAAAGGAAGAAATAAAAATGGTTAAGAAATATTCCAAAAAAAAAAATATTCATCAGCCTTAGCAATCAGGGAAATGCAAATCAAAATAAACTTTGAGATTTGATCTTACCCCAGTCGGAATGGCTAAGATCAACAAAATAACAACGAGTGTAGGGAAGGATATGGAGAAAGGAGAACTCTGACTCACGTTGGGGAGTTTGCAAACCTGTGCAAGCCACTCTGGGAATCAGTGTGGAGAATTCTCAAAAAGCTCAAAATAAATCTACCATATGCCCAGCTGTAACATCCTTGGCTTATGCCCAAAGGACTCGACATCCTACTCTGCAGAGACTTACTCAGGGTATATGAAACAGTCAGATTCATAAGGACAAATACAGTATTTTCTTTCGTAGGCAGAATCTACATTTAAATTTTTATATGTTCATGTAACTGTTCCTAGATATTGTATATGAAGGGGGCACAGTAGAGAAACCACAAAAATGGCGACTCTATGATTAGGGGGAAAATATCCAGAGGCATCTGGAAGAGTCCGGAGCAGAGAGAAAGCAGCAGAGTGGACATGGCCAGGGCTATCTGCAAGAGAGGGGAGAATGGCAGAGGAAGCGGAAACCTCGAAGGTTTCTGCAACAGGCCTGGGAGTTTAGGGTAGGTGTGGAGGTGAGAGGAACCTGGACGAATGCATCCAGGTGGTGAAATGCAGAACGGGTACTTGTAAACGGGAGCTGGGGGAGCCTGGAAGCTAGCATGGACTTTGATATGCTGACAGCTGCCACAGGTATGTCAATGGGGAACTACATGTCCCTATTTGCCAGAGGTGAGGGAAATGATTCCTTACGGTGGACAGATGGGAACCTGTTTCACAAGTACTGGAGGAATGCTGACTTTTGTGTAACCACCTGAAATCCTATAGTCCTGCTGGGGGTGAGTCAAGACTTGTCATTTCTGGAGATTATATATATATATATAGTGTGTGTGTGTGTGTGTGTGTGTGTGTGTGCTTCCTGAAACCGAGCTAATGGCATCTGGAAAGAGGGGCTGTCGGTTGAGTTGCCTCCTTCAGATTGCCCTATGGGTGAGTCTGTGAGGCATCTTCTTGACCAATGATTGATGTGGGAGTGTCCAGCCCACTGTGGGTGGTGCCACCCCTAAGCAGGTGGTCCTGGGTTGTGTAAGAAAGCCAGCTGAGCAAGCCCTGGACGGCAAGCCAGTGAGCCAAGGTTCTCTCTTCTCTCTGCTTCGGTTCCTGCCTCCAGGTTCTTGCCTTGGCTTCCTTTAACAGGGGTGGGGGAGGGGGGGGGAGTGGGGTTCAACCTGTAAGCCGCATGGCCCCTTTCCTCTCTAAGTTGCTCTTGGTCATGGTGTTCTATCACAAGCACAGAATGCAAGCTGGGCAGAAATGGGTTCCAGAGAGTGGGCTCTTCCTGTGACAGCCACGGCCGTATTGTTTTGCTGAGGATTGTGGAAGTGTATGGAACTTTGGAATGGAAAAGCCATTAGCGCTCAAAGCTTAATGAGCCATTCTATGGGACCTTGAAAGATAAGTAGTGTTGAGAAAAATGCAGGTGAGCTGTGAGTTTCAGAGGGAAATAGAGAGCCTAGCAGGACTGTTTATATGATACATTGTAATTAAGAATCTGTGGTTTCTGATCAGCTGTGATTACAAGAGACCAGCACTGCTGGGACAACTGATGCTGGTTAAGGGGAGCTGAAAAATCAGCTGTGCCTAATAAGGAACTAGCATCCCGAGGCGAAAATCTTCTGGGAAGTATTTCTTCTGGGAAGTATTTCCTCAGGGTCAGCATACAGCAGCTGTGATCCAGAGGAGGCAAGGTAGATGCAAGGCACCTCACGCTTGCAGCCGAACTTGATAATAGTATCTCACGCTGGCAGGTGAACTTGATAATAGGTAAGGGTCTCCTATGTGGTACTGATTTTGGAGACATAAGATCCGCAGTATTGAAGGGTGGGTAGAGAGCAGCTGAAGCTTGGCACTGAGGCCAGGAGGCCGGTGGTCGAGGTGTAACCTTAGCTGTAGTGGAGATGCTCAGAGATTTGGAGATGTCAGGATGGTGGGGTGATCACCAAGGACATCCACAAGTGTGCAGTGGAGTAAGCCTAACCTTACGGGACAAACCACAAGTGCTGTGGCTGGCAAAGTTAGAGAGGCAGAGCTGCCCGAGTCAGTCCGCTGAAGCCCAGAAGATCTTGGATGAGTTCCAGACATCAGACACTTCGCTGTTTATGTTGTTTTACTTGGGTTTTGTTTGTATTTAATTGTAATTGTGCCTTTGTTCTCCTCACTTAGACTAAGAAAGTGGAAGTAAGTTATTTTTTATTTTGCAAAAGACCAAAGTTGAGAGACTTTAAATTTTTAAAGCGTTTGAATTATTTTAAAGATGGTGGGACTTTTAAAGTTATACTGTGTTTATATTGTATTAATACGATATCAATATTAATATGACATCTTGGGCCAGGAGGTGGTGACACACACCTTTAATCCTAGCACTCAGGAAGCAGAGCCAGGTGGATCTCTGTGAGTTCGAGGACAGCCTGGGCTACAGAGTGAGTTCCAGGAACAGAGAAACCCTGTCTCAAAAAAACCAAAAAAAAAAAAAAGACATCTTGGGAATAAACAAGAAAAGAAAGGTTACAGTTTCATAGTGATGTGTTTATGTGTCAAGCTGACAAGAGGCCAATTGTGATGGTTAAATTTTTTGTCAAGTTAACATAAGCTAGAGTCATTTGGAAAGATGGAATGTGAATTGAAGAATCACCTACGTCAGATTGACCTGTAGGCAAATCTGTGGGACATTTTCTTGATTAAATATTGAAGTGGTAGGACCCAGCCCATTGTGGGCAGTGCCACCCTTAGGCAGGTGGTCCTGTACCTGTAAGCCAAATAAACCCTTTTCTAAGTTGCTTTTTGGTCATATGTTTATCACAGCAACAGAGATCCAAACTAGGACAACATGTAACATGAAAGCAGGAGGAACTGGGAGCAGAGCGGAGTCAAGAATTGGGGGAATGAAGAATGGCAACAGGTGTGGTGTTTAGGTGAATAAGAACAAATGATACATGTATGAAAATGTCACAATGAAACTCACTACTTTTGTATGTTGGAGAGAGAGAGAGATTTCAACTGCACAATACCACAAATGCAAATAATTCAGCTAATTAGCAAATGAACATCTTTTTCTGTACAAGGTTAAATTTGCATATGCCCAGTTATTGAGAACACTGTCACAATTTTTTTTTCTTTGCACTATGATCATGCCAGCATTTTGAGGTATCAACAGTAAGAAATGTCCCAAATTAAGAGACGTTAAAAATGGGGTAAGGTAGGAGCAGTAGAGCTGAGATTAAAAGAAACTCAATATTATTATCCTCATAATAATGGAAAGTGAGGCCCCCAAGTGGTGTTCTTTGTTTTTGTCTTTTGGGGGGCTTGCCACCCAGCTCCCAAATAAATACACATGGAGATGAATTCTTACTTATGAATGCCCAGCCTTAACTTGGCTTGTTTCTAGCCAGCTTTCCTTAACTTTAAATTATCCCATTTATCTTTCACCTCTGGGCTTTTATCTCTCTCTATTCCTGTACATCTTTCTTTGTTTCTTACTGGGTGGCTTGCTGTGTAGCCGGGTGGCTGGCCCCTCATGTCCTCCTCCTTCTCTTCTTGCTCCTTCGTCCCCGAGTTATCCCCCTATATCTTCTCTCTGCCTGCCAGCCCTGCCTATCCTTTCTCCTGCCTGGCTATTGGTCATTCAGTTCTTTATCAGACCATCAGATATTTTAGACAGGCAACGTATCACAGCTGCACAGAGTTAAACAAATGCAACATAAACAAAAGTAACACACCTTAAGATAATATTCCCCAACACCCGAGATATAAAAATAACATTCCAGGTGACTCAGACCAAGCACAAGCTCCATGATGCCAAACTCTTAACTACAGGCTGCCCGCCCTTCCCTGGAGAATTTGCTTAGCACTGTGACTGCTTCTGCAGTATCAGAGGGGAGGACAGAGCAGTACGACACCTGCCTAGCATTCACACACCCGTCACCACCACGACCACCAATAAAAGCACATGGCTCAAATTTCATCTCCTTAGGAGTTTTTTCCCTCTTCTTTCTAAGACACCATTAAAGTTAGTCACCTGGCCCAGTCCACAAGATACCAAAATTTAAGTTGGTGAATATGATGGTACATGATTGTAACCCAAGAACATGGGATCCTGAAGCAGGCGGATCATGAGTTTGAGGCCAACCTGGGCTGCAGAGAGAGTCCCAGGATAGCCTGGGTTGTATTATGAGGTCCTGTACCCCTCCCCCAAAAATCAATATGATAATAACAAAAACAATAATAATAAAAGGATGTAAATAGTCAAACGTTAAACCTTTCCCAAATGTATTCATCTAGACTGCCTCAGTCTTTTTCTCTGCCAACCCTCTAGAACCCTGAACACTGTAGCTTTCCTTTCCCAGAATGCCCCTGGTTTCCTTTGAAGGAACTTTTTACTGTGAACCTGCTTGAGGAGAGGTTGTTTACTCTTTCCTGGTGTGTTCCTGGTTCCAGATGTGTTGGCAGCAAGAGTCTGACACTTGTTAACTTACAGTTTACATCCCCTCTTCATGCAAGAATTTCCCATTGGAGACTGTGTCATCCAAACATAACCCCATCTTGCGTTCCTCATTGCTGTCAGCCTCCAGTTCCCTAGTGACTCACTCCCTTTGCTTAGCTGGTTGCATTGTTATTTATGTAAAGAAGATGGGGTACGATGGAGGGGATTGTGGTCAGATACTGGAACTGGGAAGCACAAGACTCCAGGTACGTCTGGGGACTATTTTTCTCTTTCCAAGGATCTGTATCCTCTCTCTCCACACCCCACCTCTCTTTCTGTGGTGATATTTTGTGTATGCTCTAACAAATAAAGCCTGCCTGATGATCAGAGGGCAAAGCCAGTCACTAGTTAGCCATAGAGGCCAGGCAGTGGGGGCACACACCTTTAATCCCAGCACTTGGGATCTCATGTCTTTGCTCTCAGTACTTGGGAGACACACAAGCCTTTAATCCCAGCACTAGGAAGGTTGAGACAGGAAATAATATGGCTGGGTGGAGAAAGGAAGATAAGGTGGGGGTGAGGAGAGAGAAAAAGGAACTCAGCCCCTTTCAGGTTGAGGATTGGGTAGAGGTTAAGAAAGTCTCTCTAGAGGCTGGCTCCTTTACTGATCTTTCAGCATTTACCCTGATATCTGGCTCTGGGTTTTTAATACTAAGACGAATAAGAATTTGTGCTACATCTGGCGCCCAACGTGGAGCACAAATTCACGGACAAGCTGCTTGCCTGTGACTTTGTAGCCACTGGCTCAGCCTGGAGCTACATGCGGCCAGCTAGAGTTTTCTTTCCTTCCCCCAGCCCTCTGAGGGAATCTGGGATTTTGTTTTTTTTTTTTTCTGTTGTAGCCTCTCTGCAGCAGGCTACACAGGCTTTGGGGCTCCAAAAGCCACAGGAGTTAAGCTGCTTTTGCCCGTTCCCCTGTGCAGACAGCTGGCTCTTCTGGCTTCTTCCCTCTCCTGGCAGGTTGTGGCTTTCCCTGGACCCCCTCCTCGGCCTGCTGCCACGCTAGGTAGCTGCCTCACTTCACCGTCATCTGAATCGTCATCGTCAGCAGATTTGGTGAGTCAGTTGGGAGTCTTAAAAAGGGGGAATTAGTTTTTTTTTTTTTTCATAAATCCTTCAACCATTTTAATTGTTTTTTTAAGATATTTTACTAAAACAACTTTTTTTTGTGATATATATTTTTTATTTTACAATATCATTCAGTTCTACATATCAGCCATGGGTTCCCCTATTCTCCCCCCTCCCACGCCCTCCCCTTACCCCCAGCCCACCCTCCATTCCCACCTCCTCCAGGACAAGTCCTCCCCCGAGGACTGTGATCAACTTGGTAGACTCAGTCCAGGGAGGTCCAGTCCCTTCCTCCCAGACTAAGCCAAGTGTCCCTGCATAAGTTCCAGGTTTCAGACAGCCAACTCATGCAATGAGCACAGGACTTGGTCCCACTGCCTAGATGCCTCCCAAACTGATCAAGCCAATCAACTGTCTCACCTATTCAGAGGGCCTGATCCAGCTGGGAGCCCCTCAGCCTTTGGTTCATAGTTCATGTGTTTCCATTCATTTGGCTATTTTTTTTTTAATAATTGAGTAAAACTGAAATTTATTATATGCCACAGTCGTCCTAGGGACCTCCATGCTATATATATATAGCCTCTATGGTTCTATGGGTTGTGGTCTGATTGTTCTTTATTTTATATCTAGAATCCACCAATGAGTGAGTACATACCATGACTGTCTTTCTGGGTTTGGGTTACCTCACTCAGGATGATTTTTTCTAGTTCCATCCATTTGCCTGCAAATTTCATGCTTTCATTGTTTTTCTCTGCTGAGTAGTACCCCATTGTGTATATGTACCACATTTTTTTCATCCATTCTTCCGTTGGAAGAAAGACAGAGTTTTTTTTCCCACATTAAAAAATGGGAAACGTTATTACAATGGGAGGAGTTATGTATGATAATATGCTGGATGGTTTGAAATTGGAGAAATTAAATGAGGGAATAATTAATTTAGATGGGATTTATGTAATGTCAATTATAAATATTATTTGTTGGTCAGTATGAGTGCCAAGATAAAAGATTTAGAAAAAAACTTGTTAAAACAGATCATAGAGATACTCAGACCCAGACAGAGGAATTTAAAGGAGAACCAATCTCAGCATTGCATTATAAGGTTAGAGAGGAACAGCGTAAGGTTTTCAAACAGCCAACCTTAATTTATCCAGTAACCTTACAGGAACTGCCAAATGATCCATATCCCCCGGACTGTGTAAGAGATGAATGGACTCCTGTGCAAATGTTAGATTTGAGGAGATTCAAGGAAGGGATAGTCTCATATGGTATGCACTCACTGTTGGTGAAGCAGATCTTAAACTCGTGGGTCAACTTGTTTGGAGAGCTTTGGTTACAGCAGTTTTGGAGGCTGGTCCCCAATTACAATGGAGGAACTAGTGTAAAGATCAGGCTAAGACCATTGAACAACGAAGTAGGGCTATAGGCATGGAAATCTCCCAAGACCAACATCTTGGAGAGGAACATTATGATAATGTAGAAAGGCAATCTTTATATGATGACCACACCCTGGCTTTATGCCATGCAGCAGCCTTGAATGCTTGGGACAGAACTGAAGAAGTAGGAAAGAAAATTGAGTCATTTACTAAAGTTATACAGGGCCCAAAAGAAACCTTCACTGATTTCTTACAAAGATGGAATTCAGCATTAAATTGAATGATACAAAATTCAGAAGCTAGACAAATAATAATTGAACCTCTGGCTTTTGAAAATGCTAATGTAAAATGCAAAAGGGTAATTGGGCCATTAAGGCAAGATCAGTACTCTTGAAGGAATGGATCAGAGATACAATCAATATTGAATCTCATAACCATGATGTTGCTTAGATAAGAGAGGTAGTCCCCAGAGGTTTGAAGGAAAATGGAAATGTCAAGTGTTTCAATTGCAGTAAACAAGGTCACCTAAAAAGGGACTGTAAACAGGGTATTCCTAGAAACAATGTTTTTGCTAAAAATAATCCTAACAGAACAGCCCTCACTTCTGGATTATGCAGAAGGTGTGGCAAAGGCAGGTATTGGACTAATGAATATAGATCAACAAGGGACAGACAGACAAGGTAGCCCTTTGCCATCACAAAACGCATTTGGGGGCCTCTCTCAGGACCCCATGTCAAATTTGGTTCAGTCATTTCTTGTCATTGTGGAGGAAACTCTTTCCCAGAGCAATTAAAAAACCTAATGCCTATTGTAAGAAACCATACTGCTCTGGAAGATAGAAGAGCTATAGAAGAGAGAACAAAAAATTCAGAAGAAACCATAAAGCAAATACTATAAAGAGTAGATTTGAACAAGAAAGACCTTTTTGATTAGAAGAGATGATAGTTCATCAAAGAGTGTGGCCATTCAATCTAAACTAACCCATAAAACTAACAAATGCTTTTCATTTGATCAGACATAGCTTGCCAAAAGGGAAACTCCCCAAAGTTAGGGCTGGGGAAGGGTTTTGTTTTTATCTTTTCAGAAAAATATTTTCAACCATCTTGAAGAATTTAAAGACCTTCAGACAAATAAGCATCCAAAGAAGAGAGGAGAACTACCTAGGAAAAATTACCAAGAAAAGGAATAATCTGGCCTAACATGATCTCTGAACTCACCAAAAAGATGATGGGACCCCACAACAACGAATCCACATGGACTATGATAAAGCCACTAAGTTGACAAACACCACTCAAAGATTGGCTTTGGACTACCAACTGCTCAGGACAATTTTGAGATGGATAGCTGAGATGGTCCAGCCTCACAGACTACTCAACCAAGACTTGAAGACAAGCCCTGCACTTTCCCATTATGCAGAGACTGGACAACATATAATTCAGCTACCTTCCCCAAGACTTGACAATTAACCCAAACTTTTCTTTTCAGAATCTCCTGAAGATGCTATCACCCCCAGATAGCAGGAAGTAAATTTAAGAACATGACACGCACAATCCCAAGAGGTAGGGTGGATGGTTTTTGGTCATTCAATGGGTTATGGATATTTGTCATTGTTTAGGGTGGTTGGTTACAAGTTGTATTGGTAATGGTCAGGAAAAAAGCTGAACAAAGGAGATTATATTCAGGGTTCTTGTTTGAAAAAAAAAGAAAAGAAAAAAGGGGGATACAGATATAATAGAACAAAAAGGTAGATTATTGAATCTACTCTCAAAAAAAGATATAGAAATGACAAATAAAGGGTAGATTATTGAATTTACTCTGAAAAGAAAAAGGGAAGATATAGATATGATAAGATAAAAAAGTAGATGATTGAATCTACTTTTAAACCAAAAAAGCAACTACTAGTTTTAAATATTTTACATTGGCTTGGATTTTTGTATATTGTATACAAATTTTGTATATTGATACAAATTTGATATTGATTTTATTAGAACATACTGTATATACACTTTTAAACTTGTTCAAGGTGTTGTACCTATACAACTCATTTAACAATGTAATCCAGATTTCTAGTCCTTGAAAGTTGTTATTACCAACTATTTAGGATAATAAACAAATGCAGGTTGGTAGTTAGTCACCTATTACAATGGAACTTGTCAGGTTAGGTATGTTTCAAGGTCAAACTGAGATCTATTTTAGGTAGACAGGTCATTTTCAAACACTTCAGAGATATACAAAATATGACTTCTTTTTTTTTTTTTTTTAATAACAATGAGACATGTCTGCTTCTGGTGTACCAATCTACTTCAAAGAAGATGATGGGCATTGCAGAAAACTCCTTGGGGAGTTTTCTCTCTTTGTAGCAAAAGTTAGCCACTGGGCAAGAAAGTGCCCTTGTCTTGACTACTGACAGTATGCTGTCCAAGATGGGCAAGCCAGACACAAAAGAAAAGACTGCTGATGCTTGCCAAGACAAGGTATGACAGCCCTTCAGAAAATCCTGCTTCACAGAAAAGTCTGTCAGATAAGCTAGGCCTAAAGGTCGAAGATGGATGCCTTAACATTGCAGAGGAACCTTGGGTGACTGACTGTCCAGGCAGCCAGCTGTTTCTGTCATTTCTCACAATTTTTGGAAGTTGCTTGCTTGCATTTCCTGCTTACTCTGGTATTATTATTTCCTTCTCAGGTCTCTGATGGAGTTGAAGACTTTATAGTTATAAATTCTTGTCCAGATCCAGAAAAGAAACTCACTAAAGAGGTGTAAAGTGTATAAGGTTGAAAGACAATAAAAAAAGTTTTGGTAATACAAGTTAGAATAGAAAGTGAATTAGGCACAACCTTTTGGACTCACCAAGATAGGATACATAATTATTTTCTCTGTATTTGTCAAATGTTAATGGACTGGGCATTGTCAATGTAATTGTTGACTATATATTATATATAGTTATTGTACTTATTGTATAAAAGTTTTTTTTAATGTTAGTTATAACCTTTTTTTATTTTAAACAAAAAGGGGAATGTGGTGATATTTTGTGTATGCTCTAACAAATAAAGCCTGCCTGATGAGCAGAGGGCAAAGCCAGCCACTAGTTAGCCATAGAAGCCAGGCAGTGGGGGCACACACCTTTAATCCCAGCACTTGGGATCTCATGTCTTTGCTCCCAGTACTTGGGAGGCACACAAGCCTTTAATCCCAGCACTAGGAAGGTTGAGACAGGAAGTGATATGGCTGGGTGGAGAAAGAAATATAAAGCAGGGCTGGGGGAGGGGAGAAGAAGGTGGGGGGGGAGAAAGGAGCTCAGTCCCTTTAAGGCTGAGGATTGGGTAGAGGTAAGAAAGTCTCTCTAGAGGCTGGCTCCTTTACTGATCTTTCAGCATTTACCCTGATATCTGGCTCTGGGTTTTTATTAAGACCAATAAGAATCAATCTCTCTCTCTCTCTCTCTCTCTCTCTCTCTCTCTCTCTCTCTCTCTCTCTCTCTCTCTTCCTCTCCCTCCCTCCCTCCCTCCCTCCCTCCCTCCCTCCCTCTCTCCTCTTTCTCTCTCTCTCTGTTATGTGTTGTATGCATGTTTGCCTGCATGTATATATGTGTACCACATCCATATCTGCTACCACTGGAGGCCAGAAAAGGGCATCAGATTCTCTGAAACTCGAGTGACAGATGGTTGGGCTCCCATGTGGGTGCTCAGAACAGACACCTGGTCCTCTTCAAGAGCAACAAGGGTCCTTAACTACTGAACCATTTCTACAGGCCCTTCCTTTCTGTTCTTTAGGTAGTACTTACCTTGAACTTATATTTTATATAATACATCATTGCTACTGGCTGTCTCCACAGACTGGATATCAGACAGGCACCCAGCAGGTAATGTGAATGGATGGAGTTGGCTTCATATAAGCAGTTCAGGATGGCAGACGCTGACGTTTACAGAAAGAATGTGCCCTGTGTATGGTCAGCTCTGGTCAGTGGTTTGTTGTTGTTGTTTGTTTGTTTCATGGGTTGGTTTTGGTTTTCTGAAACAGAGTTTCTTTGTGTATCTCTGACCAGCTCTGTAGACCAGGCTGGCCTCGAACACACAAAGATCCACCTGCCTCTGCCTCCCAAGTGATGGGATTAAAGGTGCATACCACCACCTGGCATCAGTGTTTAATATATCAGACCTTCAGCTTTTATATGAGATACCAAATATCTAGGTTTTAATGTAAAAACTCCCCATTTTCAAATGTTGACAGCCCTTTTAAACTATTAGAAGACATTGCCCAGGCCACAAAAATAAGTCCCAGGGCCACTTAGCAACTTCTAGGTGTTTTGGTTCCTGGTACGGCCTCTCAACCCTTGCTCCCGGCGGTGTTCAGCACTCCAGTCTGCTGCTGAATGTCCAGATCTCCAGAGAAAAATCCCAGCAGGGTGGCTCACCTTTCAGCACCAGGCTACAAAGGGTTGCCGGTCCCTGGCAAGCCAAGAGAGAATGGGATCATGTAACTAACCCTTCGTATAGGGGTAGGGCTTAGGGCTGAAGGTGAGAGGTGAACAGGGTAGTTTCTCTGAGAGAATGTTGACAGCTGTATCTGTAAAACAGCTAGTAAACACCCGTGGTCAGGACTTCGGCCCCTGACTCACAGTGCTCCACCTCAGCTCCTGCCATCAGCCAAGGTAACTTGGGCATCTCTGCCTTCTTTCTTTCCTTTCATAACATACTTAGGTGTGTTCTCGGATCCGACTTAATCTTAAATTCTGGAGATATTTTGGTTTTTGTTTGTTTGTGTCCGTTTGTTTTTGTTTTTTGAGACAGGGTTTCTCTGTGTAGCCCTAGCTGTCCTGGAACTCTCTCTGTAGACCAGGCTGGCCTCGAACTCACAGAGATCCACCTGCCTCTGCCTCCCAAGTGCTAGGATTAAAGGTGTGCACCACCACTGCACAGCACTCTGGGGATTTTTAAAGAATTAATTGCTGTGGGATGGTCTGTATGTCAAATTGCTCTGATTGGTCAATAAATAAAACACTGATTGGCCAGTGGCCAGGCAGGAAGTAGGTGGGACAAGGAGAGGAGAATTCTGGGAAGCGGAAGGCTGAGGCAGAGAGACACTGCAGCCGCCGCCATGACCAGCAGCATGTGAAGACGCCGGTAAGCCACCAGCCATGTGGCAAGGTATAGATTTATGGAAATGGACTAATTTAAGCTGTAAGAACAGTTAGCAAGAAGCCTGTCACGGCCATACAGTTGTATGCAATATAAGTCTCTGTGTTTATTTGGTTGGGTCTGAGCGGCTGTGGGACTGGCGGGTGACAAAGATTTGTCCTGACTGTGGGCAAAGCCAGAAAACTCTAGCTACAAATGGCGCCCAACGTGGGGCAAGAGTTTCCACCTAAAACCTGAGAAAAGATTCTAAAACGGAGCTAAAAACAGCTTCCTAATTGTCTCTCTCAAATGAGCAGCAGCTGCCAGTTTGAGCTACTGGCGGGTTCCTAGCGTGTGAGCTTGATCTGCAGTATGGCGGGAATGAGGCCTCTGCAAGTGGCACATTAAGCTGCATGGTGGATTTAGCCTTTGCTAGTACAAAACAAAAAGAGGTTTCTGGGCTACACACTGCTTGGATAAAAGCATAGACCCAGGATGGCTCCCAAAGCTGGTGGAAAAGGTACCACCGCCATGTTGGGAAGCTGAAGTGGGCGGAGCTAGCAGCCGCAGCGCCGTTTCAGGCTTAGAAGGCTGCAGTTTAAAGCAATAGGCTCAAGGTAATATAAAACATAAGCCACATAAAGATGGCTACCACACAGAGAATCTGGATTATGTTCTCTTTCATATTCGTAACTGAAGAAAAACATTTGATTGCAAAAGCTGTTGAGTTATGCCAAAATGTGTATTTTAAAGGTACCTTAACTTCAAAATTTGGATGTAAGGATATGTTGCTTTGGAAAGGAGGCTCTGCTTTTGTTTCCACAGAAAGCCAGAGGCTATGGATTTGTTCCAGATTAAGATACATCAGGTTTGACCAGCCAAGACCACCTGAAAGGTCTCTGATGACACCATGGCCCAGATGATCCAACATCCAGAATCGTTTCAAGGCAACTGGCTCAGACGATACGGTCTCATGGACTACTCCATGATCCTAAAATTTTCTTTGTGTCCCCATAAGATACAGCGCCCCCCTCCAGCAGGAAGTAGTAAGAGAAGCTACGCCCAAATTCCCAAATATACCAAGCTGACTTTGGAGATGTGTAAAAGTTAAAACCTTCCTTTTAAAAAAAAGAAAGGGGAAGTGCTGTGGGATGGTCTGTATGTCAAATTGCTCTGATTGGTCAATAAATAAAACACTGATTGGCCAGTGGCCAGGCAGGAAGTAGGTGGGACAAGGAGAGGAGAATTCTGGGAAGCGGAAGGCTGAGGCAGAGAGACACTGCAGCCGCCGCCATGACCAGCAGCATGTGAAGACGCCGGTAAGCCACCAGCCATGTGGCAAGGTATAGATTTATGGAAATGGACTAATTTAAGCTGTAAGAACAGTTAGCAAGAAGCCTGTCAGGGCCATACAGTTGTATGCAATATAAGTCTCTGTGTTTATTTGGTTGGGTCTGAGCGGCTGTGGGACTGGCGGGTGACAAAGATTTGTCCTGACTGTGGGCAAAGCCAGAAAACTCTAGCTACAATTAATTTTATTTTTTACTATTTTAAAGTCTGTGTAGGTATGTGTGCCTGGACATGACTATGAGCACGTGAGTACAGGTGCCTGTGGGAGCCAGAAGCATGGGATCCCCCGGAGCTGGAGTGACAGATGGTTGAGGGCCACCTGATGTGGGTGCTGGGAACTGAACTCCGATCCTCTGGAAGAGCCACAAATGCTTTTAACTGCTGAGCCATCTCTCCAGCCTCAAGTTCTGGGTTTTCTGTGTGAAATAAAGTCTTCTTCCCCCAGAGCTTACAGGCCTTGGTGAGTTCTCCGCTCAGATCATACACAGGACTACTTCTTTATTAACGCTGACGTCTCCTGGGGAAAGGAATGGGGGTGCTCACTTATCTGCTGATATAAAGAATCCTGTAAAAGCAAGAATGGCGGAAGACAAGGCGGGTCCCTCAGGGACTTTCAGTCACAGGAATTATGTGACTAAAGCTCAGAAGCAGAGGGTGCACATGGTCTTCGGGAGCTATAAATAGAGTGCTCGCCTTTGGGGAAGAAGACAGGAAGCTGGAGAGGGAAACAGGAGCCTTGCTTCTGGGTAAAAGCCACTCAAGAGACAAGCAGAGTCACTCAGTCTGATCCCAGCTTGAAGGCGAGTGGGCTGAGGGGACAGGGTTCCCAGGGCAGAGATGAAATGTGGTAGGTAAACAATTTTCAACCAATACAGCGATAATCAAGAGCCATTGGGAAGGACCATCAGAAGGGTCTAATGCTGAGTCCAAGGGAGGAGCCAAAAAAAAGAAGCCGCGTTTCTGGTTTGGATGAGCAGGTGAGAAAGAGAAGGTCTTCCTGTCCCCAAATATGCACTTCAGACGGGCCTTAAATGTCCCCATTAAATGCCTTGCTGCGTCTAAAGCATTCCATGCGGAAGCTCAACCTCGTGTGTGTCAAGTTCTTCCCCCAGTCGGTGCCCTTCCCACCCCGCCCCCGTCCCTCCCCGACCAGTGCTCTCTTTCAGCCCCTCCAGATTTGTTTTCCTCCACTCCGCCTCATTTCCTGGGTCATTTCCCACACCCAACTCTGCCTCAGTCCATTTTCCTTCAACTTTGCCCATTTCTACTCAGTGAAAACGAAACCAAACTGGAAGGGGCTGGGGTTTGGGGGGCGGGATGTTCATGTGTTGCATGAGCCAGGCGAGCTCTCCACCACCGAGCTGCACACCCCGGCTATTTCTGCAGTTCTTCCGCTGTATTTTAAGAGAGTAGACAGGCAGGGTCGCTAGGCTGTGGGAGCTGCGGCCGTCCGTCACTGCTTTCACCGCTGGGAACAGGATGCTGGCTGCTCTGGCTGTATCTCTGATCTGTGGCCAGATCCGTGGTGCACCCGGGAAGTCGCTTTTCTCCAGACTTGTCATTCTCCTCGAGCCTCCGGTGAACTGTGGCTCACTCCTCTCATGGTCTGTAGACACCCGTGACTCATCGTGAGGAGCATTCTGTGGCTCCCCAGCCCACGTGCCTATTTACGTTCCCGTCTTCCGTACTTGTTGCCCAGCTGTCTAGGAGGAAAGCGCAGATCTTCCTGCCGCTCCTAACTCAGAACGCCACACCCTCCATTCTCTTCTGAGAATAGCTGTCCACTCTCCCCTCGTGCCCTGCATCTTCCAACTTGCACTTCAGCGGGCCATTTTTATTTGAAGACGTGAGAGATTAAATCATGCATCTGCATCGGAAAGACTTTTGTTTTCTTGTGAGTTATCCCCAATAAAGGGGTTTCATCTGTCCTGAAAAGGTTTGTTTCATTATGAGTTACCCCCAAACAAAAGGTGCATGATAGGTGGGGTAGCATCCAGAACAGGGAAGGCAGGTTTTCCATGGACCCCGAGGATCGGGTAACAAGACTTGTAAAGCCAGGCTAGGTGTTCCCTTCTGGCTGCCTTTCCTACATCGTCGCCGCCGTCGCTTGCTTCATCTGCACAGTTCGTCTGACTCTGCCAGAGCCATCCCCAAGATTACCCAGCCAACCGGAGGAAACAGGTTTTATCTCTTGGCCTAAATTCTGAATTTCTCTGGGGGCAGTATTAGCCATCAACTTAGTCAAGGCTGGGTGTGGTGGCCCATGCCAGTAATTCCAGTACTGAGAGGTCGGAAGCGAGGAGACTGAGAAAGCAAGGCTAACTGGCTTAGATAGGGAATCCAAGCCAGCCAGAGCCCTATAATGAGACCCCGTTTCAAAAAAAAAAAACAACTAAGGGCTGGAGATGCACCGCAATGTAAAGAACTTACCTAGTGTCCGGGCTGGTTTTGTTGTTGTTTGTTTATTTGTTTTGTCAACTAGGCACAAACTAGAGTCATCTGGGAAGAAGAACCTCCGTTAAGAAAATAGCTCCATGGGGCTGGAGAGATGGCTCAGAGGTTAAGAGCACTCTGCTCTTCCAGAGGTCCTGAGTTCAATTCCCAGCAACCACATGGCGGTTCACAACTGTCTGTAACTCCAGTTCTAGGGGACCTGACACCCTCACACAGACATACATGCAGGGAGCACACCAATGAATATAAAATAAAAGTAAGTTTAAAAAGTAGAATTCTCCCTCAGATTGCCTGAGGACAAATCTGTGGGTCGTTTTCTTGATTGATGTGAAGGCCCAGCCCACTGTGGGAGGGGCCGTGCTTGGGAAGGTGGTCATGGGGTATCTAAGAAAGCAAACCAGCTGGCCTCGAACTCACAGAGATCCACCTGCCTCTGCCTCCCGAGTGCTGGGATTAAAGGCGTGAGCCACCACCACCCGGCACCATTACACTATTTTTACATTGAGTTCTTGAATATTGCCAGCCCTTGGGTTTCACTTACTAGGGGCAGAGTAAACACTGAAAGAACAGAATAATCAGGGACAGTCCTCCCCAGAGATGTCCTCCTCATCCAAATCCCTGTCATTACTCAGGCGCTCGTATGTGTTTACCCACCAGATTATGAGCTCAGCTAATGATGCCAGTCTGCCAGGAAGAGAGAGACAACTAAGTAAGAAGGAAGAAACAATGTGTTGTTCATCTGCCATTTGTGACTGTGTAACAGAACTGTCTGTATTGTTTAATGGACCCACTGCTCCTTTGTGTTCGTACAGATGTGAGAGCCTCACCTACTGAATCAGAGTTTCCAGGGCCAAAGCCTAGGCATGAGACTCAGAGCAGACTGGAATGAACAGCCTCCAAGTTGAAACCCAAGGGCTGGCTACAGGTCCTTTTAGGACCTGGTAGAAGCCTAATCGTACTAGGTGCTCGCTAACTAGAGGTCAGAACTGAAAGAAACATCCAGTGTTTAAGGCATGGAAGCCAAGAGACTGAGGTGGGAAAGCAGGCCCAGGGTAACAGGGCCCAGGCTGAACACTGACTGACTCTGGATCTCTCACTGTGGGGCCCACACTGAGCAAACATGTCTGTTCCTACTTCCTCTCAAAACACCTTCCTGGCAGTACATCGGAAGGAAATTCCCTCTCTGCTCAAATGCAGCTCCACAGCTCCAAAGCACCCAGTTTCCAAGGTCTCCCCCCACCCCCCAATTTCCTTCTTTGTTTGCTTTTGTGACACCAGAAACAACTGTCAGTCCACTTCCTCCTCTCTCGATCTGGCTGCTGTCTGCTCTCTAGCTGCTCTTCTAGAAGTCTCCCTCACCCATAACTGCCCCATCTAACCGGTCTTCAGATCCTGATAGCTTCTTCTTTGTTGACACCTGCCTTCCAACTTCAGGAACATCGTCTTGGGTTGAGCTCACACTCTCCAGCTTAGCTGCTGCTCGGCTACTAAAAACTGTCTTAAAGGTTGATCTCTCCATCACTCCGGAGCTCACCTTGGTATCTATCTCCCCGCTGTTTTCCTGGCAGAGTGCACAGAAGTTATGTCTGGTCTGTCTCTCCCACTACCCCACTTTTATTCTTGTACCACCACTTCCAACCAACAGACCTCACCCCTCTGCGGCCGTGGCCTGCAGACGTACCAAACAACCACAACAAAAGCTGAAAGATAAATCCCCATCCACAAAGGGATAAACGAATTGTGGTACATCTACACAGTGGGATGTTATTCAGCCATCAAGTGGGATAAGATGGATGAATTACAGCCGGGCGTTGGTGGCGCACGCCTTTAATCCCAGCACTTGGGAGGCAGAGTCAGGCGGATCTCTGTGAGTTCGAGGCCAGCCTGGGCTACCAAGTGAGCTCCAGGAAAGGCGCAAAGCTACACAGAGAAACCCTGTCTCGAAAAACCAAAAAAAAAAAAAAAAAAGATGGATGAATTACAAAAATGTTATGCTGAAGCCAGAAGCAAGAGTGCATACTTGAGGATCAACTTCTATGAAATTCTAGAAAACACAAAACTAATCTATAGCAACTAAAAACATGTCAGAGGTTGTCTAGAGGGAGAGTGGGCAAAGACTGACTATAAGAGGGTACAAGGGGAATTTTTGGATGATGCAGATGTTCTATATCTTGGCTGTGGTGGTAAATATACAGGTGTGGACATTTGTCAAAACCCATCGGACTTCGAACTTCAAATAGGGTACATTTTAATTTATGTAAAACATGTAATTAACGTACATGTTTAAAGCTCTCCAAACGATCATCAGAGGGTAGAGATCTGGGTCTGAGGTCCTGGGAGGCAGTGACAGCCTGTAACTACAGACCAGAGCTCTTCCTGAGGATGCTGTGCCTCTGCCACCTGCTCCAGATGCCACAACCCGGCCAGCACTGCCACAGCCTCGGGAACCGACACGCAGCTCCCGCTGCTGCCCATCCTGTCCCCAGGGGGATCCTGTCGCTGCTGCTGCTGCTGCTGCTGCTGCCGCTGCTCTTGTCTATGACTCAAGTACGTATCTAGGGAAAACGCTTCTCCCTGTGTCTGAGAGGGTGAGAAGGAGAGTGATAGCCATCTTCTGGCTTGGTAGGGTCAAGGAAACTGGGCGAGGTGACCTGAAGGACTCCTCGAATATTCAGGGCATTCAAAGGGCGTTCATTGGCTGGCAGTAACACAGATGGCGTGGCTTCAACAACAGAAATTATTGCCCAATTCTGCAGGACAGAAGTTCAAAATCAAGGTTTGGGCAACCTTGATTTCTCCTGAGCCTCTCCCTTTGGCTTGCAATGGCCTCTGCTGGATCCGCAAGTGATCCTTCCTGTACGCATGCCTCTGTGGCACAGCCCTTCCTCCTCTTATAAGGACACCAGTCATTTAGGATTAGGACACCGCCCTGTGACCTCATTCAACCTAAATTCTCTCTCTAAAAGCTGACCTCTGGGCTGCAGGGTGTAACTTGGCAAGCAGTGGTCGCCTGCCATGTCTGAGGCCCAGGTTTGCTTCCCATAACACAGCTCTGCAGCAGAATGTCCCCTGCTCATCCTCAGACCACTTCAGGATCTCCTCCAGGAGGCCTTCCTTCTGGGGTCGGGCATCCGATCTGCCCTCCTAATGTCCCTGGGTAGGCTTCCGAGACGCTGACCACACTGTTCTCCTTAACTGTGAATTTCAAGGGCAGATGCTGACACTGGTCCTTGTGCCCTGTGTGTAGACAGAGCCTGATTGCAAGTAGATGCCATAGATGTATTAGGGTTGCCATAGATGTATTAGGATTTCTTGCCATTCCTTTTTAGCCTTTTGAGCAGCGGCTCTCAACCTGTGGGCCATGGCCCCTTTGAGGGGTTGAATGACCCTTTCACAGGGGTCTCATATCAGATATCTTGCATATCAGATATTTACACTACAATTAATTTTGTTGTTTTGGGGGGGTATTTATTTATTTGTTTGTTTATTTTGGTTTTTTAAGACAGGGTTTCTTTGTATAGCCTTGGCTGTCCTGGAACTCACTCTGTAGACCAGGCTGGCCTCAAACTCACAGAGCTCCTCCTGCCTCTGTCTCCTGAGTGCTGGGATTAAAGCCATGTGGTACTACTGTTAATCCCAAGGATAAGAATAAGACCACTACCACAGTTTGAGCCAATTTTGAAGCAAGCTTGATTTTTATTCGGGTGCACCCAAGAGCTGACCAGCTACTACCTCCTAAGTCAGGTTAAAGAGAGCAGCCCCGAATCCACCTCTTGGGCCCTTTTTAAGGAGTAAAATCATGAGTAGTTTTACAGAAGGGAGGTAATGGGGCAATAAAGAAATATAAAAAAAGACATCATGTGGTCACCCACCATGTGATTAGGGAGGGGTTGGGGGTCAGGGAGGGTATGGGTATTCTCAAAAACAAATCAAGGTCATGGGTTGGAGAAGGTCAGGTTCCAGGAAACAGAGAGCAACTCAACTCTTTCTATTACTCACAGTAAATAGAAACTTATTTTTAAAAATACAGCATAATTGCTCCTGCCTTCAAAATGGAGTCAGGCAGGCTCCTCACTCCCACCCAGCTACATTAGGGCTTAGAACAAGAGCAAAACTACAGTTGTGAAGTAGTAATGAAATACTTTTATGGTTGGGGGGGCGGTCACAACATGAGGGAGAAACTGTATTAAAGAGTTGCAGCATTAGAAAGATTGAGAACCACTGGTCTAGCGGTTCCCACATGTACTGTGTCCCTCCCCAGCGCTTGTGTGTGTGTGTGTGTGTGTGTGTGTGTGTGTGTGTGTAGGAGTGATGTAGTGCATGCCTTGTCCCCACCCCCCAGCTTGCACAGTAGAACCTTCTCACATGTTGAACCTCTCCACGACTTCCTCCTTAATCCCCTCTCCTCACCAAGCCCTGGGAGCTAACTACTGTCTTCTCTTCATCCTTCCTTTCTCTTTGATTTTTAAAAATTGCGTGTTATTCATTGGGGGAGTCGTGGCATGGTTGGCATCTGCAATCCCAGAGGGCAGGTTGTAGAGGTTGGTTCTTTCCTTCGACCACGTTGGCCATCAAGCTGGATGACAAGCATCTTCTGCTGAGCCCTCTCATGGGTTGTAACTTCAATTGGCCCCCATAGGCTCATAGGTTTGAATAGTTGGTCCCCAGTTGGTGGAACTGTTTGGGAAGGATTAGGAGGTATTGTAGTCAGAAGTTTTCCTGTGTCCTGCCTGGTCCATGGTCAGGATACATCTCTCCCACTCACGTCCCAAAGCTGCTTAGTCCCAAGTAAACACACAGAGGTTTATACTGTTTACACCCTGAATGGCCTATGGCTCGAGCTTCTCACTAGCTAGCTCTTATAACTTAACCCATTTCTATTGATCTATAAGTTGCCACGTGGCTTCGTGGCTTACTGGTACTTTACTTTCACATCTTGCTTCGCCTGGTGGCGGCCCGCAGCGTCTCCTCCACCTCTCCTTTCCTCTTCCCCTCTCTCTCCAGTTGGAATGTCCCGTCTAACCTTATTCTGCCTCACCATTGGTCGAACAGCTTTGTCAACCAATCAGAGCAACACATATTCACAACATACAGAAAGAGATCCCCCAGTAAGGTGTGGCCTTGTTGAAGGAGGTGTCACTGGGGGCTGGCTTTGAGGTTTCCGAAGCCCAGGCCAGGCCCAGTGTCTTTCTATCTGCCTCATGTTTGCAGATCAAGATGCGAGCTCTCAGCTTCTACTCCAGCACCAGGTTGGCCTGCCTGCCACCATGCTCCCGCTGTGATGGTCATGGACTCACCCTCTGACACTGTAGGCCCTAAACAAACACTTTATTTTTTATGTTTCCTTGTTCATAATGTCTCATTACAGCAACAGAAAAGCAATGAAGATGCCTTCCTTCTCTCTCTTTTCTTCCTCCTCCTTCTTCTCTCCTCTCCCCTCACTTACCCCCACACTCCACTGAGCTACACCTCCAGCCCCTGTTTTTACTTTTACGTGTGCATAAAAGATATCTGTGTATCCTTTGTTTCTGCCCATTTCTCCACTTTGTAGGAGGGACCCGGGGCTTCGTGCAGTCTCCTATAACTTTCTGCTTTGTAGTCAAAATCGTGTTTGTGAGATTGACTCCTAGATGAGTTCTTCCCATTACTCTTCACTGCTATTTGAATGTATTTTATTTTTAGTTTTCCCTTCAGAAACGATTCTACTGTCAGCATTCTGGCCCACGTCTCCTGAGCGCATTTACAAGAGCATCTCTGGGTCATGTCCTCAGGAAGGCAGCTTGTCTGCTTGCTGAGTGTGCAAGCAGCCTGCACTCAATCCACACTTTGTGAATTTATGTCACTCCAGATGCTCACTAATGCTTGGTGCTGTCAGATGTCTTAACTCTCACCCATCTTGTGTATAAGAAGCATAGTGTTGAGTTTACATTTTATAACATATATCACAGATACTGATTTTAGAATGTATGTTCCTTAAATATCAATGAGATTGAAAACCTTTCCAAATGCTTGTTGGTTATTTGTGTTGCTTCTGTGAAATAGCTATTTCTGTCTTTCAGGTGTGTGTGTGTGTGTGTGTGTGTGTGTGTGTGTGTGTGTGTGTGTGTGTTACATATGCACATAGAGACCAGAGGTCAACCTCAGACCAACCTCAGACATTCTTCCTCAGGAGCCATCTACATTGACTTTTTAAAGACAGGGCCACTTACTGGGACCTGGCACTCCTGAGGCTAGGCTGCTGGTTCTGGAGTCCTGTGGAGCCTTCTGTCTCTGCCCTCCCCACTCCGGGATACAGGTGCATGCCACCATGTTCTGCTTTTTATGTGAGCTGGGGACCCACACTCAGGTCTCAGGCTTGAGTTGTTTGCTCTCTCTCTCTCTCTCTCTCTCTCTCTCTCTCTCTCTCTCTCTCTCTCTCTCTCCCTCTCCCTCCTTCCCTCCCTCCCTCCCTTCTTTCTCTCTTTCTTTCTTCTTTTCTTCCAGACAGGGTCTTTATGAATCTCAGGCTGGCCTCAAACTTGCTACATATCTGAGGATGACCTTAAGCTTCTGGTCCCCATGCCTCTACCTCTGGAGTGCTAGAATTACTGGTGTATGCTACCATGCTCCAGTTATATGGTGCTGGGGATCAAACCCATGGCTTCATGTGTGCTAGGGAAGTGCTCTCTCTGTATATCAAAAGAAGAAGAGGAGGAGGAGGAGGAGAAGAAGAAAAGAAAAACTAGCAAAGGGCATATATGTGTGTGTTTGCGTATGTATATATATGTGTATATATACATGTATATGTATGTTATGTGTATGAGTGTTTTGCATGCATGTATTCCTGTGCACCATGTGCGCGTCTGGTGCCCTTGGAGGCCAAAAGAGGGTGATGGATTCCCTAGAGCTGGAATTACAGATGGTTGTGAGCAGCCATGTGGGTACTTACAACCAAACCCAGGTCCTCTGTAAGAACACCATAGGCTCTTAACTGCTGACCCACCTCTCCAGCCCCTTAAATTAGAAATTTTGTTTTGTTTGAAACAGAGTAGGTATCCCTGGATAGTTTGGAACTCACCATGTAGACCAGACTGGTCTTGAACTCAGAGATCCACGTAGCTCTGCCTCCAAGTGCTGGGGTCAAAGGTGTGCACCACCACACCTGGTACAGTTGTGGGTTTTTTCTCCATTTGTAGAACACTTCTGTGTCCTTGATATCAGCCCTTTTCTATTGTTTTGGTTTTGTTGTCATTTTGAAATGGCAGTGATTGACTAGGGGCTTCCCATGTGCTGGGCAAGTGCTCGACCATTAAGCTCCATTCCAAGTCCCAGGTGTTGACCTCCTGTCAATTACATATGGCACAAGTATCTTCTTCCAGCTGGTTGCCTTTTGGTAACCAGAAGTAATTCATTTGGATGTACGAAAATATCTTTTTCCTTTATGATTTGTGCCTGTGTGGCTGAATCTTTTTGTTTGTGTTTGTTTTTGTTTTAAGATAGGGTTTCTCTGTGTAGCCCTGGCTGTCCTGGAACTCACTCTGTAAACGAGGCTGGCCTCGAACTCAGAGATCTGCCTGCCTCTGCCTCCTGAGTGCTGGGGTTAAAGGTGTGCATCACCACTGCCCGGCTTCTTTCTTTCTTTCTTTCTTTCTTTCTTTCTTTCTTTCTTTCTTTCTTTCTTTCTTTCTTTCTTTCTTTCTTTCTTTCTTTCTCTTTTCTTTCTTTCTTTTCTTCCTTCCTTTATTCCTTCCTCTCTCTCTCTCTCTCTCTCTCTCTCTCTCTCTCTCTCTCTCTCTCTTTCTTTCTTTCTTTTTGAGACTAGAACTAATCTCTAGGTCCTCCTGTCTGAGGTTACAAGTGTGTATCCTCATACCCAGCTTCAAAGACATTCTTTTATACACTCATACACATAAACTAAAATAAGTAAGTCTTTAAAAAAGTTAATAGGGCTCAGTATGGTGTCTCACTCAGGAGACAAAGGCAGATGGATCTGTGTGAATTCAGGACCAGCCTGGTCTACATAGTGAGTTCTAGGATAGCCAGGGCTACATAGAAAGACCCTGTCTCAAACAGAAAACAAAAAAATAGATAAAACAAATTTAAAAAAATTAAAAATCAAATATAATAAGTATTTAAAACAATGATGCGGAGAAATGGTTAAAAGTTATATCAAGACCCTTGGCTTGTTTTCCACTTTCATTTTGGACAAAGAGAAGACAATGTGTGCAATGATTCAACTCAACTTAACTGAGTCAACATCCTAGCTGTCTGTCAGGAAGGAAGAAAACACTTTCTGGAGTAACTCTTCTTCAGCTAGCCTGCAATTCCGCAGAAACCCAGTGTTTATGCTGAATCTGTGGCCTTGGGCATGTTTGTACAAGACCTTGTAGCATGGTCACGGGGATGTTTGGGTATTTCTTTTGAGTCAACACCAAATGCATTCATTTATTTAATTATTTACTTTCTTTCCTTTGTGGGGCTGGGGATGGGATGCAAGGCTTTTTATGTCTGCTGAGCAAATGCTATCGCACTGAGCTACGTCTCCAGACCCCACACTCTATTTTCTTTATGTTGACTGCTTTGTTTTTGGTGTGTGTTGGGGGTAGGGGTGTATGCCTTGACACTGAAGCAGGAACCCGTACTCGGTTAAAAACAGTCTAATGCTGACATTTCAAATGCTGACATTACCAAAATGCATACTTGCCAAAATACTTTGAGCCCCAAACTGCACATCTGGAAGAGCAGATGTGTGGGCTCTGGGATGCAATGGGAAGGGAGATGTTTCCAGTTAGTGAAAACAGTGAGCACACAGGATAAACTGTCAGGGAAAACATGACCAGAGGTACAGGAGTCACCCTAGCCACCTCCATGCCTCCCAGTTGCCTGTGGTCACATCACTTCAACCTGGAATGTCCCCTACAGGCTTATGTTTTGAAAACTTGGTCCCTATCTGGTGGCTGTGTTTTGGGAGGCCGTGGAACCTGTAAGAGGTGAAGCCTGGCTGTCGGAAGCAGGGCACTAAGGGTAGGCTTTGAAGGTTATGACCCAGCCCTGGTTCCAGAGTGCTCTTTGGGCTCCTGCTCTGCAGCGAGTTCCCGCCTCTGTGCACTCTGTCACGTCTTTCCCACCCAGGATGCACACACAGCATCACTTTAAGTGATGAGCTAAAATCAACCCCTCCTCTCTTAAATCGTTTCTGGCAGGTATTTGACCAGACACAACAAGGAGAATACTAGATTCAAATAACAAATTTGCAGGCTCCTCTGGTCCCAGCTACCAACGGCTCTGGTCCTTCATAATCCCGAGGCTTGGCTCTCTTGCCTTTCTCAGGGAACTAGAAGATGTATCAGAGTGAAATAAATAGGCGAGTGCCGGTGGCGTGTTATCCTAAATAAACAGGTGTGTGGGGCACTGGGACTAAGCTGCAAAGGACTAGGCCGAGTCCCCCCTCCCTCCATGCTGGGGTCGGGAAGGGAAGTTCCGCAGAGGTGACTACAGTACGTGGGGAACTCCCCTTTCTGAGGGACCTTGCAACTCCTTCCCAGGTTTTGCGTCCCAGGTGATTCCATGATTGGCAGCTGAAGGGGGCCAGGTAGACAGGGAGGGGCATTGCCAGCGAGTGGTGGGCAGCTTGTCAACCACGTGACTCTCCGAGGCGGTGGGGTGGGTGGAACTATGGAGATAAGCCATTCACACCTCCCCATCCTTCCTCCTACTCCCTGCTCTGGAAACACAGAGTACTTTGGAATCTGGAGCTGCCTCCCTCAGCTGCCTGTGCTGTGAGGCTTGTGCTCTGCCGGTGCGTCCCCACGGCCAACCCTCGAGGAGCCATCGGTCTCTGTCTCTTGACTCACCGTGGCCCTGGCAAGACATCTGGCCCAACGCCCAAGTAGGGAAGATTTCCTACAGCTCCATCGTCATTTCACAGAATGGCAAGAATGTCAGAGATCCCGGAAAAGACTCTGGTGACGCAGCCAGCTTGCAGGACAAGAAGCAGAACAGGTTCCCCCAAGATGTGTTTCTGACACTTGTGAAACCTCGGCTTCTGGCCAGAAATGCACATCCTGGTGACCCATGAGAGCAGGTGCAATATATGCATATATAAGGAGAAATGCAGGCATGCAGATGGACAGAGATGCCAGACACAGGACGTTCTTTCCAAACCCCATGCTCTGTTTTCTGTTACTGCTCTTGCCAAGCTGGTTTTGACCCATCGAGTTGGTCTGTGGCCCATCACTGAGTCACAACCTGTGGTTTTCAAGTACCATTCACATCATAAAGGGTCGCTGTCCTCTTTCACACGGCACCATCAGACCTCCAGCTATGAAGGGAAACTTTCTGAAAATGGAACTAATCATCCTTTATTCAAAGATGAACTCACAGTCCTTGCAAAGCTCTTTTCAGACGCCAATTATTTCCCTTCCTTGTCATTCTCCACTCTGAAGCTCTAGTAAGCCTTTAAAACTGGAGTCTCAGCACTTTGGATCTGGAGGCAGGATTATGAGTGTGAAGTCAGCCTGGGCTGTGTAGTAGGACCCTGACTTAAGACAACAACAAACAAACAAAAACCACACACACACACACACACACACACACACACACACACACACACACACACATACAGACACACAGATACATACACACCAGAAACAAAACCACCAGAGGCGGTGGTGGTGGCGGCGGCGGCGGCGGCGGCGGCGGCGGCGGCGGCGGCGGCGCACGCCTTTAATCCCAGCACTCAGGAGGCAGAGGCAGGCAGATCTTTGTGAGTTCGAGGCCAGCCTGGGCTACCTTGTTTCAGGACAGCCAGGGCTACACAAAGCAACCCCGTCTCGAGAAACAAAACAAAACAAACAAGAAACAAAATCAACCCCTTAGGTCCTATCAGGTCACCCTAACCATTAACTTCATCAACATCTCTGTTGCCAATAACCATGATGGTAAATTCATACTCTAGCACTCTCGGGGCACGCACCCAAGACCTCATGCATTACTCATTCAGGGTCACTAGCATCCCCACCTGACGGAGATGGCAGGTAAGGACCACAGCATGGGAGGGGCAGAGACAGGGTTGAGCCCAAGCAGCGGTCCAGATCCACAGCCTGCCCTGGTGGCCAGGAAGTCACTCTTCCATCCATACTCCAGCTTTTAAAAATAGTGTCGCAGCCTCATCATACTGGCCCGTGTACTCCAGCCTTCTGGACACTTAAATGGCCTCACACACACAGTTCCCTCCGTCTGTGGTGAGTTACTGTCTTCATTTCACTCAGCTAAGTCCCACTTGGGCTTTTTTGGTCTTCCTCCTGGGTCTCTCACCCCTCCCTCAAGCTGTCCCGTGTTCCCACAATGCTCTTCCCTTTCTTCCCGTCTCTCTTTCTCATCCACCCATTCAGTCTCCTTAATAAATTATTTACTGAGCACTTAGGATGCAAGGCGATAGAGTAGCATAGGAAACAGGATCTCTGCTTCCAAAAGCTTGGAGATTGTAAGGGGGGGGGGGCAGGCAGAGAGAACTAAATGATGGCGCAGTCACAAGGGGGGCCGTGAGCAGGACACGTCACAGAACAAGGCACAAGTGGCTATTTTGTATTGTAAGGCAGGGACCAGGCTCATAGAAGTGACATTCCAGCAGGAATCGAGGGAAGCATTGGGATTCCCAGGGCTGAATCAGTCCAGGAAGAGGAAGCCAGTGCACAGAGCCTGAGTGGAAGCTACTAAGAGTGCGGAAAGCAGCCAGGGGCCAGTGTGGCTGGAGCAGAGGAAACACGCTGAAAATGAAGCCAGGGACTTGGGGCACTGTAGGTCACAGTTTTAAAAGCCGGTGTGATCCGGCAAGCCACCGGAGGGCTCTGGAGGAGACTGGGACATTAGTTTTTTTGTTCCTGCTGTTAGCACAGATTTAGTGAATTAAAACAGCACAGACTTATTCTCCAGTTCTAGAGGTCAGAAGTTAACGGAGATAAAATCAGCACATTGACAGGGCCGTGTTTCTTCTGGACTCCAAGGGGAAGATCTGCCTCCTTGCTTTTTCAGTTTCCAGGGGTCCCCTCCCTCCATCTTTAGAGGTAGTCACAGTGGAGCTCAGTCACGGTTCCTCCTAACCAGTCAGGAAGGCTCGTCCACTTAGAAGAACCTCTTGAATGAACTGGAATAGTCTCCCCACCCCCAGACTCTCATTCACATCTGTAAAGTGCTTCGGTTATATGAGGTTATACTCTCAGAGGCCGGGATAACGCTCAGCGGTCAAGTGACATCTAGTATACACTGATAAGAATACATTTATAGCTTCCAGAGATGAGGGCATGGGCACCTTTGGGATCCGGGTTTGAGTCTTTTGCCTGTAACTAGGAGGAATGATCTTTGTTTCTGAGCTAAAAACTATGTAGCCCAGGCTAGCCTCAAACTTGAGATTTTCCCACTTCAGCATCTTGGCCTAACAGTACCTGAGACCACAGCTCCCTGACTTAAGTTTTAAGGGGTCTACTATTGCTCCTTTGTGGGGGATAAGCCGTATTCATGGGGAGATCAGTTTAGAGATAAGGGTACCCCCAAGTGGGAGTGGGTCAAGGCCTTGACCAGGTGATGACAAAAAATGCTGTTGACCCTGAATGAGTAATGCATGAGGTCTTGGGTGCGTGCCCCGAGAGTGCTAGAGTATGAATTTACCATCATGGTTATTGGCAACAGAGATGTTGATGAAGTTAATGGTTAGGGTGACCTGTGGAGAGAGACAGCTCAGAGCCACTGTGTTGCGTCTTATGTATCAGGTGCTTCCCACAATTTCATTCACCCATCAGAACGGTCTTCTAAAGTGGTGACTATTAGTATCCTCAAAAATCAGGAAGCCAAGGCCCAGAAAGATGAACTCGTTCAGAACTCCATCCCGTATTGAAAAATGAATTCATTCAGATGAAGCAAACATCTGGGTCTAGCTAAATATTCTAGCCACATAGGGAATGAGAAAATGACGGGTTTGTAAATATTTCGAGGTTTTAGCCATAGATAAGAACATGTTGGGCTGTGAAACAACAAAAGTTAGAGCCACACTAATCTAAACATTCCAAACTCTAAGATCCATCGTCGCTGTGGCTTGGCTGCTAGACTGAAGCAGAGGGCAGTTTCGGAGAGAGTCTGTAACCGCCCCAAAGGCAAAGAAGAAATAAACAGATGACATCAGGCAAACCAGGCCAGGCCTGGGGGGGAGGGGGAGGGGTTTGCACTTCCTTTTTAGTCCCAACCATCTATTAGTCAATACATTTGAGGTATTGATTTCATCTTTCAGAGACTAGCTCAACTATAAAAAGTATACAACACTGTTTTGTCTACTTCTGGATTCCTAAATAAAAAAAGCAAAATTTATTCATCTGATTGACATCTGCGAGCTGCCTAGCTCTAGTCACATGAGGAAAATACCCCCTCCACACACACACACACACACCTGCCTGGCTTGCCTCCTCGCAGAAAGTGGCAAAAACTAATAATAAAGTCATTTCAAGAATAGGATACAGCTTGGCTGGTAGAGCGCTGCAGAAACTGGACACGGATCCGTAAGTTCAAGCTCAGCCTTGGCTACAGGATGAGTTCAAGGCCAAGTGAGGCTACATGAAGCCCTCCCTCAAAATAATAATGATGATGATGACGATGATGATGATGATGATGTGCTACATAGGGAAACAAAGCAGGAGGCAGGAGATTAAGCGACCAAGGAGGTAACAGTGAATAGAACGAGGGAGCAGATTAGACAGTAACTGGAGGAAAGGGCAGCCCAGACGGGTGTTTCTACTGCCGAGGAGGAGGAGGAGAGGAAGTGAGAGAAGAAAGCCTGGTGGGAGCAGCACCGGCAGATGCTGCTGGTGGGCACATCAAGCAGAGGGGTGGAGTGTGCTCTCTGTGAGAACACAGTGGGAACAAACACAGGCAGCCATGGAGAATGGGCGGCTGTAACGGTGATGACTTGGGCAGTAATATGGTCCATCTGTGCCAAGATCACAGACCCCACTCTCTGGGTTGGAGCAGTGGATCTGCTACTCACCGTGCGTGGCCTCGACAGGTTATTTACACATGTTCAGCTTCCCTGTTTGTAAAATAGTGGTGGTAATAGAACCTATTCTATTCCGGTTATTTTGGAGTATATATGAGTGTGTGTGGGAGAGAGAGAGAGAGAGAGAGAGAGAGAGAGAGAGAGAGAGAGAGAGAGAGAGAGAGAGAGAGAGAGAGAGAGAGAGAGAGATCTCCTTTAGGACAAATTCTGGAACAAAAGTGCTCAGTGTTAGCCATTTACTATTAGTAACTGAGATGTTCAGTGAACTGAATTCATTAATGTGGGCTTATTTCAGAGCATGCAATTCATTTCTAAATGTAAAATTTATATAGCAATATAAAGAAAAGAGCAATGTTTTTATTTATCTCTTTCAGCTGCCATGTGGGTGCTCAGAACTGAACGCAGATCCCCTGGAAGGGCAGCCGGTGCTCTTACCAACTGAGCCATCACTCGGGGCCCTTATTTGTTTATATTTACTTCATGTATAAGAGTGTTTTGCTAGGATGTATGTCTGTGCACCAAGTGTGGGCCTGGTGCCCACGGAAGTCTGAAGAGAGCATCAGATCCCCTGGAACTGGACTTACGGACACTTGTGAGCTGCATGTGGGTGATGGGAACTGAGCCGAGGCCCTCTGCAGAGTAAGTGCTCTTAGGACCACTGCAACATCTCTCCAGGCCTCCTCGGTTTGTACTATGTAGCCCAGGCTGGCCTGGAATTCACTATGTAGCCCAGGCTGGCCTCAGACCTAAGACCTTCACCTGCCTCTCCCTCTGGAGTACTGGGATTAAAGGTGTGTGCCACCATGCCTGGCTCAGAGCAATGCTCTTTAAACCAAAAGGCTAACGAATAGTTTTACGTCGTGTCGTGGAATTCAAATAGTAAACAAAGCCTCCCCAGAGTTTCAGACACCAGGGTGCTCACGTGGAAAGTGAGCAAACTGACCCTCCTCTCTTCCCTAGGGATGAAGTTTCTCTCCCTTCACTCTTAATTCATGGAGTTTGGGTAAGAAGTGAAGGGGTCCCATGCCTACTGGCTCCCTCGAAAGGGCCTATGCACATTTCACTTTTACTGTGTTTTCATGGAAGAGGGTTTCAGCACTGGAGACTGTCTCATGTGGTAACATGGCGGGCCATTTCTGTCACCACCGTCTCCACGAGTGTGTCCATCCCTGCAATCCACTCCATTCCCTGTTTGCTGATGTCTTCTCTCTCACACCAGCTAGCAGAGCATTATTGCTGCTATTTGAATATATAAGGAAATTAATGTGTAAGAGCAAGAATCAGGGTTAGGGAGATGGCTCAGTGATTAAGAGCACTGGCTGCTCTTCCAGAGGACCTGGGTTCAATTCCCGGCATCCACATGGCAGCTCACAACTGTAGACATGCATGCAGACAAAACACCAATGCACATAAAATAAATAATAAAATTGTTCAAAAAGAGCAGGAAGCAGAGCAGGCAAACCCTTTCTAAAGCCCGGACTCTCTTCTCACCTTTCTTTCTTATTTCTTCTCTTAGAATTTTTTTGTTAGTTTGTTTTCTTTGGGCTTTTTTGACACACGTTTCTCTGTATAGCCCTGGTTGTCCTAGAACTCACTCTGTAGACCAGGCTGGCCTTGAACTTGGAGATCTGCCTGCCTCTGCTTCCTGGGTGATGGGATTAAAGGCATGTGTCCCACATCCAAGCCTTTTCTCTTTGAATTGAATACCAGCCAAAACCAAATTCTCTTCAGAACCAGCTCAAGATGCATGTGGATAACAAAATACTGCTAAATAAGCCTTCCAATATCAATCAATCAATCACTTGAGAAAGGGAGGTGAAAAATCCCCAGAAATTCATGCAAATGGAGGACCCAACACACTGATGTTCTGAGTTACAAAGAAACTATGTCGAACAGTGTGCAAAGTCCTAGTGACAAGCAGGGTCTCTCTCTCTTTGGCAGGGTCTCACTCTGTAGCTCTGGCTGGCCTGGATCTTGTAAGCAATCCTCTTGCCTCCCCAGTTCTGAGATTATAGGCCTGAGCTACTGTGCGGAGCCCCAAAGCGTAGTCTGTTTTAACTACTGTTTGAAAAGATGTATAAATGTTTTGTTTTTTTATTTTTAACCTTTCTAAATCCAGGCACTCAGTGCCTCCAGAAAGCTATTTTGAGTGAAGATACAGTGTTCTGACACCTTTCTTTCTGAAAAGTCCACACGTCTACTGAAATGAACATTTTCATCTCCATGGGCCCACATGTCACTGAGCAACAGAAAATACCATTGTGTGTTTGCTGACCAGCATTTGGAAGCAGTCAGTTCTTCAAGCCAAACCTACTCCAGTCTTCCTGGAGCAAAGAGCCAGGTATCACTTGGCCCTGTCCTCCTCTGAATACTGTAAGGCCTTGCCCAAGGAGGAGACACTCAGCTGGAATAGAACTGAATGGGTGCTTCTGGTGGATCTGAGGCAGCTTTGCATAGCTTGGCAATCCAGCAATTTTGCCTGGAGCCCAGATCTAGAGACTAGAGAACGAAGAACAATGTTGTCTTCTTTTTTTCCCCCCAAATATTTTATGTGTATGGGTATTTTTGCCTGAATGCATGTCTGTGCACCATGTGTGTGTCTAGTGCCCACAGAGGCCAGAAGAGGGCTATCAGATCTCCTGGAACTGGAGTTACAGATGGTTGTGAACTGATATATGGGTACTTGGTACTCTGCACCCTGGGTGCTTTGTAAGAGCAGCCAGTGCCCTTAACCACTGGGCCATCTTTCCAGCCCCTAGAATGTCTTTTTTTTTTTTTTTTTTATGGTTTTTCTGCGAGTGTTTCTCTATGTAGCTTGGTACCTTTCCTGGAACTCGCTTTGTAGACCAGGCTGGCCTCGTAGAATGTCTTCTTACATGTAGTCCAGAAATAGGTCTAAGGCACAAGAATCTTGGCAAATTTTTTCTTGACCCTCTACATGCAGTTGTAAACTGCTAACAAGGCTCCATCATTTATAGATCAGAACCACATATTAATGCTTTAATCATGAATATACCTCAACTTGAGAATATCAAAACTGCCTGTCTACCTTTCCATGTGTTAAGAGTATAAGACAGACTCAGCAAAGAGACAGCAGGAACACAAAAAGCACAGAACGACATGAAATGGGAGAAATAAGCATAATGTAGCAGGAACTCAAAGGAACCAAGATTCACATATGGAAAGGCTGAATGTAGGAGGTGGAATCTGACTTACAAGACCAGAATGTTGGAGGGTTGATGTTCAGACACAGAAGGCTTGGGCTATGCTAGAGAAAAGAAGAACAGCTGAGCTTTCTATAACTCAGAGGACACACAGAGAGGAGAAAAAAGGGACTAGAAAGATGGACCAGAGCCAGGGCATAAGGGACTTCTATTGTACCCTGCTGGCTAAGGGAGCCAGGAGCTTTGAACCTGGGAATGTTTGACTGTAGGATCGTATCTGCTCTAACAGGGTCATTACCATCCAGGAATAAATGGTAAAGATTAGCAGAGGAGAGATGGAGGGATAGAGTAATGGAAGGTGGACCACTCAGAGGGAGGGGAGCTACAGAGAAGCCATACAAGGAGATTCGGGAGACTCTAAAATAAAAAGGGTGTGTGTGTGTACACGTGCCACAGTGCGCATGTGGAGGTGAGAGGGCCGCTAGCTTGGCAGCAGGCATCTTTACTTCAGGGGCATTTTGCTGGGCTCTGGGGTGAGATTTTGAGGGACTGGCAGTTTATCAGGGGTAGTAGGTAGTGGGGTCAAGGGAGAGCACCAAGGACTTGTTACGAAGCATGCCAGCAGGGAGTCAGGGCCTCGCTCTTCTACAGGATGGCGGCACCGTTTGGTGTGGAAAGCTGGAGTTTTGGACACACTGGTAAACAGAAGAATGTGAACTGGAGACCTGCTTTTTCTCAGACAGCCTCTGAACGAGTTTGCTTTGACTGCTGTGTTCCAAAATTAGGCCTGAGCTGTCTAGTTCTGTGCTCAAATGTTCCATGAGGCAGCCCTGGGATACCCACTTTCTGTGAGCCTTGCCATCTTACTGTCCAAAACTTAACAACAAAAAGGGGGGTAATTTTGAATGTTTTTCTAAATAGCTTTTTTTTTTTTTTTGACGACAGTAGACATTTTAATTTGTACTGCAACTAAAATTAGAATGCAGGAACTTGTGAAGATGTGTGAATAAAGAACATAATACACACCAAAGCCTGTGACTGAGAGAGATTTCTTAGCCATTGTGCCATCTGCCTGGAGACTAATTAAAGGTTTAAAAATAGATGATCTTTTGAAGGTAAATAACATGGAAATAATGGAAAATATTAAATCTCATAAGCCCGCTCTATAGAAAACAATGTTTTGGGTACTGCATTTAGATGAAAGAATATGCATAAACGATCGATGCCTCAATGAGATGTTCACTAAGTAGCTACTTCAGAGGATGGGAGGCCTGGATTATTGATTAGGCACTTCCATAGGTCTCCTTTCAAATGCTTCTTGTTGGTGATTAATATTTAAACACTATTTTATAACTACACACAAAAGTAGAGGAGCCACTTCCCAAGGGTATTCTAAAATATAATTAAAAATGTACAAACCCCCCCCCCCCATCTACTGTTCCCATCTTGGCTTTTATAACTGCATTTCTTGAAAAGCTGTCCACCCTTGCAGTCTTTGTATTCACATTCTATACGCTTCCTCTTGCCCTGCAATTTGGCTTTTTTTTTACCTTCGATGCCAATGAAGTCATCCTCAGCAAGGTCACAGCCAGCCTGGGCCATCCGAAGTGTGCTGAGGACTTGCAGTGGCCCTACTGTTATGGCAGTTAAGCTGCTTCACCCAATCCTCAGGAAAGCCTCTGATGTCTGAGCTATGTTCCCAATTTACATCTTGCACTGGCCTAAGTACATCCTCTGGCTGGAAACCCACCAAAGGATCTTTGTTTGTTTGGTTTTGGTTTTTCGAGACAGGGTATCTCTGTGTAGTTTTGGTGCCTGTCCTGGATCTCGCTCTGTAGACCAGGCTGACCTCAAACTCACAGAGAGTCGCCTGGCTCTGCCTTCCAAGTGATGCCAAAGGATCTTACTTAAAGTAATTGCAAAGTCAATGTGTTTTTTATTATTCCTTTGCTTTTATATAACAAATCCAGAAGACAATCTAAAAGAATGAGTAAAATGTTAAGTTAACAAAACCATATATATTTATGATTATGATATACATGATTTTTATATATGTATACAGTGTGGAGTGAAATCAAGCTGATTAATATAGCCATTACTACATGTATCTTTTGTGTGTGTGTCTGTGTGTGCACTGAGAACACTCCTAAAATCTCTTGGCAATTTCAAGCACACAAAATATTATTAAATGTTAGCCATGTTGTACAATAGACCCCCTGAACATATTCCTCCATCTAATTAAAATCTGTATGAAAGCCAGGTGGAATGGGATGCAACTGCTGTTCCAGGAACCCTGGGAAACAGCCAGAACCTGTTCCAAATGGGGGTGGGGTGGAGGTGACAAGGTGCTTAGCAGGTAGTGGTGCTTGTGACTGAGCCTGATGACCTGAGTTCAAGCCCCAAGGACCCATACAATGGATAGAGAGAACTAATGGCCCTAAGTTGTCCTCTGACCTCCACACATGTGCTGTGGTGTACACCTATGCACATATGTAGAATAAAAGTACCAAAAAGGGCTGGAGAGATGGCTCAGGGGTTAAGAACGCTGCCTGCTCTTCCAGAGGTCTTGAGTTCAATTCCCAGCACCCACCCACATGGTGGCTCACAACCATCTATAATGAGAGCTGGTGCCCTCTTTTGGCCTGCAGGCATACATACATGCAGAACACTGTATATATGGATCTTAAAAAAAAAAAAAGTACCAAAAAACCTTTAAAGAGGGAAAGGAAGGAGATGAAGATTCCATTGTATTCTTTGATATGCCAGGTTCTTGTAACCACCGTTCTACCTACTCTCTGTTTGACATTTTTATAGACATGAGATCACTTACTATTTGTCTGCCTTGGCTTATTTCACTTAGCACACTTCAGGTTAATTCATGGTGTTGCCCCCACCAACCCCAGTAGTGGAGACAGAACTCAGGACCCCATACTTTACTTCCAGCTACACTCTCAGTTCTAGATCTCTTTTAAAAGGCTGAATGAATAGTATTCCATTTTATACACACACCACTTTATCTATTCTTCTGTACATGGACCCGTGGGTTGAATCCATATCTTGACTATTGTGAAAAATGCTATCATGAACACCAGAAGGCAGGTTCTCTTTTAATTTTTAATTTACATTTATTCTTTTGTGTATGTATAGGCATCCACCTCCACTTGAACCAGTGGAGGTCAGAGGACAAGGTGGGGGAGTTGGTCCTCTCCTTCCATCATATGGGTCTTGGGGCTCAAACCTAGGATGTTAGGCCTGGCTGCAAGCCCCTTTACCTACTGAGCCATTTCGATGGCCCAGAGGCACATTTTTTTTTTCACCATACTGATCCCATTCCCTTTGGATATACAGAACCATTGAATTACATGGCAGTTCTACTTTTTAAATTTTGAAAGAAAGTGTTTTCCATAATGGCTATGCTAATTTGCATTCCCACCAACAGTGTGTACACGGTCCCCTTTCTTCACATCACCACAACACTTGTTACCTCCTGTCTTTACTGTTTCTGCAGAGTCATTAATACATGTGATGCTATCTATGTTCAGGTACTGGGTGAAAGAGAAAGTCAGTGTTTGTGCTAATGGTTCTCAAAGTTCAGTCAAGAGGAATTAAAGACAAACTGTGGACTAGAAGAATACATCTAGAAAAACACCTATCTGGAAAACAAGTTACTCAAAATCTATAAAGAATTCTTAAAACTTACCAACAAGAAATTCTGATTTTAAAGATTGGCCAAAAACATGAAGACACTCATCTCACCAACAATTCCTATATGGATGATGCTTTTAAACATCTTCATGCTTAAAAACACAATGTAACAAGATGGTCCATAGGATGTCATCACAGAAACACAAACTGAGAAACATCACTACACATCCACAGAGCAGTCAAAATCCAGAACACTGCCAACACCAAAGCTGGCAAGGACGTGGAGCCACTGCAATGCCCAATGCCAGGCTGGTGGGGAGATCCAGTAACTGTGCCCCCTGGCGCTGACCCAAAGGAGTCAAAACCTACACTCCACACGATGCTGTACAGAGATGCTTATGAGCAGCTTCATTCCTAAGCATCTAAACCTGGAAGCAGCCAAGATGCCATTAGCAGATAAATTAATAAACTATGGTCCATCATCCAGTGAAATATTCAGCACTGAAAAGAAATGAGCTACCATGCCATGAAAGACAGAGGCATCCCAGCGCACACTAAGAAACGAGCATCCTACAGCCCCTAGCATCTTTTAGAAAAGACCTGTTTCTAGCTCTGTGGTCCAGAGTACCAGTGAGTATGGGGGGGGGGCACTTATGATTTGAATAGACGTTAGCCCCACAGCAAACTTGAATAGAAAAAACAATTTCCATTCTCTGTACCCCCAACAAATAACTACCTGAGCCTACTACCAAAATCCTGCACCAAAATCCATAGTTTACAATTGGCTGTCTCTTGGTCTTCGGAGGAACACAAAACAACATGTATCTACAACCACGGAATCACACGGCATGATCTCATGGCCCTAGAAATCCTCTACATACCACTAACTCATCCTTCCCTGAATCCTTGGGACCACCAACCTTGAACTGCTTGCCTAATTTTGTTTTTCCCAGAATGCTCTATTGGGACTATATAGTCCTGAGAATTTCCCCAGTACCCATGTAAAAGCTGGGCAGCTGTACCAACAGTACTATGGTGGGGGTCAGCTGAGCTGAACTGTAAGTGCCAGGCTCAGTGAGAGACCTGGACTAAAAATAAAATAAAAAGGTAGAGAGCAACTGAGGAAGACATCTGGCACAGATCTCTGGTCTCCACAAGCATGTGCATATGTGTGCATGTGCAGCTACAAGCACGTACGACACACACAAACTCATACACACAACACACACACATTTTACAAAGTGCTAAGGGCCTTCCAAAGACAGGTAGACTGAACAAAATTCAAGGGATGTCACTTGTGCCTAACAATCTTTCACACACGTGTGAGGGTGGCAATTTTAAGAGCCAGAAACAAAAGAAACAGAAGAAAAGCCTCATGGCACCAAGAAAAATATTCACATAGCCCACAGATAGAAACCAGTGACTATCCTCAGCGCTTGCATCTGAGAAATCTCAACGGGCTCTTGAGATCAAGTCTGCATCTCATATAGAAAATAGTGCTCCTCAGAATAAACCAGAGTCAACAAGAAAAGCCGTTGTCTGCAGTCCTTGGCTTGCAAATCCTGAGAAACGCCATTCTCTCTCATGTCTGACAATCCAGTTTTAGTTCTAGGTCTCAGTTGTTCTGAGAAATTTTACCTGGGTGGAATTAGCTTGAATGAGTCAATTCTTACTGAAATAGGGCTGTGTGATGCCATCCAGGTTGGCCTTGAACTTCTGATCTTCTACTTCTAGAGTACTAGAATTTCAGGGTCATGCAATTATTGCTACTTCTCCCCTCTGAATAAACTAGAACCAACAAGCGTAGACAGGGCCGCAGTGGCTCAATCTCTTGAGTCTGGGTGCCTGGATTCCAGTCTCTTCTGCCAGCAACCAGCAGGGTAATCCCTTTACCCGAGTTGCCGCCTGTAAAGGGTCAGGGAATCTGATCAGTCATTTCCAAAATCAAACAACGAAAGGGCAACTGGAAGGGAAATGTAAGCCACAAACAAGTATCATCTCATGCATTCGACATTTAACTTGTCCTGTGTGAACAAGACACTTAACTGAGCTGAGTCATACACAGCCTGGACAGTAAAGACTGACTTTTTTTGGGTTTTTTGAGACAGGGTTTCTCTGTGTAGCTTTGCGCCTTTCCTGGAACTCGCTTTGGAGACCAGGCTGGCCTCGAACTCACAGAGATCTGCCTGCCTCTGCCTCCCGAGTGCTGGGATTAAAGGCGTGCGCCACCACCCGGTGGATAGTAAAGAATAAAGTAAAGGAATCAAATCCTTGCCTTTGGGGGACTTTCTACCTGGTAAGGAAGGCAGGCAACAACCAAGCAGATCAGTAGGAAAGATATTTCTAGGTGGGAGGTGGGTAATAGGGCATGTCCCCCTCTGGGAAAGTTATATTTAATCCTCAGGAAGCAAAGTATTAGGGGGAAATAGAGACTATTTCAGGCAAGGGACCTTAAAAGGTCCTGAAATAGGGAACGCTTGGGGAAGTAGAGAAACTAAAGACAAAAGCTGAAATCATTACTAAGTAGGACAGGAGTCTTGAACACATAAGAGGGGGTGAAATCTTAAGTCTCCACCAGTTATGAAGGGATTAAGTTTGGCAATACCTGCTCTGTGGACTAGAGGAATAGAAAGTGGGGTAATCAGAAAGTTATCATGGGAATGGAGACAAGTATGACAGCAGCTTGACTGAGAACTCCACAGCAGATGGGAGGAGAAACCTGGATATATGATGGCAGTAGAATTACTAAGGCTTACTCATGAATTTCACTTGCATATTTGAGGGAAAAATGAGTCAAGACTGAGAATATTAATTGTAGTGCCAAGTTACTAATTTTGGGACAATGGTACAGAAGGACAAGGCAGTCAATAATCTGAAAGCTCATTTTGACACATGGTGCCAGTGATGGGAGTAGATGACTTATGGAAGCAACAGATACCCTAGCTCTCCATTCTATATAGCCTTTTATAGAATACATACTATATATATGTATTATATAGTATACTTTATGTAGTACTTTGCCTTTGCTCACAGTAATTACATGTTTATGTATGTATGTGTATATGTTTTTCTAAGAACCAACTTTTTTTTTTTTAAACCACGGTATGCACACCCTATTATCTTAGGGTGCTAAGGTAGGACAGTGAGTCTGAGGCCAGCCTGACTTATATACAGTGAGACTGTTCAAAAATGAACACAACGGGGGCTGGGTGCAATGACCCAGCAGGTAAAGCGTATGCCACCAAATCCTGCTTACCTGAGTTTGATACCCAGGGCCCACATGATGGAGAGAACCAAATTGTTCCCTGATCTTCACAATGCACTGGATATCTGCCTCCAAATAAATGTAGCAAAAGGGAAAAACCAAACTAAAATCCTTTCTCCTCAGAGCTTTATGCCTGTGCCCTATTTCAAAACATAAACTTCTACGTAACTCTGGTTTAGCTCTAAGTTTAGAATAAAAATGAGGTTGGACACACAGCTCAGAGGTTAGGAGCTTGTATTGTCCTTGTAGAGGACCCCAGTTCAGTTCCCAGCACCTGCGGGCTGCTCACAACTGCCTGTTCACTCCAGCTCCAGGAGACTCCTTCGTCCTCCAAGAGCACCTACTTGTACTCACTGGCACATACACAGACGCAGAACTAAAAATAAAAACCTGTAGTACTTCTTTAGATCCATTCACGCTGCAATTCAGTCACCTGTCACCCCCACCACCCCTGGATACTTTTAGATTAAAAGTAGGATAACAAGCCAGTGTAGTAGTGCACACCTTTAATCCAGAGGCAGGCAGATCTCTGAGTTCGAGGACAGCCTGGTCTACAGAGCGAGTTCCTGGACAGCCAGAGCTACACAGAGAAATCCTGTGTCTCAGGAAGGGAAGAAAAGGGAAAAAAGAAAAAGAAAAAAAGAAAAAGCAGGATGGCAACTTCTGATACTTGATTAGACATTACAATTTGCCAGGAAAAATAGTCATTTCATTGGGGAATGGTACTTGTTTCTCCAAATTATCTTAGAGAAGTTTGTTCTAAACTAGAATGGACTTCCATGTTGTGGCCCTGACCAAGACACCCTCCCCCCCTTCTTAGCCTCCTGGCCCTCAATAACCCAACCTAGAGATTAGAGAGACAGAAAATGTATGGGCAACAATCCAAAATGTACCTTAACTGCTGAGATCTAACATTTTATATAAGGCAGTGGTACTAACAAATGACTTGCAATTTTTGATTTTTATGGTAATATTCTCTTTTGCTTAGTAACAATTTTGTGGTAGGTGACTAAAGATATCTTAATTTAGTTTTAAGGAAATCTGCACGAAAATCTGCTAAGTAGCAGCCTTGCTAATTATAAAATACCCACCTTGCTGGAGTGTGGCAGCACAGGCCTTTAATCCTAGCACTCAGAAGGCAGAGGCAGGGGGATCTCAATGAGTGAGACCAACTTGGTCTATATAGCAGGCTCTAGGGCAGCTAAGGCTAAGAGACTGTCTTAACAAAACAACAACAGAAAACCCCAAACAATGACCACCAAGTCGGAAAAGCAGCCTCAGAGGGCTGCAAGAGTGAGCGAATGCTCACACCCCCTTGTGCTCAAGGCAGGGCCCCTTTGCTAGGGATGCACACGTAAGCTTGAGAACCTTTAAGGCGACTCTTAAACCCTTAGTTCTCCACTTAGCTTGACACGGTGCACCGCAAAAGGAAAAGTGCTCAGCTTTCAACTCAGTGTCCCTTCTACAGAGAGACACGAGAATCTTTTATGCAATTGCTTATGCAAGGAATACTTCAGAGTGTAATGAAGGCAACTACGCGTTCATGTTTGTTAGTTCTTTCCTAGTAACACACTTCTCATTGAACTATTTTATTTAAACAAAACATACCGCAAAGCTTTTGATTTTTGTTTTTCCTTAAAGGTGAGGTCAAGTGACATAAAGATACAAAAAAAGAAATCAGTGTGCACAATCTATTTCTAGTCAACACTGTCATCAATCCAGAAAGATTTAAATAGGGGAATAATAATTTACAGAAGTTCTCTTTCTAATTTCAATAACTCCCATTGCTAACAACTGAAATGCTTGGCAGACTCACACTGAAAATAATCTCAGGTTGGGCAGCTGTGACAAAATCATGACTGAACAGCTGCCAAATCCACCCTCACTTACCTAGTCTCATCATTACCTCCCCCAATAATGCCTCAAATAAAAACCAAGATGAGTCAAACACAATTTTAAAATATGGGAGCTAAAAGTCCAACTAGCCAGGCTTAGGAACATCACCCACCGAGAACCTGGACATTTTACGATTTCCCAGCGAGTAGCACATAGTCCCCCAGCATAAACTACAATGGCTATAACCAGCCAGTGACCACCCTTCCTTCCTAGAAACTCACTTTACAGTTTCTTCTTGCCTAAGTTACAGAAAATTAAAGTCTTACATTTGGCAAACTACATGGAAGCAAACCACCCTTCCTCTGAAGTTCACTTTCATCTTCTATGAAGCCAGCAGAGCCCAGCCCTTTGCTTGGGATGTTACCTGATAGACATGGTAGGGTATGGCTTTTGTAAAATACACTTGAAAAGCGCTACATTAATTTTTAAAAAAGATTTATTATGTGTACAGTGTTGTCTCCACGTATCCCTGCAAGCCAGAAGAGGGCACCAAATCTCATTACAGATGGTTGTGAGCCACCATGTGGTTGCTGGAAATTGAACTGAGGACCCCTGGAAAAACAGCCAGTGCTTTTACCCTCTGAGCTATCTCTCCAGCCCTGTATGTTAAATTTTGTAAGCCAACATGACACCTGAATTTAAAATACTGGTTCTATGGAAAAAGAAGCCATGGTTCTGAGTGATCCGAACCAGGATGGTTAAGAAGTATGTGGACTACAACAACAGTAAGTGCATTTCAGGCATGTCAGCCATCATGCATACATGCTTCCAACTGTCCTAAATATTCCTAGATATACACCTACTAAAGAAATTTTCTGTTTTTCAGATTTAAAAAACAATCAGGGAGATAGCTCAGTAGGTAAAATACTTAACTTGCAATCACAAGAACCTGAGTTTGAGCTATAGAACCCATATTAGGAAGGGAGGGAGGGAATCGGAGAGAGCGAGTGTGCTAGGCATACACTATTAAAGGCCAGCACTAACAGAGAGCCTGCAAATCCCCTGGGACTCACTGGCCAAGACACCTTCTCTGTGAGATCCAGTTCAGTAACCTGGATGGCTCCTGAAGAATGGCTCTCATAACTGACCTCTGGTCTCCACATGCACACATGCCCAAGCGAACAAGCATCTAGACTCACGGACCCAAACAAAAACAGACACTCAAAACTACTTGAGAAACAATCCTCCCAAAGGAGACAGCTGGCACCAATGACCTAAGGTTATCGGTAAGGTGCAATCCCAGAGATCATAAAATTTGGTTAGCTCTGGATTTGAAACCTGCCATTTTGCAGGGACAAGAGTCAGAAACTGAATAGTTTAATGAGAACATTTTTCTCACTTGCAAAGGGTAGAATGCCTGCGTCCTGTGGTTTTGAGGATTGGAAATAAGGGGCCTAGCCAGGCGGTGGTGGCACATGCCTTTAATCCCAGCACTCAGGAGGCAGAGGCAGGCAGATCTCTGTGAGTTCGAGGATAGCCAGGGCTACACAGAAAAACCCTATTGTGAAAAACCAAAAAAAGAAAAGAAATAAGGAGCCTAATGCAATGGTGGGCAAGAGTAAACAGGTTCTCATATAATTGGTAGTTCTTAAAAAAATTCAAACTTTTTTTTTTCTTCATGAGACATAGTCTGTGTTGCCCAGGTTAGGCTTGAACTTGTGATCCTCCACCTCAATCTCCCAAGTAGCTGGGAGGAACGCCATATCCAACTCCTGGTATCATTTTTACAACTGAACAAACTCAACTACACCACTACCCAAGAGCTGCCCTCGTATCTACTAAACTTGGTTAACGGACTATGATATCAAGATAGCTGGCTAAAAAGAAAAAAAAATCTAGTCCGGGTGGGCGCGGTGGTGGTGGTGGTGGTGGTGGTGGTGGTGGTGGTGCACGCTTTTAATGCCAGCACTGGGCAGGCAGATCTGAGAATTAGAGGCCGGCTTGGTCTACAGAGTAAGTTCCAGGACACCCAGGGCTACACAGAGAAACCCTGTATCAAAAACAAACAAAATCTACACACAGGCCAATCTCATATTATTGTCATTAAAATATGTATAGTACATTCCAACAAAGAGGAAATATTTAAAAATGAAAGTTTAGGGGGAAATAGCATTTTGCTATACCTTCAACTGAAGAGTTACTCTTAAATTAACAATCCATTTACACTAATATGGCTCATGTTTTAAACTATTGTCCCAACTGATATTGTGATGGTTAACAATTACACTGAGGTGATTAAAAAAAAGTGTTAAGCAGAGGAAGTAAAAATGAAGTTTAAAAAAATTTACAAAACTACACACCCAGTAGCAAGTGAGTACATGTATGTGCACTCTTGTGACCCAGCAAGCAGGCTGCATGCCATGGCACATGGGCACATGTGTAGAAGTCAGAGGACAATTTTTGGGAGTTGGTTCTCTCCTCCACCCATGGTTCTGGGGATAAAACTCAGGTTATATGGCTTATGTGAAAGCTTTTTGACCCGCTAAAGCTATCTTACAGGCCAGCCCCTCCCCCCACTGCACTGGTGATGGGGAATCAAACCCAGAACTTTAAACACACTAGGTGGATACTCATCCCCTTCAGCACTATCTTTAGCCTATGAAAACTCATGTTTTCAGCAGTCCAGCACAGTGTCAACTAGAACTAATGATCTGACCAAAGTATTCTGTGGTGTGTGTCTTCATGCTCTTGTGTTCATGCTCACGGAGGCCACAGATGGATTCTAGGTGTCCCTTCAATCACCCTCCATCCTATCTTCTGAGACAGGGTCTCTCACTGAACCTGGAGCTCTCTTATTCAGGTAGGCTGGCTGGACAGCATGCTCCAGGGATGAAGGAATTAGACATGGACGACCATACGCAGCTTTCTGGGTGCTGGGAAATCAAACTCAGGTCCTCATGCCCGCATAGCAGGCGCTCTGAGTGACCCATCTCTCTAAGTCCCCGGAGAAACATTGTTTTATTTAGTTGCATCTGACCACCTAAAGTCCTACAGACATGCTATTATATTAGGCCTATCATCACACTCCTCTGAGTAATTATCTTTGTGAAACCAGAAATCTGACTTTAAGTTAAGAAAGTTTATAGAAAACAAGAATCAGATGTTTAAGCCTTCTCACCTTTTCTTCACTGTGCAATAGGCCATTTCTACAGATATAAATAGTAGGTGGATACTTTCTAAGTACACAATAAGAGGGAGAGGCTGGAGGGATGGCTCAGCAATCAAGAGCACTGGCTGCTCTTCCAGAGGACCCAGGTTCAATTCCCTGCACCCATAACTGTAACTCCAGTGACAGGGGATCTGACAGACCCCTTCCTTTGGCTCCCAGAGGCACTGCATGCAAGTGGTGCACAGACTTACATTGCAGACACACCCCCACCCACCACCCACCACACACACACACACACAAATAACAAGTTGAAAGGAACACAAAAAGATCAAACTAAAAGCAGAGGTCTGGGAACATGAACATATTCACATACATATATACAGACTGAATTTCCACACCCCACAAACAGGCTTAATTTACAAAGAAGAGGTATACATTTCTTAGTGTGTACATCAGTAGTTCACTAGCTAAAATGTTAGGTCAGAATACTGTACTAACATTTCAGAGCTACTCTCGTTCGATCCCATTAAAAAAAGAAAAAAGACATTCCAAATAAGCATATTCTTCTAACAGCAAAGACTCTTCCCACTTTTTTATTTTGACATCATGATAGTTCCATAAATTTAAAGTGGAAGATAGCTGTTCAATAAAAGCCATTTCATATATATAATATACAGAAGTTATTTTAAAAGTCTGTCATACAACAGATTCATTTGGTGCTACCAAAAACTTGCGATACAAATAAATGACTACAAATGAAATCATCACTAAACCAAGACACACAGGAACTACACTTTTCCTTTCAGGGGAAAAAAATCCAAATAATTTCTACCATGTTAGAGGAACCAAGTTCATCTGTCAGTGTGCATTATCGTAGTCCCTTGAAGCAGGGACTCCTCAGAACCTTTAAATTTAAAAATGTTCAGGCATAATTCTGTCTGTACATTCAGGAACAATCAAATTCTGATTACATATAATTCTTTCATCGTGCAAAAGAGCCTCAGTTAATTGTTTTCTAAGGTCTAAAGTCAAATGAACTAATATTAGCAATTTCCTGACCAAGCTGTCAGAGAGGTACAGAGAGACCAGGCTGCTTAGCTGTCCTTCCTGCTGTGGCATGGCTACTTCACCTATTCCTTCATGTTTAGAACTAGCAGGGGTCAAAGGGAGACTTCGTCACCGCAGCCTTCTCACAAGGCTGTGAGAGAAGAGTTTCTCACGCCCAACAGCCTTTGCCACCCCAGAATACAATCTTTACAACTGTCTGTGCACAGGCAGAAGGGCGCAGGGAACAAGAGCAGGGTAAGACAGGTCCATAAATAAAGGGACGGCTAGGATAGCACACGGTATAAAAACCTCATCTGAAGTCTGCCCAGCGCACCCAAACAAGCAGAGCAGATGTCAGTGCAACTTGAACCTGGTCATTTATTTGAGTGAGGTTGGGAGTGGGGGAAACCAGTTTGGATGAAAAGAAGTTCATTCCTTTTGAGAACAAAGAAAATCAACAGGAATTTTAAAGGTCTCAATCAGAAAATGAACAGTAACTCTTAAGACTCCTTCTCAACTAGCCAAAACATGCTAAAGATAAATGTCAAAAAATATCTTTCTGCCTAAATATTTATCTACCAATATATCCCACTGTTCCAATAGGCTTTTGATTGAAAGAAGAAAAAAACATCAAACTAACCTTCAAACATTTTATAAGAGGTACCTTCATCTAGAAGTGACAAAAATAAATTAGTTTCCCCCAGTGACATTATTTAATCTCTAAAGCATAAAAAGCTATATAATATCATATACAAATTAACCAGTGTTCTTACAAAAGTAAAGCAGTTTTGGACTAATGACATTACACTGTATTTCTGGTGAAGTATGAGGCACAAGAATATATCCATTAATTAGGCATTTTCCATCTAATCAGTCTCTATGGTTATCACTTAATTCTTGGCAATGTGTAACTGGTGTGTATTTTGGTACATAAGTCACGAATTGTAGAGAACAAGAAGCAATGTGGTATAGTAACAAGGTTTGTATTGGACAAACGACTGACTGCGTTGCTGAACACATTTCTTTTATGAACTTTGTGATTTGTTTTGCAGATGGTCACTTGTGGTAGATCCTGCAAAGATAAAAGGAGAAAAAAAAATCAGTATAATTTGCTATTACGGTTTGAATATGAACTGTCTACAGGCTCATGTGCTGAAGGATCGAGTCTACTTTGAGAGGTACTAGAAAAGAGGCCGAGCTTAAGCTAGAGGAGCAGGACATTATCCCAGTAGTTACACTGTGCCCTGGCCCGCCTTGCTCCTGGTCACTGTGATGTGCTCTGCCTCACCAGAGGCCCATGGGGACAGTCTGGTCACATGCACTGAAAACTCAGACTGTGAGCCCCTCCCTGAAATCCTCTTAGGTTGTTTCCTCAGGTTTTTAATCAAAGCAAAGAAAAACTATGACAAATTCTGATATTAACTACCCAATTTGAAACTCTTCCTCTGGCATGGGTAATAAACAAGTATAAAAAATTTATTTTTATTTTTGTTGTTCGAGACAGGGTTTCTCCGTGTAGTTTTGGTTCCTGTCCTGGATCTCACAGAGATCCGCCTGGCTCTGCCTCCCGAGTGCTGGGATTAAAGGCGTGCAGCACCACCACCGCCGCCTGGCGCAAATATAAAAACTTTAACAGCTCAGTAAGGTGTGTTTCATGTAGGCTAAATGAGACTGATTTGGAAGAATCTAAACATACCATTAAATATTATAAAAGTAGGAATATATGTGGAGGCAGGACAAATAGGCTTCAGAATAGATACTGGTATGTAATCGTAGGAAGAAAGTTAAGTTTTATAGCTCCAACTAACTACCTGATACTAAAAAAATTCACATAACCTGATAACTATAAAATAGTAACTTCAGAGTCTACACAGTTCTCTCTTTATGGAAACAGAAATAAATGGAGGGATAAAGAAAAAAGGAAGAAGAGGGAAAAGAAGAAGGGAGCAGAAGATGAAGGCAACTGCCCACATTTAAAATAGAGTACGTTTCACAGAACATGGAGGCTCTAACGGTTGGTTAAGAAGTGTTAAGAGGGGGCTGGAGAGATGGCTCAGAGGTTAAGAGCACTGACTGCTCTTCCAGAGGTCCTGAGTTCAATTCCCAGCAACCACATGGCTCACAACCATCTGTAATGAGATCTGGTGCCCTCTCCTATATATAAAATAAATAAATAAATCTTTAAAAAAGAAAAAAAAAAAGAAAAAGAAGTGTTAAGAGCCAAAGAGGAGAAGAGAAGAACCTTGTCTCACTGAACCTTACTCCACAGTTTTCCCCATCCTTGTGTACTTCTACGATGCCATGAAGTTACATTCCTATGAGGGGGTACTTTAGTTACTACTTCAGAAAACTCAGGAACCAACACAAAATTTTATATTCTGGTATACTTTCCTGGGAAAATAATCTACATATATAGTCTATGAAGTTTAGTGTCTTCTAAGCAGAGATAAACAAGAGCAGTTAATTCTCAAGAGCCATTAGACAGGTTAGTGCAGCCCTCAACCCTCATCAGAGAAGCCTCCTTATGTAGGAGAGAGTGCTTAATACAGAGACTCACAACTGTTCAAGTACAGAGAGTAAGTGACCACGGAGTGCTTGGCCCTAAAAGGGACATCTTGTTGCCTCCTCAAGGCTCAGGGAACACAGAAGACGACTGGCCAGAACTAAAGGCTGGGGAGGACTGCTGTGAATAGTCTCTTCTGGACTCTACAGGGCCATCAGACTCAGGCACCGAGCAGCTGCGGATGCCTGCACAACATCAAGCCAGTCAACATTCCAGTGTGGATGCAGGAGGGTCACAAGACCCCCCACCCCAACAGAGGAGTAACTGGCAGTTGATGGCTGCTGGGGGAGTCAGCTTTCTTCAGAGATGTGGGCTCTCACATGTCCATGTTCCAAGAGATGACCCTACACTTATGCACATGGAGGCAACACTAACTGGGTTCAGTGGGTTGAGAGGACATGAAGTTGGGAGGGGATGTGGCTGGAGGTAGTCTGGGAGGAGTTAGAAGACTTGGGGAGCTGATGTGACCAAAATACATGTAAAATTCTCAAAGAATAAATTAAAAATATTTCTGAAGAAAAAAAAGCTATGGAGAGAGGGGGAAGGGAAGGAGGGAGGAGAGAGAGAGAGACTGACTTGTCTTTATTGTGTTGAGTTGGGTAGAGGATTTCAGCAGCAAAGGAGGAGCATTCCTAACTTGTTACCACACACTGAGAGCTGACAGCAAAAGTGAATGTCTGAATGAAGCTGATGAGAAGTTACCAGAGTAGTTGATGGAACGGGCAGGAAACAAAGACTTCATGGCAATTAGGAAACATCATATAAAGTTTGTGAGTGCTCTACCACTGAAGTACACCCCAGCCCCTAATGTTTAATCAATTAAAAATTGATAATAGAAAAATGTAACAGTTACTAGGATAAAGTTTGTTCAAGTTAAATACTGTAATGCTGACACTATAACCAGACATGACTTACCATCTCTTATCACAGAATTACTCCTAGTTTGCCACAAAACCTCACCAGCTTCTTTCTCAGCATGAAGAAAAGGAAGTGAATACACACACAGCTTCAGTAAATGGGTAGAATGGTCACTGCACTTCTGAGACCAGCCATGCTCAATAACCCAGGCTGGCCTGACCTCTCAGCAATCCTGGAGCCAGCAGTAGTGCTGGATGACACAGGTGCACTACCATACCTGACTCACCTTTGTCAAACAGAATCATAACTGATGACAACTAGGGCCTGGGGATACTTCAGCGGTAGATATATACAAGACCCTGGGTTTCATCCTATACCTCAAAGACAAATGAAATAAAATATATTTCCTATGACTGTTAATTGCTAGGCTGCAGAAAGTAGTCTAAGACTTAAGAAAAAGAGAAAAAAGGAAAAGTTGGATGTGATGGTGGACACCTGGACCCAGTGCTTAGGGGCCAAGGGAGATGGAGTGGAGTTCTTGTGGGCTTCACAGCTCTTGGCTCTATCTCAATTTAAACTTAAGGGGAAAAAAGGAAATTAAAAAAAAAAAACAAAACAAAACAGATAAACATAAAACCTAGTCAATGTCGTAAATCAATACCAACACTGCAAAGATGACACACTTTTTATACCTGGAGGAATGTCAAAACAATCTTTTCTATCAAAACAGGGTTTCTGAGCAAGGCATGGGGGTTAGTGTTTGTCATCCAGGACTTGGGGACTGAGACCGGAAGACTGCTGTGATTTCAAGGCCAGCCTGTGTCACAGGACAAGACCATCTCACCCAAAGCAAAACTCCAAAACCCACATAAAACACCCATTAACAGCACTCAACAGAAAACAAAACAAAACAAAAACTGCTTTCTTTAAATGAGTTCTAAAAGTATGTTTGAGACTCTGGATTCAATTTTCAACACTGTGAAACAACAAAAACAGGTAAGAAGTTTTAAGCTTTAATTGAGATTTTTTCTTGTTGAACTAAACATGACTTCAGTCAAGCAAAATATCCTTACTTAAAGCCAAGTAAATAAGAAAAAAATATAATATATGGTTTTATCAAATTAATTTTATGCATAAAATTTATTTTGAAATTGGTCCAAGGATTGAAATTGTAGAAACACTGACACTGACACAATAAAGTAAATCAGCAAAACGTTCTGAAGAATTTTCCAGAAGTTTCGACAAAGGAAGCCCACTCTCTTAGGCCCAGAAAAGCACAGTTCCAGCGAGAGTGACACTTTTAAGGCGTCTGACCTTGATTTGGCTCTTCAATAGTCATGCTGTCTCCATCTGCAGTCTCTGACATTTCTTCATCTTCGTCCTCATCATCATGCAGGTCTTTTGAAATTAACTGTCTAGCTAATTTAATATTCAGTCCTTCGTTGTAGTGAAGCTTTCTTTTCATTTCAAACTGTCGTTTCTTTTCTAGAAAAGATTTAAAAGTGCACTGTGAGCTTAGAAGGTCTTGACTTTGGGACTGGTCCAGGCCTATTGTGTCAATGGGTCTTATTGCAAGACCCAATATAACTTAAGTTATATTCACTTAAATTGTGTGCTCAATGGCAGAGTTAGATAGTTTGTAATAAGACTATACAGCCCACAAAATCTAAAATATTTACTTTATGATTCAAATATACACCTCAATTGATGAATAGGAATGGAAAAGTCATTAGAAATTCTGTGAAGAAAATTTAAAGACATAAGAAAATTATGTAGCAATAGGTGAATGGGAGGCAAAAGGTAAACTATAATCCTAAGTACAAAGAATGCACAAACCCCAAGGTTTCTCTATGTAGCCCAGGATGCCCTACATCTCCTAATTCTTCGTGGCCTCCCAAATGCTATTATTATAGGCCTGCACCAGGGCTGGAAAGACAGCAGCACATCTGGTCCACATGGCAAAGGGAAAGACCATCTCCTGCAGGTTGTCCTTTGCCCTCCACTTGAGCAAGCACACACTTGAGCACAGAAGCAGCAAAATGTGTAAACAAACCAATACAAATAAAATAGGCACACACCACACCTGATTATGACTTCTACTTTCACTAAGCAAAAAATCCTTTTATAGTCCTTATCTGTTTAAAAAAACTCCTATGACTTTGGAAACATAATTAGTGGCAATTCAACTCAACTGCCACATTTTACTAACAGAATTTCACTGAACTGTTCATGAAGAAAAGAAAGAAATAAGATTTGAACTAAAGCACCCATATAAAAAGTCAAACATCTTATAGCACGCACATGCATACATATACACTGAAACACAAATATAAAAAATAGCTCAAGGGGCTGGAGAGATGACTCCAGGGTCAGAAGCATTTGCTCCCTCTTACAGAGGACAGGTTCAGTCCCCAGTACCCACCATGTGCGCTCACACCATCAGTAACTTCACAGTTCCAGGGGAGCCAGTGCCCTCTCCTGGCCTCTTTGGGCACCAGACACACATGTAGTACACATAAAATGCAGGCAAATACTCATACACATAAAAGTAACTTTAAAATGAATTAATAAAGCTGTTAATGAAAATACTTAAAATTGCATCATCCTTGCTTTAACAATGATTTTAATCTCAAAATGGCACAGCTATCACCAGAATAAGAATATTCAAAATTCTTATGATCCAATTCCTCCCAAGTGTTATTACCAAGATCTTGTCAGATCATTATTTCTTTTTCTCTATTTATAAAATACTTCTGAGCCAGTTGGTGGTGGCATAACACCTTTAATCCCAGGACTCGGGAGGCAGAGGCAGACAGATCTGAGTTCAAGGCTAGTTTGATCTACAGAGTGAATAGTTTCAGGACAGCCAGGGCTACACAAAGAAACCGTATCTCAAAGACAACCACCACCACCACCACCACCACCACCACCACCACCACCCCAAAAAAACCCCAAACCAACAAACCACTTTTGAGATGGGGGTCATCTCCACATTGCTCAGATTGATCTGGAAACCACAGGCCCATTGGTCCTATCTCTGCTTTCTAAGTGGCTAGGTTAGGTACGCAGGCATTTATTTACCAGAACAGTTAGACATCTTTAAGTATCCAGATGATGTGAAGACAAAGCTAATACTCACCCACATCTTTACTCATCAAAGTAATACATACTCAAAAATTTTATTTATTTTTTTTATTTTTTTGTTTTCGAGACAGGGTTTCTCTGTGTAGCTTTGCGCCTTTCTTGGATCTTGCTCTGTAGCCCAGGCTGGCCTCGAACTTACAAAGATCCACCTGCCTCTTCCTCCTGAATGCTGGGATTAAAGGTGTGAGCCACCACCGCCCGGCTCATACTCAGAAATTTTAAAAGAAAATTACCTCCAATTTTATCATTCAAAATAGGAGACAGAGGTGGCAAGGTTTCTTGCCTAGTATTCATTAATTTAATCCTCAGACCACACTAAAACAAAGCAAGACACCCAGAGATTACTAACATTTTTTAGCTAGACTTTAAAATATACTTTTGCAAAACTGAATCCCATTTAAGGAAGTTTGCTTCTGCACTTCCTGTGTTGTTAACATGATCATATATCCAAGTTTATCCAGGACAGACTCAGTGATCATTTCAACTTTGGAAAAATTTAGTTTCAAGGTAGTGAGATATAATTATCTACTCTAAGCCAAAGGCTTCTGATTTCTCACTATTTTGTCAACTTGTTTATGATATAATTTATATAGTTTTTTGTGTATTCTATTATTTTCTCAATATAAATCTGTTTTACAAATGCATTACTCTTTATAAGACACAAAATATTTAAAAAGATGAAATATGTAAGTTATAATGATCATCAAACATTAAAGGCAAGTAATGTGTTGTGATATTTTTACTTCTGTAATTTTATGTACATATATACTAAGTAGGCACTGGTAATACGTTTAAATGCCTGAAATGGTTCTCAGACCATCCAGAGAATATGAGTAGCCTAGTTTTTCATATTCACACTAAAAATAAAATTGTCCTCCCCCACCTCTGCAGTAGTACTGGGGATTGACTTCTGGGCTCAAGTATATCAGACAAACAGTCTTAACAGCGAGTGACCAGTAAGAGAACGTTTCATAGTGCTATTTTGCTTGGCCTGGTTTTTTTGAGACAAAGTCTCTCATTATGTGGCCCTGGCAGGCCTAGAACTCTATTTGGACCAGCATGGCCTTGAACTTATAGTGATCAGTCTGCTTCTGCCTCCCAAGTGTTGGGACTATCCCTAGTACTGTGAATTAAAGGTTCACCACCACTCTCAGCTTCCATAATGCTTATAGGTTTAATTCCTAGGTTGCTATTCCTAGGCGTTGATATTGTAGTATTTTTATTTGTGAACTGTATACAGTCAAATAAATTTGTTATTCTGAGTTATATAATTTAAAAATCTGTACAGGGCTGGAGGGATATCTTGGTTTTTACTATTCTTGCAGAGCCCACACGGTGGTTCACAACTGTCTGTAATCCATTTCCAGTGGATCCAATGCCTTCTACATGGTGCACATACACAAATATAGGCAAAACACATTAAAAACAAACAAAAGCCTCTGTAAAATAGGAACTGAGAAGTCACGTGAATAGGTAAAATGTTCACCAAAGAAGCAGGAGTTGATCCCCAGCACCCAAATAAACTAGGCATGGTGTTGCACATTCGTAATCCTAGTTCTGGGTGGCTATGATAGGCAGAATCTGGTCATATGGCTCAGCCTAATTAGTGAGTCCCAGTCCCAGTAAGAAATCCTCTCAAAAAATAAGGTGGTCAGCTCCTGAAGAGTGACATTCTCCCCAGACACCCATATGCACACACAATCTATAAAATCTCACTTCACAGAAAGCTAACATAAGTGATCTCAATCCTTTATTTTTTTTTTTTCTTTATTTGACAGGCTGGCCTCAAATACATGAGGAAGCAAAGATGACCTTGAGCTTCTGATCCTCTTTCCTCTACCTCCCTACAGCTGGGCATTACAGGCCTATGCCACCATGGCCAGTTTATGCAGTACTGGGGACTGAATCCCTTAATTCTCATTTGATTATTAATATTAGTTTTGCAGTTCTACAAGGCAAAGCAATATAATGCAAAAAATAAAAGCACATTTAGGTCTTATGAACTATATGAACTCAACAAGGCTATTATGTTTTTATATCTACTTTTATGACTATCTTGTGTATTTCACGTTATTAAGAGTTATTATTTACTGACTAGAATATAAAACGACCAGTGTTAAGTCCATTAAATACTTCATTTCATTTAAGAATCACCAACAACTTAAAGTTTGTTTGTTTGAGATGGGGAAGGGGGTTGTCTTACTAAATTTCCCAAGTTGGTCCTGAACTTAAGGGCTCAATAGATCATCATGCCCTAGCCTCTTGAGTCTCTAGTACCATAGGCATATACTGCCAAACACACAACTAAAAAAAAATTTTTTTTAAATATTTCCCAATTTAGGAAATAAGAACTAGAGGCTCTGGGAAATTAGGCAACTTAAACAAGTATCAGACTTGGAGCATAAAATTGTATTTCTCAGACTCCACAGCTAATAATCTGAATTACTGTGTTATACATTAGATTTATTTATCTTAAGAATATCTGGGGCTAGTCAAGTGTAGTGGTGCACTTTGATCCCAGCACTCAGGAGACAGAGGCAGGCAGATCTCTGTGAGTTTGAGGCCAGCCTGGTCTAAAGAGCGAGTTCCAGGACAGCCAGGGCTACCTAGTGAGATCCTGTCTTCAAAACAAAACAAAACAACAATAAAAAAGATATCTGGGCTGGTTAAATGGCTCAGCAGGTGAAGGTGCTTGCTGCCAAGTCTAATGACCTGAATTCAAGCCCCAGATCCCACAGGATGGAGAGCTGTCTTCTGACATTCTCATGTGCTGGCTCAAGTGCCCACACATACACATAAAATAGCAAATATGTGTGTAAAAAGTAGTGTTTATTGTCAGCTACAAGCCCAGTACTGGAGAGGCCCAGGCAGAGGATTACTGTAAGTTCAAGGCCAGACTACGCTACTGGGTAAGACCTTGTCTCAAAAAACAAACAAAAAGATCTATAAATTCAAAGTATTTTTCAGACATGTAATTATTAACAGTGAAAAACATCTATAATTTAGTAATTCCACCAGTAGGAAATCACTTAATAAAATTATATCAATAGGTCAAATGGTACCCCCTGCAGGTTGACTCATGGAATTACAAACTGATGGATAATTACTCTTTTTCTTTTTCTTTTTTTTTTTTTTTTTTTTTTTTTTTTTTTTTTTTTTTGGTTTTTTCGAGACAGGGTTTCTCTGTGTAGCTTTGCGCCTTTCCTGGAGCTCACTTGGTAGCCCAGGCTGGCCTCGAACTCACAAAGATCCGCCTGCCTCTGCCTCCCGAGTGCTGGGATTAAAGGCGTGCGCCACCACGCCCGGCCTGGATAATTACTCTTAATGAGACTGATAATGTAGGTTAATAGAACCCCCATGCTTAATAGATAAAAGTTTTGGGAGAATAATATGGAAAAACCCAGAAAGAATTTTTGTTTGAAATCTCTTCAAGGGCCCATGGTGCTGTTGACTGTCAGATCCGCGTTAACGCTGAGAGTCCACCAAACAGGCGTCACTGGTGTTACCCAAGAGCTCGACCAGCGAACCACAGCTCCAGCTTTGATTATTTTCTTTTCAAAGAGAACAGGACACACAGGGCGATGGTGGCACGCCAGACCAGCCTGGTCTACAGAGTGAGGTCCAGGACAGTCAGGGTGAAAAATCCTGTCTTGAAGCCCCGCAACCCCCCCAAAAAGAAAGAATGGGTGTAAGTTGTTCCTCAGTACCTGAAGGATTGGATCCTGGACACCGAAGGACACCAGAATCTATGGATGTTCAAATGCTTCCTGTACAATGGTATAATATTTGCATATAACCTTCACACATACTTTCTATGTTCAGTCATTCTAGGTTAAATGCTATGTAAACAGTTGCTGTGCTATATTGTTAGGGAATAATGACAAGAAAGACATGTCTATCCTTGTTCAATATGGGCTCATTTTTCTTCCCTCAAATGTTTCTGAATCATCGTTGGTTAAATCTGCAGGTGTTGAACCTGCAGGCACCAATGGCCAACTAGGTATTTTATATTATTTTAAATATTTATATTTTAGCTAGGTGTTGGTGGCACACACCTTTAATCCTAGTTAACAGGCAGGAGGATCTCTGAGTCTGAGGCCAGCCTGGTCTACAGAGTGAGTTCCAGGACAGCCAGAGTTATACAGAGAAATCCTGTCTTGAAAAACTAAAAAAAATTATTTTTTAAATTGGATTTGTGTGCCCAAGGCTGCAGTTAACAGCAGTTGTAACCCATCTGACATGGGTGCTGATATCTGAACTCGGGTCCCCTGGAAAAGCAGTATACACTCTTAACACTGAGCCATCTCTCCAGGCCAATTTTATCTTGAAAGGATGATGCATTCACATGGCTCAAAAAGTATAAAAAAACAGCAAGATAAAACATATTCTTATCGGACCAGTGTTCCATGCAAACAGAAACACACAAAGGCAGTAATGCCTTAACTAGGCATGTTCTGTCTGGAGCACAAGAACCTCTTCCATTCTGCAATGGGGGCTTCTCCAGCTTCTCTTCTAAGACATCACTACTCTGTGCTTCACGAGACCTATACAGATTTTCATTCTATAGTTTATCATCTTGGTTTTCTGCATCAATTTCACTGTATTTATTTATTTATTTATTTATTTATTTATTTATTTATTTATTTATTTATTTATTTATTTATTTTGATCTTCCTGCCTTTACCTCTCTAGTATTGTGATTACAGACAACACAGTTTATTTGATGCCGGGGCTCAAACTCAGGACTCTGTGCACGCTAGTTAAGCACTCTCCCAAATGAACTATATCCCCAGCCCTGCATTACTATCTTAAAACAGAAAAGGCACACACAACAAGGCAATCTATCCACCTGAAGATCATTCAAATACTCAATGACGCTAAAAGCATTAGTTTCATAAGTAGTTAGTAAATACCTTCTTTTTATCGGGCACTAAAAAAATACAAAGAAAAGAATATTTGCAAGTATTTGAAAAATTGTAGTATTTCTTCCAACTTCTTCTAATCAGGGGGGAAAACTATTATATGAAAAACTCACATATGTAGAATCTGAATTACAGATTCTTTTTCTATTGCTTTCTATTCCCTGCCCACCACTTCCCAAATATGAAAGTAATCTTCCAATCTTTCAAACAGGTTTATTTTAACAAAACTTAATAGCTTTGCTGAGCAGTGGTGGCACACACCTTTAATCCCAGCACTCAGGAGGCAGAGGCAGGTGGATCTCTGTGAATTTGAAGCCAGCCTGGTCTACAGAGTGAGTTCCAGGACAGTCAAGGCTACACTGAGAAACTGTGTCTCAAAAAACAAAATAAAATAAAAAGATAAATAAATAAATAAAATTATTAGCACCATGCTGAAGGCAGCTGAAGGAATAACCTACCTCGCTCTTCAGGGGAGAGGTCATTATCTTCCTCTCCACTGCTATCCTGTTCCCGAGTCCGATACTTTGGCTCCGAGCCTTCAGCAGCAGCTAATCTACACAATATTATGAAGAGAAGAAATTAGTAACTGTGACGTTCTTGTACTATTTAAACGTCTCATTCAACTTGAGTCACGAAATTAACCCAAAATAGTCAACAAATATTCTAGCTGTAAGTGATGAAGAAAACAAGAGGTTGTAGGATGGATGTAGAGACGGGAAAGCAACAAGGACAGCAGAGTGGCTGTTAGAGATCAGTGCACAACAGGGACTTTTTTTGCCTTTCTCACATCTTTACCATGTGGGTGTCAGGGTGTTTAAAAACATCACCACAAGAGAAAAACAGATGGAAGTATCCCCTGGTTCAGGCATTCTAACCTTGCCACCTCCTGCTTAGATTGATATTAATTAAGAAACAAGACTGTAATAATTGCTATAAAAATCTAGTTAGGGGCCAGGAATCTTACTCCGCAAGTATTTAACACTTAGCCCTGGGTTCAATGTCAAGTAAACCCCCAAACATAGGTAAGCTTAACCTTTCATTTACAAATGTACAAGCAGGACACAACAAATGTCTTTGACTTAGCACAATTAAAACTCCCTCTAGGAAATGCTTTAGTACTTACTTCTTAGCTAAGATATCTGGAGTCATAACTTCGTTGCCTTCCGAATCGCTAAAGGCATCTTCATCATCACCTATCATACTAGGATGACAAGCATGTTTCTATTAATAAGCACATTATTAAAACTGATACATGAAATAAAATTGTATAGCTTGAAAACACAATTTTATTTAATTAAAATAACTTGCTTAGAAGTTTGTTGTTACCTTTAAAATAGTTTCTACTCAATAAATGTAGTTAGAGACAGCACTGGGCTGGGAATATAACTCAGTGGTAGTCTTTGCCAGACAGGTATAAGGCCCTAGTTCAATCCTCAGGAATAAAAAATGATCAAGTAAGCTTAACAAGAAAAGAACAAAGCAACCATAAAATACTGAAGACTCAAATTATCTGGGGGGAAAAACACCCTAAAAAAAAAATGTCAATTTTTCTATCCAATGAGGCCAATGGACAAATAATGCAAAATAACCCATTTGTTGGTTTTAGCATTTTGAGAGGGAACATTCTTGCTGTGTAGCCCAGCTGGTCTTAAACTTGTGATTACTGGAATTACCATTAGGCACTGAAAATGCTGAGCTCATTTTAGAATTTGTGTTTATATCTCACCATTAAGGAAGAAATGGTCTACACAGATGTAAGACTAGGAAAAATAAACAGATCCTGTTGGTGGTTAATTCTGACTGCCTACTTCACTGGATTAAGAAATGCATAGAAACAGAGCCAAGTGGCCTCTCCTTTGTGGAAAACCTCCCAAAGAGCTTCCAGAGCAGGATTAATCCCTCTTGTACAGTGTGACAGAATCACGAGTGCCCAGTGCACACAAGCTTCTACTCTGAGATTTTTAGTGGGCTCATCTGTCGCTTGTTCCTATTCCTTCAACTGTCTCACTGAATAGCTGATATATGAACGAATCTAAGGGAGAAAAACAAAACAAAATGCCCAGGGAATTAGTAAAGGACAGCTCTAGGTATGTTTGTGATTATATTCCCAGAGAATATCAGATCATGAAGGCTCTGATCAAATGACAGATTAATCCCTTGAAAGATTCAGGATGGCATTATTAGAAATTTGTACAAGGTAGGAGGTAGGACCTAGTTGAGGAAAAAGGTCACTGGATGTCATTGTTCTTTTTTTTTTTTTTTTTTTAAAGAAAGAACATGAAGTTGGTGAGTAGGGAAGTGGGAGGATCTGGAAGAAATTAAGGGGGGGTAAAGAATATGATCGAAATACATTATATGGAATTCTCAAAAAACACAGTAATGTTTTTAAAATTCTCTACCACACATTCCCTCTGTGATGTTCTAGCCAGAGTGCATGGGGTCAAGCAACCATGGACAGACACTATGACTCTTTGAAACCATGAATCAAGAGATATGGAAATCCTTCCTCTCAAGTTTTTTCTGCCAGGTACTTGGTCACAGCAACGAGAAAGCAAACTTACACAGACCCTAAAGGTCTAATTAATAAAAACCTGCTGGTTTATATATTTATCTAAGGAAACGTAAAATAAACCCATGAACATTTAGGATTTAAGTAGAGTAGGATAAAGAAATATACTTTGTTGACATATAGCAATGTTCAACAGAAAATTCTAGGTTACAAATGAATTGTGCATATCTAAGATAAAAACCAATCTCAGCCAGGCGTTGGTGGCGTACGCCTTTAATCCCAGCACTCGGGAGGCAGAGGCAGGCGGATCTCTGTGAGTTCGAGGCCAGCCTGGTCTACCAAGTGAGTTCCAGGAAAGGAGCAAAGCTACACAGAGAAACCCTGTCTCGAAAAACCAAAAAAACAAAACAAAACAAAAAAACAAACAAACAAACAAAAAAAACAACCCAACCAATCTCATGGAAGTAGCGGTAACACGGAGTGCTGAACTGATAAAGCTAACTAAGCACTCGATGAACACCAAGCCTGTTAGTGACCGAGCTACCTTTCTGCAGCTCGACAAAAGGATATATGGGGGAGGACAAACAAAATGAAATGCAACATCAAACGTCTACCATTCACATTTATCACATTTTAAATGTTACCCAGAAACAGGAAACAAAAACAAAAAACAACTCCCCTATCCCCACACCCCCAAGTTATGTCTGATCTGAGTTTAGGACAATTATCCTCTATTAACAAAAGTGAGGGGTGGCTACTAGCTTGATTGAGAAGGAAGAAAATCCCGACTTTGGAGTCTGGTTTGATAAAGGGTTTGAGATATAATTTAAAGTATACCCTGTAATTAAGCGGAGAAGGGGCACAAACTTCCACATTCTCCTTTCCTCAAATCTCATTACTATTTAGTTTTATTATCTGTATCTTCTGTTTCACTGTTTCTTTCTGTCACAGACTTTAACATGTTTATGTGTATTCGTACTGTTTTTGTTAGCTTCACACTATCTCCCTGAGTCCTGTTGATTTAAAAGATAACATTTTTTGTTGTTGTTGATGTAACTCTTATCTGACGTTCACAAAGCCCTGAGTTTAATCCGTGGTAACACATAAACTGGGCATAGTCCTGTAATTCCACTACTATGGATACAGGCAGGAGAACTAGAAAATCAAAATCTTCCTCGGCTACATAGCAAGTTCAAAGCTAGCCTAGGTTACATGAAACTCTATCAATACAGTTAGAATAAAAGCACACAACTTAGAGATTTATGTGGTTTTACTTTGATAAAATATTTTATTCCTGGAAATCTTTATTTTACAATACAGATTAAGCCATAATCTTAATTAAATGTCCTACTTATTTAGAATCTGTATTGCCTCATAATGCTTATTATTGCATTATTTTTGTCTCTTTTTGGATACTGCTATACAATATCACTTTACAATTATATTTTAAAATTCTAACTGGACCTGGTGGTTCACCCCCTGTAATCTCAGCATTCAAGAGGCTGATGCAGGAGGACTACTCTGACTTCAATGTCAGCTTTAGATATATGGTAAATTCCAGGCCAGCCTGAAATATAATGTATGATCATATCTCAAAATAAATAAAAAATAAAAATTCTGAGACTTATACAAAACTATCTGTCTTCCATGTAGTTTTCCCTTGTTTGCAAAGAAAACCTCTGATTTCTACTTGGGGAGCAAAAAACCCTCCAATCTCATCTTCCTTTCAAAGAGGACAAACTTTGGTGCTGGAGGGAGAGATGGGTCAGCAGTCAAAAGCATTTGCTGCTCACCAGGACCTGAGATTAAGTCTCAGTACTCATATCAAGTCGCTCACACCACCTCTCCAGCTCCAGGGCCACATAAGTAACAGTAATGAAAAGAGAAGACAACACTCACTAATGTGTGTGTGTTAGCATCCAACCACCATCCAGGTGCAATAATATTCATTACTACAACAACAGTGTGCAGTTACACATTATTAACAAAAATGTATTCAGGCAGACCATTAGCTAGCACTCTGGCAACAACTAAAACAGATTTACAGTTTCTGTTATTTAGAAATTGTATCAAGGCAAACGAAACAAGCAGGAAAGAAAGGATATCTATGTCACATTACTTGTGGTAAGGAGTGTTTGGCTCATCTATTTTCATCAAACCATAGTCTTTGTCAGCTGGATGATATGTTGCCAGGATGTTCATTTCATCCCACTTCTGGGACTTTTTACTGAAATTAAAAAGGAAAAAGAAGCATTTAGTGTCCATATTAAAAATAAAGTTTCATAATTTATATCAGGCACTCCAAATACTATTATACTATGGCATACTTAGTCTTTAACTGGCCTACAGAAATAAAAAGTAACAACTGAAATAAAAGCCTCCTCACTGTCCTATCTGAGTAGTTAAGTGCTTATATACATACACCACACATATATACACATGAGTGTATGTGCGTTTGGATACAAGGTCTCATTATGTAGGAGTGGCTAACCTGGAACTTGCTATGTATAGCCGTTTGGCCTTCAACTCACAGACAGCTGTCTGCCTTTGCTGGAATAAGAGACTTATGACACCATACCCTGCTATAAAATTTTTTTCTTTTTCTTTTTCTTTTTTTTTTTTTTTGTTGTTGTTGTTTTTCAAGACAGGGTTTCTCTGTGTAGCTTTGGTGCCTGTCCTGGATCTCACTCTGTAGACCAGGCTGGCCTCCAACTCACAGAGATCTACCTGCCACTGCCTCCCAAGTGCAGAGATTAAAGGCATGCACTACTCCCTGGCTAAAATTTTTAACAAAGAAAACCTCCAAGGGAATGCATACAGTACACATACATGGAAGCAAACACACACAGAAAATAAAAATAATGTTTATGATTTTAAAATCTAAAATCTTTGGTTGAGAATTCTAAAAACAAGATAGTAGAGAATGAGTTTAGAAAGGAAGTGTCAATTGTGTTCGTGCTCAGTTTCATCCACTCTTGTCCTATAACAGGACTCAATTTTCAAAAATATTTGGCTGGAGCTGAGTATCTGGCACACGTGTTTAATCCCAGCACTCGGGAGGCAGAGGCAGGAGGATCTTCTGAGTTCGAGACCAGCCTGGTCTACAGAGTGATTTCCAGGACAGCGAGAGCTATACAGAGAAACCCTGTCTTGAAAACAACAACAAAAAGAACTGTATCATTATTACTGTGTGCATATGTAACGGGGGGGGGGGGGGGGGGCAAAGTGAGGGGTCAGAGGACAAGCTGAAGAAGCCATTCCACTCCTTCCATCTTTTATGTGGGCTTAAGGGGCGAAACTTGGGAAACTCAGGCTGTCAGGGTTCCATGGCCACTGCTTTCACCCTGAGCCATCTCCAGTTCAAGAACAAATACTTTGGAAGCAATTACGCTGGCTTTCTATTTCTAGGTAAACCTGCATTTCCAGAAATTTTATTTTGCTAAATAGATCTACCACCTACAAATTTGTTTAAAAATCATTAAATATTATTTACTTAGGAAGCAAATAATCCAGTCTGTCCATGGACACATTCCAAGGAAGCTCACAGTGAAAAGAAACATACTTTTAAAGAATTAAGACAGAGTTGTGGAATGTTACTTTAACTATGTACAGGTGTGTTAAATTTGTTTATGCTGTATTTGATAATTATGTAAAGATGTATTGTACTTGTTTTACCTTGCCTGCCTAAGGCACCTCATCAGTCTAATAAAAAGCTGTACAGCCAATGGCTAGGCAGTAGAGGGATAGGCAGGGCTGGAGGGCAGAGAGAATAAGTAGAAAGAGGAATCTAGGCTCAGGAGAGAGAGGAGGAGGGAGAAAAAGAGATGCCCCGGGCCAGTTAGCCAGTCTCAGAGGAAGCAAGAAAAAAGTAGGACATACAGAAGGAAAGGTTAAAAAAAAAAAAAAAAAAAAAAAAAAAAAAAAAAAAAAAACAACCCTGAGGCAAAATGTAGATGAAGAAAAACAGGTTAAATTAAGTTAAAAGAACTAGTGGAACAAGCCTAAGATAAGGCTGAGCATTCATAATTGATAATAAGTCTCCGTGTCTTATTTGGGAGGTGGTTGGCAGTCCAACAAAGCCTGCTACACAGAGGGACTGGAGAGATGACTTTCTGCTCTTCCAGAGGGTCCAGGTTCTATTCCTAGCATGGTAGCTCAACTGTAACTTCAGTTTCAGGGGATTCAACCCCTCTTCTGACCTCCAAAGACATCAGGCATACACGTGGCACAGATAAATATTCAGACAAAACACCCATACACTTGAAAAACAAAAATAAATCTAATATAAATTTAATTATAAAAATTTAAGACAAAAAACAATTGAGTAGCTTCTGATTACTAATAATGAAAAATAATTGATTTACGCTTGAAGAGCAAGCTCAAGGAATCCATCCCACTTCCACCTCAACACCATGAAAATAGACACACACTATACTGTGTCCTTTTCATGGGAGCTGTCCTGGAACTAGCTCTGTGGACCAGGCTGGCCTCAAACTCACAAGATCTGCCTGCTTCTGACTCCTGAGCGCTGGGATCAAAAGCTTGCGTGGTGATTACTGCTGGTATGTACAGTACTTTCTTTCTTTTTTTGTTTGTTTTGTTTTTTCGAGACAGGGTTTCTCTGTGTAGCTTTGCGCCTTTCCTGGATCTCACTCTGTAGACCAGGCTGGCCTCGAACTCACAAAGATCCACCTGTCTCTGCCTCCCAAGTGCTGGGATTAAAGGCGTGCGCCACCACCGCCCGGCTGTACAGTACTTTCTTAAGCTCTATCTAAGTTTACATTTAATACAGTTTTCTGGATGTGAATTATGATTAAATATATTTAAAAAGTATTTTTAAAAAAACATTAACAATTTAGCTGGGTGCTTTCTAATCTCAAAACAAAGCAAGGTATTCCTAAATGACATTAACAATGCTGAACTAAATGTAACGTCATCCCACATGGGTAGAAAGAGAAAGGAGGAGGCAAGGAAATGGTTCAGTAGGTAAAAACACTAGCCCTCTTGAGCCTAGCTACATGAATTCAATGCCGGAACCTATGTAAAGAGACAGAGGCAGGTATCTGTAATCCCAGCATTACGTTAAGACAAGAGATGCAGACAGGAGAATCTCCTAAATGAGCCTGTAGAAGCAAGAGTAACTGACCGTGTACTTCAGAAAGGTGGAAGGCAAGAATGAGCTCCTGGAAACTGTGATATTTGCACATGCATGCTCAAGCGTGGGTATGCACTCTCTCTCTCACACACACACTCTCTCTCACACACAAATACTCTCACACATTTTTTTTTAAAGAAAGATACAATTTAGATGGATATTTGGCATTTAAAGGGTGTATCTAATCTGAGGGAAGAGATACCAACACCCTGTAAATTTGTTTTGTAGGATGATATAAAGAAAAATATAGAATATAAGAGGAAATTACATTTCTTAAGTTTTAGAATAAAATTAGTAAGTATAATCTCAGTACCCTAAGCCATTAATAATTTGGATTTTTGCATTTTCTTCTCATTCTATATATTAAATAATATATAAATACAAATTAGTATAATATATATTTTAAAACACATATATACTAATATATTTAAACTATATATAGTGTTATAATAATAAGCTTTTTTTTGCCTTTAATAACTGAGTAATATTTGATGCAAGCTAGCTGTTAGGTATTTAGACGTAATCTAACACTTTCTTATTTACAACAGACAAAAACATATATTTTCATACATTCTACTTGCTGATGATTTTAGGATAATTTGCTAAAATAGTCTTTTTCTCTTTAGATGGGTTCTTTTTGTTTGTTTGTTTTGTTTTTGTTTTTGTAGACAAGCTTTGGAGCCTGTCCTGGATCTTGCTCTGTAGCCCAGGCTGGCCTCGAACTCACAGAGATCCGCCTTCGAGTGCTGGGATTAAATACGTGTGCCACCACCACCCTGGCTTTTAGATGGGTTCTTACTGTGCTATTCACATTAGTCTTAAACTGACAGATTCAAGTGACCCTCCTATGTCAGCCTTCTAAATAGTCACAATTCTAGGTATTTGGCATCTAAAAAGTTTAAAAAAAAAATTTTTTTTTTAAGATCACTTATGTCAGGTGGTGGCAGCATATGCCTTTTAATCCCAGCACTTGGGAGGCAGTGGCAGGTGGATCTGAGTTTAAGGCCAACCTGGTTTAAAAAGAGAGTTCCAGGAGAGCCAAAGCTACACAGAGAAACCCTGTCTCAAAACAAAACAAAACAATCCTCCCCGCCCCCCACTCCACCCCGCTGCCAAAAAAAACCCCAAAACCAACCAACAAATAAAAAAACCCCGACCATTTATAATGTCACCAATCATTACCAAAATATTTCTAAGACTGGGTATTTGTACTTTTCTAACTTACTGAGTATAAAGTAGTGTTTAGCCAGGCAGTGATGGAGCACCCCTTTAATCCCTGCACTCGGGAGGCAGAGTCAGGCAGATCTCTGTGAATTTGAGGCCAGCCTGGTCTACAGAGTGAGTTCCAGGACAGGCACCAAAACTAGAGAAACCCTGTCTCGAAAAACCGAAACAAACAAAAAAAGTAGTGTTTAAAAGCTGTTTTGTACTTATCACTTATTATCTAACACAAATGCTTACTTTACTTGTATGAATTGTTTACATCCTTTGTACAGCAACTCCGAGTTCTTCAGATTAACAAAAGCACATGACACATGAAAGTTGAATTTACCTGACCTACATTTATAACAAGTCTGAATCCCAACTTTTTCTTGTCTGTCTCCATTTATCATGTTCTCTTGTAAATGGAATTGAAAGTCTTATATATTTAAGGCTGTACTAAACTTCATTTCCTCAGTACAAAATTAGGAGGAAAAAAAATCTTTAGAAATGCTCAAATTCAAATCCAAGAAAGCCTATCTTGAAATTAAAGGAGGGGTGGGCGCACTAAAATTAAGACTGTAAAACAAGCTCAAAATTGCTAAGAATTCTTAGGTAGAAAGCAAATGAAGAAACTGTCAATAGAGACAATGGGCATGAAAATTAGCATTACTAAGGTTTCAGTGGAATTAATGTTAGTGGCAGAATATAAAAACCAAGGAACAAACCTGGATTCAGTTAAAATATCATCTCAACTATAGGACACTTTCTGTCAGAAATTCCAGATAAAACCGGGGTACCAGGACATGGCAGATCTGCTGTGGTAGCTAAGCTTGCTGGTTTCCGTGCCCTTCCCCTTGGGTGACCAGTTTGCAGACTGTTGAAATCTTGTCCTGTTCTTCAAGCCACTTGTTTCCTTTGTTAGTTCCAATGTTGCCATCTCAAAGGCCTCCCACAACTACTTGTTGTTTCTGCTCGCTTCTTGGATACTTTTGGCTCTGCTCAGAGTGGCAAGCCAGTTTTGCTTCCCAGTATTAAACTTCAATTTCAAATTTTAATAAACAGGTTTTTGTTTGTTTGATTTTGTTGGTGGTATTTTTAGAAAAGATTTAAGATTTTGAAGCCTGTTATCATAACTGAAATTATACTAGGACTTAACAATAAAGCAAGCAGAAGCAAATAAAAGGTAACTTTTAGGAAACAACCTTTTAATTTTAATTAGCTTTGACTTTTAACACTCCATATACCTGAATAGACAGAAAGACAATGTCAGAACATAATTGTATCTTAAATTATAGCAATGGAATTCCAGTACCTTGGGGAGTAGGGGGTTCACATAGCCTAGACTGGCCTTGAATGGATATGTAGCTAAGGATGACCCTGAACTCTCATTCCTCATGGCCCCCACCAAGTACTGAGATTATGTGTGTTGGTCATTATCCCTCCCTCAAGCATTATTTTGACAAGTTGAATTTACCAGATCTACAATAGAGTCTGGATTGAGCTGGCTAGCAAAACTCTGAAGCAGACTATGTAAAAGAACCCAAAAGGCATAAAAATCAGATTCTACATTTCTATAACAAGACAGGACTAAGGTCCTGGGCTCAGTATTTTAACTAATCTAAGACTTATACTAATGTACAGATAAAAATGTATAATTCATTGATAGTCAGAACTAATAAAATCCATGAATAGTAGCAGACAGGATTCAGATTAGGCATAAAACTACAATTTCTCCCTAAGACAGGATATAGTAACATTTAACACACTTTTAATAACTGTAAACAAACACTTTCACTCATATCTGAAAAATACACCTTACAATGAATAGCATCTTATAATCACAGGGATTTTTTTTCTTTTTCTGGTGAAAGTTTCTTAGACTCAGTGGGGCAATGTTTTCAATGAACTGCATACATTTGCTCTAGATGTTAGGTTAGGCCTTTGTAAAATGTGCACTACATTCGAACTATCCTGAAACAACTATGGGAACTCCACAATCATAGGAGAGGACAGCGGCTTTCGAAACAGTTGAGCAGTGTGGTACCAGGTTGCAATGTGCTTGTACTTAACTTGCCTAAATATGTGGAACTGTGGAGTGTATCCATTTTTAATTAACTAATACTTGACAAATGTCACCACTCACAGGAAATAAGTTATTAATTCAATTAGAACTAGAAAATAAAAACACCTGTCAGATATGTTGGTGTGTACCTGTTATCCTATATCTCTGGGGGTTAAGGCAGGAGAACTGCAATTCCAAGGGTTTATATAGTGAGATCTTATTTTAAAAACAATGCAATAAATCATTTAAAAACAAACAAATTTCCAAATAATGATTTGATCAGTCTTGAAAAGAACTGAAAAAAAAAAAAACAATCAAAATACTAAAGACTATTTTAAAAGTTGAATTTACCAAATTTCTGAAATCCCAATGTAAAATTTACAAACCTCACTTTACTTATATATTGTCCTTTTAACAAAACTTTGTACTTGCTGAGTACGGGTGGTGTGTGTGTGAAGGTCAGAGGACAACCAGGGTGTCAGTCCTGGCCTTCCTTGTTTGAGATGGCACCCTTTTTTCCCAGAGTATGCCAGGCTGGCTGAAGCTCAAGCTTCTAGGGACCCCAGGGTTCTCCTTCCTCTGCTCCCCATCTCTCTACACAAGCACCGGAATTACAGATGGCATGCTCTCCTGTCTGCTCTTACATGGGTACTGGGGATTCAAAGTCAGTCCTCACACTGGCACAGCAAATGCTTTACCCACTAAGCCATCTTCCTCAATCCCTATATTCACTTTAAGAATTATAATAGTATGCATGTGAGTATGAATTATGCTCTCAGTAATTAGCTGCTATATAAAATAATATCGTTCAGTAACTGGGGGCAGGTGAGAGGGATACTGATGAAGCAATTACATTTTACATGATACATGCATGTCAAAAGGCAGGCTTCCCTCTTACTTGCAGGCTCTCTAACTGGGAATTTCCTTACTGGAACCCCTCTCTATATAATCTGAACAATACTGAAGGTGGTTTCCCGGATGCTCACAGACATCGGCAGAAGAGGAAAAAATTGAACTGTCCACAGAACATGTTGCCAGCTGTGGCCAAATATGGAAAGGCTTTGCTTGCTGCTCTCAGCTCTCATTCTTAAGTGCTCTTTGCTTTTTCTAATTACTAACATACATTTCTGAACTCCCTGTACAAAAGGATGGGTTTCACTGACCTTTGGATACATGTACATCACATGCTTTGCTCATACTTCATACAAGTGTGTATCTTCTTTTCCCTTCTCTTTCCATGTTGGGGATCAAACCTAGAGTCTTGCATATGTGAGGCACACTCTACCACTGAGCTACATCCTAGCCACAAGTATGCATTTTGTGGTCTACCTAGTACTATGAACTTCACTGTTTCTGCTGGTGAGTGGCTCCTGAATGTGAAGTGTTGCCCAGTGTCCCTAAGTCCAAGAAGGCCATGCTGTCACTTACAATGGATAAACTTCATCTGGGCTTGAGTGCTACTGGCCATGAATTCAAAGCTAATAAACACTACATATTAAATAAGGTGTCTTTAAGTAGAAACACACAAAACAAGGTTAAGCAATGATCAGATGATGACAATTTATGACCAGAGGCTTGAGAGAACATAATCCCTTATTTTCCTTAGGATCAAAGACTCAATGCTTGCAACAATGCTTAGCATCTGTGGGACAATTAAAATTACTAGAGTAACAGCAATCAACTTAGATCTCTGGCTGTTTCCACATTAATATGATGGCCATCTGTGTTATACACTGCTCTAACATTTCCAATTAGACTGATATGCTACCTTTATGTTTCTGGATTCTAAGTATATCACAATTGCAAGAGCCACTTGTTTTAATTCTTTTTAAATATCAGACTGGGGGTATTGATTTTAATTAAATTAAGCATAAACATAAAAAGTTTGTTTCAAATTACACTATTATTTCTGTTAAGAGACACTATTACTATTGCTTACGTGAATTATGACAACACAGTTCTATGAATTTTTTTTTGCTTTATAATCTTCCAACAGTGATTATTAAAAGGCTTATCTTTTACCAGCTGGAACTATGTATCATAAACTTCAGTGAATTAGAGTTTGGTAGCGCCTGCTGAAGATACGGCTACAACTACAGTCAAGGCAATCAACTAGCTTATAAACTAGCTTTTAAGTGGACCTGCCTTGCCAGGAACTCTTTCAGAAGAAGCAATTTATCTAATGGAATCAGCCTCATTTAGTGGAATGGGGGGGGGGGGTATCTGAATGTAAATCCATCCCGGGCAACCATGGGAGTCAGGGGAGGCTAACCTATAGCACGGTGCTCTAGATTACAGTACATCACATTTAAGAATGCATGGAAGTCAAGCGGGCAGAAAAAAAAGATACGTGGTAGTTGGAAAAAAGCTCACCTGGATAATATGAAAGTCAAGGAGAACCCCATCCCTCCTGTTTAATATTCAAGCTGTGGAAGTGCCTTCTGTAGCTATTTTTAAACATCTTGATCTTCTTGCTATTGCTATGTTTCGGGCATTCTGTTTCTCCAATGACCTACAACCACTCCAAGCAGAGGTTGGGAGTTGCACGTGAAAGAAAGCTAAGAGTCAAACCAGAAGAACGGAGGTGGGGGCGTTGCGGGGCAAGGCCGAGGCCCTTTCTAGTTTCTGCAGGCCACAATCCGAAACAGAACTTCCCTAAATCTGTTCCCAGCTAGTCACTCTTAGGATTCTAAATTAGATCCTTATTATAGGAATGCCCTAGTTCTAATAGTCTTAAGATTTCATCAGCACCCTCATTTTAGGACGCTACTACTACAAATTTCAGTAACTTTTCTAAAGCTTTATTTCCGAATGCAAGAGTTCTTACTTACATTTTTAGTAACTCATACTATCCAAGCCCCCTTACTGTCTGACCCAGAGGTATCCTTATACCTAGACACTGTACTGTAACAGTATTTTCATTGAGCACTGAACCCTGGGTAGTTTCCTCTGTAGCCAAAACACCTCTTCTCAGGCTGGTATATTGATCCATTATACAAATGTACCATAATTAATATTTCACCAGTTCTCACTAATGGACCTTGGGTGGTTTCCAGGTATTTACTATTACACACAATGCTCTCCCGTCAACATCCTACCTGGCTTCTCTCTGAAACAGTTCAGAGTTTAGATACGCCGGACTGGACCCAAAGCTAGAAAGCACCAAAACTCTAACTTCAGGTACAAAAATACTTCGCAGTAATAACTTTCCATTAAATCTACATCAGTGACTTTTAAATTTTTGGTTTCACTTAGTGCGGAGATTATAAACCAGGAACTGGCAAGTCGAATGCGGGAAGATAGATGCTTAGTGGGGTTTGTGTTTATGTTGTCTTTTTTTTTTTTTTTTAATTTTGTTTTGATCTCATTAGCCTCCCTAGACTGAAATTGAGGGTCAAGAAAGTAACTCTTCGGCCGCAGAATTTTAGCTACCTCGGGCTTAGGGTACCGAATCATAAAAGCTTAAGAGCTAACGCTTTGAAACTTCAATTTGCTTCTTTAGTGTCCCCAGGGCCACCAAGTTCAAAAGCCAGGTTTACAACGCGCACCTGCACTTAACAAATAAAAACACGACAGACGCCACCTCCGCCGCCCGAGCCTCTGCCGGCTCCCGCCCCACCCACCCCCCGACCCTGCCCCGACCCCGCGGTCGGAGGAGCAGGGCCGAGGCCGGCTCCCGGCAGCCGCCCGCCCGCCCGTCCGCCGGCCTCCCCGGCTCTCTCTCACCTCAGCTCCTCTTCGACGGTCCGGCGGGGCTGTTCGGCCGAGGCCACCACCGGGGAAGCCGCAGAGGTCTTGTTCTTCAGGATTCCCTTGATGGGCCGGTGCGAGGCCGTCGAGGCCGCCATTGCCGGTCGCTCCGGCTGTTGGCTCAGGGTCGCTGCTGGCGTGGGGTCCTGGAGGAGAAGGGGTGGGCGCTGCAGAGACCCTCCAGGCGGCCGCGGAGCCCAGGCCGGGCTAAAGCAGCCGCACCCGCTGTCGCGGAAACCACTACCGGGCGTCACCGTCACGACACAATGCCCGCAAACGCCACAGCCGACGCCGCGCGGCGGGCGGCCCTCAGCCGCCGGCACAGCAGACCGCGGCCCGCGGAGGAGGCCGGACGAGTGGCCCCAGCGCGGGAGCGACGCGGACGCCCAAGCCCAGCTCGGCCGGCCCTCTCGCGATATCTAGGGCGGGGCGGGGCGAGGACAAAGCCAGCCCTCCAGCCCCGCCCCATTCCGCCCCGCCCCGCCCCGCCGCTCCTCGGTGCTCGCCGGGCTCAGTGGCCAGCGCGCTGCAAGTGTGTAAATCTTCAGCAAAGCGTCTGTTTTGCGTCTGGCTGCTGTACAGATTTGCAGGGCGGTCAGGCACTCTCTCCCATCGCCATCGCCGTATGAGGCCTTGTTGCTATTTCTGTTTGTTGCCAGAAAACTGAGACTCAACGGTGACTCACTCCCCAAAGATAAGAGTCGTTAGCTGACTGTGAACGATTTGGCTCCCATTTATGTTTAACCTTTGTAATACTTTTCTTTCTTTCTTTCTTTCTTTTTTAATGAGACAGGGTCTTTCTATGTAGACCAGGCAGGTCTCGAACCTATAGAGATCCACCTGCCTCTGTCTCCTGAGTGCTAAAGACCTGTGCCACCACACCTAGTCCTTCATAATATTTCAGCTCCCTGTTACAAAATCATGGAATATCAGTATTGGAATGGTCCTCAGAGACCTATTATGAAACCACAGAATAGTCACTTTTAAGGCATCATAGAAAGCCTACGTTGGAATGACCTGACCTCTCTCTACCGTTGGAGAAGCTGATGGACAGAGAGAAGACATAAACACTGCCGCTTCCACACAGCCTGTCTGTAGGACAGGAAGAACGTAAGAAGGGTAATGGAAGCCTGGAGTGCTTGCTGCCTCTACAAGACAAGGAGCAGCAGGGTGCCAGAAGTCAGAGGAGCCCCTTGCCCCGGATTCGAACTCTCAGTGCCCTCAGAGGGACCCCAGTCTCCTGCACTTAGTTTGGGAATTCAGGACCCCCGGTACACAGCTGTTACTAAGAGCTTCTCAGGTGTGACACATCGCGTCCCACCTCCTCCACTCTCCACCTCCATCACCATCCAGCTGTTTTTCACTGCTCTCTGCTGAGCAGACCTTGACCTGTGACAGGCCAGAGCAGACCCAGGCACATGGAAGGGCCACCTCATCAGGGTCACCCCGCCCCATGGGACCTTAAGAGACCACGAGGTGTCTTGTAGGGACTTTGTCACGGGGATGCCCATACCATGACATGGTTATCCAGCCACTGGAGAAGCCACAACTCCCTCCCTGCCCCCAACTCTGACTCAGGAAGCCTAGACAGAGGAGATTCCTGAAACTTCTGTCTGCTGGGGAGGGAGAGGCGGGGTTCTCCTTTAAGTAATAATGGCAGAATGAGACCGGCTTTGGCGTCCGGGAGACAATACGCAGCTTGCTGTCTGTCTCTCGGACTCGGTTCCTGACAACAGCGCCAGGTTTCCTGAGACGGTTCAGATTTTCCAGGCTGGCCCCGGCTGAGTTCCTGCCAGGGGAAGGCCTCAGTAAAGGAAGGGATGCAGATGGAGATAATGGAAAGGAAGTGTGCAGGAAGGTTAGGAGGGAAGTGGCTTTGCTGGTCACAGAGCTGAGTGTGTCCCGGGGTTTCTGAGGCAAAGCTACGGCGGCAGTCCTTGGCTTGGGGCCCACCTCTGTTCCCAGTCCAATGCTTCCTGCTTCCCTCCTCCCTCCTAGACTGAGATCGCCCAGTAGATCTCATGTTAGAGCCTGTCAGCCGGGTCTAAACCAAGGAGGGCCAAGAGTGTTTCCAGCCCGGAAAGCAGCATACTGTGTCTTCCCCTTCTAGCACTTTCGTGGCCCCTCCTGTCCTGTCAGAGCCTAGGTCAGCACTGATGATCTTGTTTTCGAGAGAAGACAGGAAACTTCTTCACGTTCATAATTATTGGGTCATTCGCTTTGTTCCTGCTTGACCAAACTGAACTGACCGGGCTCATAATTAAGCATTGCCTGGCTTGGAGAAAGGAAGCCCTTTCATGAACAGGGCTACCACAGCTAGACATAATGCATTTTATTACAGTAAGCTAAAAGCCACTGGACTGGAAGGCGAGTTCTCTGTGGAGCCTTGGAAAATCCTCCCCTCATCAGAGTTAGACTTTTGCTTTATTCTGTTCTATGCTTGATTCCACTAAAAGTGAATACAGATGCAAGTTTCTTAACCGGAAAACAGCATGGAAACTCGGCTACAAGATGATGAGCACCCATGTATATTTTCTTCGTATTTTGGAATGGTTGATGTTGTGCCCTGGGCACAAGACTCCCGAAGAGACCACCAGAGACACGAACTCACCAAAATGCAAAAGCGAGGTTTATTTCAATTCAAGCCGCGGCAGGGACCTCAGTCAAGCACCCCGATACAGCGGAGGCTGGAGGAGGTGCCCGCCCCTCTGCGAGCTCAATTTTTAAAGGCAAAAATCACAAGGTTACGTCATTTAGGGGTGCAAGTACAGGTACAATTCTGATTGGCTCAAGTTTCAGGGGCTTTTCAGAATTTCCGTGTTATCTTACTTTGTAGTTTTAACCAGTTGTTTGTCAAACTTCATAGATTACCTCTGGCATTGGGGCATTCTATAGTTAATCAATGGTTACCAGATAGTCCTTCAAACATCCTGACTTTGTACTTCGACCATCTCCGGCATTGGGGCATTCTACGGTTAGTCAGTTGCTACCAGATGGCTCTTCAAGCCTCCTGACTTTGTCCTGGGACTTATGTCAGCAGCTCTGAGAATCTTGAAACTCAGGCCTGTTTCAGGCTGGGGTGAGGGGCTTGCTTGAAATGGGGGTGCTTTGGTTCTTCAGTTGACTCAGCTTATTCCTCAGTGTAGCCAGAAGATCTCCCTCCCTGCCCCTCCTGTGAAGGTGGCTCCTGGAGGTCACCTGGACCAAACAGCACAAGTGCCTCATTTGATAGTAGCTGTGCTTCATCTCCTGCCTGATGGCCACAAGATGGAATCTCCCAGTTTGGATTCTCTTTCTGTTTTAAGCTCAAGGCAAATCACAAACACCATTTTAGAAAAAATTAGGGCCAGTTCAGCGGTAAGGTGCCTGCTGCCAAACCTGACCTGAGCTTGATCCCCAAGGACCTACATGGTAAGGAGAGACACAACTCTTACAAGTTGTCCTCTGACCTACACACACACACACACACACACACACACACACACACGCACACGCACACTAAATGAAATGTAATTTAAAAAATAAACATTGGACAGGATCGTCTGCCCTTCATTTTTGCTCTTGTTTGAAGATTTTATGGTGGTTGCTTGACCGGAGGCAGGTTCATGGGAGGGGAAGAACTCTAACTTTAATACCCTTAGCATGTGGCTGAGTCGGTCGGCTTTCTGTCTTGGAATGGACTGCTAAGGTCAACAGCACTGGAGTTCCCACTGAGAGCAGAATCCTAAACTCCAAAGCTGGAAGTGGCTCCAGTCGCTGCTGGTTCCATCCTGACAGCCTAAGCCATCAACCTCAGGTCCACAAGAGTGCTCCACCCCAGCCTCTGAAAAATACCAGAGGTTATGACTTACTGAATCAGTAGTGGCTCTTTGTCAGGAATAGCACAGTGTCCTTTTTCTCTTTAGGTAATTCCTCCCTGGGCAAGAAGATCACAGCTTTTGCAGAGGCAACATTATCTGATCAAAATACAAAAAGTATTAGAAAGGGAGACAGAGTCCCAAAGGGTGCCAAGAACAAAGATTAATTACTCTCTGCCTGAAAAATAGCTTTGATGTGCTTCTGTGAGACCCTGCTTGCTGTCCTTCAAAGACAGAACGCTGCAGAAGCTTGGGAGTGGCCGGGACACAGCACATGGCCTTTTCAGGACACAGCTTTCAGGAATCTCTAGGTGCTTCCTGACCCTTCAAAAAGGAGCCAAGTCCCCAGAATCGGGACAAGCAGTCTTCTTCAAGGCCCGTGAGAGCAAAACTGGAAAGAGGAAGAATAAGCCACGGCGATTTGGGGAGTGCGATTTGGGGAGTGGTTAGCAAGAGATGGGAATCTGTGTTTTGGTAACACTGAATTTATCTTGTGCTGGCTGGAAATCACTCTGGTCTGGTTTTTTGGGGTTTTTTGTTTTGTTTTGGTTTTTTTTTTTTTGTTTTTTGGTTTTTTTTGGCTTGATTTTGTTTTTCTGTAATTGAAAATGTTCCATACTTGTTCACTGGTTTGATTTGTAAATTCCTGGAAAAAGTAAGCAAAGTTTCTTTGCGTCAATTTGGCCAGATCCAGTTGCATTTTATCATTCTAGAAACTCATGATGGGATAAGGAGTAGACTATGACTCCAAACACAGAGGCTGGGGTGTTTCTGGGGGTGGGGGGGAGGGCTGGTTCTGAACACAGACCAGGCCCTGGGTTCCATCCCCGGCACCCTTCCCACCTCCTCATGAAAGTCACAGGACTGGGTGAGGGGCCCAGTGAGTTAAGGCATCTGCCACCAAGCCTGAGTTGACTCCGGAGACCCACACGGTGGAAGGAGAGAACTGACTCCCACAAGCTCTTCTCCGACCTCCACATACGTGCTATGACACACACGGATGTGTGCACGAGAGCACACGTGTGCACACACAATAAAATTAACAACAGCAACCCCCAGAATCCATGTGATGTGGGCCTCAATAATTCAGGGAGGTCATTAAATGCTTTGAAGCCCACGTGGTCATTGTTTATAGAAGGAAAGCCACGCTGCGTGCATTTGTCCTGCTTTGAAATTTCTCAAATATGTAATTTTATTCTTTTATTTGATCATTTGTGAGGTCCGGACGCTCCGCCTCTTGGTTCATTTGTTTCTATGCTACTCTTGTATTTTTTCAAGAAACTGGGTTACAAAAGGATTTTTATAAGTTAACTGCTTCCCCATACACGTGTTAAAGGTCAGGACGACCAGCGCCTCTCTCCTCTGTTTGCTCAAGGACTAAGCTTCTTAACGGCTGCTTATCACATGGGCTAAAGTCAAAACTCCATGGGCCCTCCCAACCCGGCCTCATGCATTTCTCCAGGCTCCTTTCTTCTTCTCTAAAACAATAGTTTTATTAATTTTTGAGAATGTTATGCAATGTATTTTGAGCATATTCATCCCTCCCTCTCCCCCCACCCCACTCCTACCAGATCCACCCCCAACTCCCGACCCACCCAACTTCCTGGTTTTTTTTCCCTCTTTCTCGTTTGTTTTTAACCATCCCAGACTCCTTTCTTTTAATGCACACTTCCTTTCCCTATGTTCTGTGCATTGGTTGTGCTCTCCTTCAAAAGGTGCCAGTGTACCCCAAAACACAGAAGGTCTTGAATCCAGTATAGAGCACGTAACAATCTCAATAGCACTTGACTGAGCCAGATGTGACAGTGTGCGCTTGCAGGACTAAACAGGAGGGAAACCGAGGTATTAGGCCCGCTTAATCCAGGGAGTGCGAGGCCAGCCTGACTTACATAGTAAGACCCCACTTCTCAAAGCAAAGAGCACAGAACAAAACCCCCACCCAGCTGACATGAGAAAAGACACTTCTAAATGTAGTAAACCAAGGTAGGAGAGGCACACAAAAGTGAGTGATCTGTGCTGTCTGTCAAATGCGCCCTTATAGAGAGGGTTCCAAACCTAGAAGGAAGAGAACGGAAGCCCCCTGTCCATCACCTCCTCGGGGAAGGAGCACACTTGTTAGTCTATATGAAATAGTGTCTCCAGCTCCCACTCTAGGGTTACCCCATTCAAGGATCACTTCCTTCCGACTCCACTGGAGCCAGGTTGGTTCTGCCTCCATGAGACGCCCAGGAACTGTCTGCATTTCTCCATCTTTCTTGTTAGCGTTGTTCTGTTGGCGTCCATCTCTCTCATGAGCTTCATGAACGTGATGTCCGCCACTGAGGTTCTCAATAAGTATTAGGGGAATTGGGGGAATAAATGAATGAATGATCTCAACAGCTCCTCTCCATAATGGCTTCCAATACATCTTTCTCATATCTCCAGAACATTCCAGGGCACAGAAAAACTGACCTTTCTGTCTCTCATATTTGGAAGTTTCCCGGGATCTTGAATGAAAACTGAGGCCACAGGAGACTGAGGGTGATTCCTGGTAGTAGAATGCATGCTCAGCATGCACAAGGCTCCGGGTTTAATATCCAGCACCTTCCCTGACAAAGAAACCCATGTGAAATAACATGGCACCTGTACTACCGTCTCAGAGGCAATCAGATTATTCCTCCTAGCTATCTGTCATCAACAGATCCCCTACTTGAGAGCCTAATTCTGTCCAAGATAGACCCATAGTCAACATTAATTTTGCCTTAATCTTGTGAAAGCCTGTCACACCCCTAATACTCTGGCAAACTTTTTGTGTGCATGTGTGTGTAGGTATATGGTATATGTTCATGCTCATGTCAATAGGTATGAACATGTAAGTACACATACGTATGATGCCTGTGGAGGTTAGAGGCTGACACTAGTTGTCTTCCTCAATCACTTTCTACCTTATCTTTGGAGACAAGGTCTGTCCTGTCTGAAGTCCCCCAAGAGGAGGGAATCTCAATCGAGAAAATTCCTCCATAAGATCAGATTTGTAGGCAAGCCTGTAGGGCATTTTCTTAATTAATGATTGACCTGGGAGGGCTCAGCCCATCATGGGTGGTGCCACCCTGGGCTGGTGGTCCTGGGTTCTATAAGAAAGCAGGTTGAGCAAGCCAGGAGGAACAAGACAGTAAGCAGCACCATTCCATGACTCTGCATCCATGGTTCCTGCCTTGGCTTCCCTCAGTAGACTGTGTGACTTGGGATATGTGAGCTAAATAAACCTTTTCCTCCCCAAGTTGTTTTTTGGTCATGGTGTTTCATCATAGCAATAGTAACCCTAACTAATAGTTACTAGTAGTAACCCTAACTAGGACATGGCCACTCACTGATCCTGGAGCTCATTGATTGTGCTAGGCTGGCTGGCCAATGAGCTCCTGGAATCTGCCTGTCTTTGCTCACTACGGGAGTGCTAGGTTAAAGAATTATGTGGATACTGGGGATCCAAACTCAGGTCCTCATACTCATGTAGAAGACACTTCGCTGACATGTCCTTAGCCTCTGTTCTGAATTCTTGACACATGGTTCAGCTGTGCTGGTTAGTGGCAATTCCATTGGCCATGGTTCAGAAGAACCGAGCATTGAGTTAGCATCCTTAAGTGTGAAATTACATTTCTTGATGAATTAGAATATAATTCAGTTAAATCACTGCTGTGAGAGCTTGAAGCAGAGTGTAACCACAAGTGTTTCTGGCTCCCCACTGCATTCACTGAACTTTTTTCAACCTTTCCAGGCTCTGGGACCCAGCCAAGCACTTCCTAAGACAACTGCCTTGGGGAGCGGTTAGGCCAGCCTGGCTAGCTCTTAGGAGTCAGGTGGGGTGGTAGACAAGTCCTTTCACTCCTAAAGCAGGATTCACTTACTGGACGTCCCATCCTGTCACCCCCAGCCCACCTTGGACTGCAGCCTCTGTCTCTACCATCATCCCCAGGCATCTCCATGTTCCTCTGCCCTTTCTGCCACACATTCTGGCTCTATTCCTCGACACCAGACTATTTCTACGGGGACACTGTGCAGAATATATGGTAATAAGTGTGGTATGGGCTGGCACCAACCAATCAGAGAGTAGCCATTGTATAAATATGGGGTTGTGTGATTCACGTAGGCCTCTACCAAGTATTAGTCTTTTATTTGGGGGATTTGCTGGGAGACCCTGGGGTGGTTGAATGATGGAGAACATTTAGAAGGCAGCAAAAGAGTGAATTCCAGGGCTGGAGAGATGGCTCAGTTGCTAAGAGCACTTGCTGTTCTTCCAGAGGACCAGAATCCAGTTCCCAGCCCCTCATCAGGTGGCTGGCAATAGCATGTAACTCCAGCTCCAGAGGATCTGATGCCATCTTCTAGCCTCCTCTGGCACCTACATGCATATGTCCATTCACACTCAGACACAGACAGGCAGACAGACAGACAGACAGACACACACGCACGCGCGCGCGCGCGCGCACACACACACACACACACACACACACACACACACACACACACACACACTGTATGCATGTTCTGAGGTCCATGCTTTTAATCCAGTAGTGTAGGCAGAATATTCTGTCCTGCCAGCCGGCTCCCATCACAGTTGTTCCACAATAGTGTAGGTGGGCCACACTCCTGGATGGTTTATTATTATTATTATTTTGTTTTTGTTTTTTGAAAAAGGGTCTTACTGTATAGCCCTAGCTGGTCTGGAACTCACTATATAGATCAGGTTGGCCTTGAACCTTTGGAAATCTTCCTGCCTCAAGTGCTGATGAGTGTCACCATGACTGGCTGGGTATAGTTCTTTGATGTTTCTTCCCAGCTTCTCCTGGTGGTGACCACAGATCCCTGTCACATCTGGACTGGTGCATGCCTTGTTGTAATCTCTGCCTTTATCGTTGTGTAAAATTCTCCCTGTGTTTCTGCCTTCATGTGGTGTTTCCCCTTTTGTGAGGACGTCAGTAAGACTGAATTAGGGCCTGTTCTAATAGCCTCATCTCAACCTGCTTCAGTGTACCAAGACCCCAGGAAGGTCACATTCACAGGCGCTGGGGATGAGGGCTGGAATATATCTTTTAGGAGGACACTGTTCATCCCCTCACAGTTGGACAGGATGTGGAGAGCAGGCAAATGGGAACCACCAGGTATATTGAGGAGCCATGTCATCTAGAGCCACACGTGCAACTGAATTAGTGGTGACTGAGATGGTGGCCCCTTCGGTTCAACAACAATAAACTATGTCCAGAGCCGGGTCCTAAGCTAGCCACCTCCCCACCCAAATGCCTGCATTCCTTGGAATCTCATTCTTGAGTGCCCAAGTGGTCATTTTAGACTCCTGATCCCCATCACTAAATTCACATAGCTCTGTCTCCTGAAAATCTCCTAGATCCAGCTTTGCTTTTTCCGCTCCACACTGTAACACATCAGTGTCCTGGCCTCCTCTCGAGTCCTCCCAGCCTTACGTCCCATCATTTCCAGTCCCTTCTGCATCCATTTCTGCTGCATTTGCTCAATATTATCAGCTCAGAACTGTCTTCTCCGGGGAGGTGGGGGGGGGGCGAGATGTCTGGTCAAGTGGTGAGTGGCTCCTCAATGTGTGACGAATGAGGTGGCTTCTTGGTCTGCTGAACACCAAACAGCCTTTCCTCTTCAAAGCATCCACCCCCGAGGGCAAGTGTTTGCTTCCCACAGGACACTAGACGCTTTTTTTTTTTTTTTTTTTTTTTTTTTTTTGGTTTTTCGAGACAAGGTTTCTCTGTGTAGCTTTGCGCCTTTCCTGGAACTCACTCTGTAGCCCAGGCTGGCCTCGAACTCACAGAAATCCGCCTGCCTCTGCCTCCCAAGTGCTGGGATTAAAGGCGTGCGCCACCACTGCCCGGCATAGACTCTTAACTTGCTGAGGAGCAATAGATTTTTTTTTTTAATTTTTCAATGTGAATTCATAAATTAGTATTTCAGGTTTTTAAATCCTAGTGAGTTTTTTTTTCCCCCAAGATTTAAATCCTTAACCACTCTCTACCTTCAGACTGAAACCTGAGCTCCTCGATGTGCTCTGTGGTGATTCTGTCTGTGTAGCCGGAAGTTTCTCTGGTCCTGCCCAGCCCCACGGTCAGGACCAATCTCTCCCAATCACGTCCTGCAGCCGCTTGGACCAAAGTAAACACACAGAGGCTTATATTACTTACAAACTGTATGGCCTATGGGTCAGGCTTCTTGCTAGCTAGCTCTTATAACTTAACTCAACCCATTTCTACTAATCTATATGTTGTCACGTGGCCGTGGCTTACTGGTACTTTCACATCTTGCTTCTCCGGCGGTGCTGGCATCTCCCCAGACTCCACCTTTCTCCTTCCTGTCTCTCTACTTGGATTTCCTGTCTGGCTCTAAGCTGCCTTGCCATAGGCCAAAGCAGCTTATTTATTAACCAATGGGAACAACATATATTCACAGCTTACAGAAAGACATCCCCCAGCATATCTGTCTGCCTATTTATCCATCCATCCATCTCTATCTATCAACCTGCCTACCTATCATCTATCTATCTATCTATCTATCTATCTATCTATCTATCTATCTATCTATCTATCTATCTATCAATTATCTATCACCTATCTATCTGTTTATCTACCTACCTACCTATCACCTACCTATCTATCATTTATCTATCTGTCTGTCTGTCTATCTGTCTGTCTGTCTACCTACCTATCCATCCACCTGTCTGTCTGTTCACAATCTGACCCTTGGCCACCTGCTTTTCCTTTGTCTCCCACATACTTGAGTCCTTTCCTGAGGCAATCTTTTCCCTGCTCTTCTAAATACACTTTGGGATCTATTTCTGGATGAAGCCTTGCCCACCTCATCCCACATGCCCTGTTCTGCCCTGATTACAGCCTTCTAATCATATGTGATTTCCAAATCCTAAATTGTAATGGTTGGTTTGTTGTTGTTGTTTTTTTCTCTTTTGGGGGGGCCTGCCACCCAGCTCCCAAACAAATCACACACAGAGGCTTATTCTTACTTATAAACGCCCAGCCTTAGCTTGGCTTGTTGCTAGCCAGCTTTACTTAACTTTAAATTATCCCATCCAGCTTTTGCCTTTGGGCTTTTACCCTTCTTTATTTCTGTGTGCCTTTCATTATTTCTTACTCCATGGTTTATTGTATAGCTGGGTGGCTGGCCCCTGATGTCCTCCTCCTTCTCAGGCTACTTCTCTCTCCCCCAGTATCTCTCATTCTATTAATTCTTTCTGCCTACCAGCCCTACCTATCCTTTCTCCAGCCTCATCATTGGCTGTTCAGTTCTTTATTAGATCATTAGGTGCTTTTTAAACACAGGCAGAGTAACATAGCTTCACAGAGATAAACAAATGCAATATAAACAAAAGTAACACACCTTAAAAGAATATTCTCCAACACTGGTTTTCTTGTTTGCCTTTTCCTTTAGATAATGAACAAATCCAGCCAGGTCCAGATCAGTTCTACTAAAAGCAGTATATCAGAAACTCTGCTGTTTTAGCATCTACGAGGTATTCAAGCTTTCTCTTCCTCTCTCTCTCCTTCACTCAATCCCTCTCTCCCTCCCTTCCTCTTTCATTCCTCCTTCCAGCTCTTCCTTTCCCCCCTTTTTCTTTATTAATTTGGGGCATTTGTATTTTGCTTTCTGGACAAAATTGCTGAATCTCCACAGACATTAGACATGAACATTTTGCACGCCTGTCTCTTTAAAAAGAACAATGCGTCGGGCGGTGGTGGCGCACGCCTTTAATCCCAGCACTCGGGAGGCAGAGCCAGGCGGACCTCTGTGAGTTCGAGGCCAGCCTGGTCTACAGAGTGAGTTCCAGGAAAGGCGCAAAGCTACACAGAGAAATCCTGTCTGGAAAAAAAAAAAAAAAGAATAATGCATGTTTACAGTTGTCCACGCTGGATGCTGAGGTAGAAAAGGAACACTTAGCTGGCAGCAGAGAGTGTTGCTATGGATGAAATATTAACGTCAAGTGGAGACTGAGAAGTATTGCTGTGGGTGGTTCTCAGCTGAAAATGACTGAAATAATTTTCAGTTCTCCATAATACCTGGTACAAATTAGTATTACATTTTATAGCATTTACAGTTTTTTTTTTGTTTTGTTTTGTTTTTTTGTTTTTTTTTTTTTGTTTTTCAACACAGGGTTCTCTGTGTAGTTTGGTGCCTGTTCTGGATCTTGCTCTGTAGACCAGGCTGGTCTCCAACTCACAGAGATCCTCCTGGCTCTGCCTCCCAAGTGCTGAGATTAAAGGCATGTGCCACCACCGCAAGGCTAAAAACACTAATTATTATACTTTTTTTTTCTTTGTGTAGCTCTGGCTGTCCTGGAACTTACTCTGTAGACAAGGCTAGCCTCGCACTCACAGATCCACCGGCCTCTGCCTCCTGAGTGCTGGGATTAAAGGTATGTGCCACCACTGGCTTAATTATATTCCAGCATGTGGTTTTGTGGTTCTAAGTTTGTTTCTTGGACCCAGGTTTCACTATATAGCCTGGATTAGCCTCAAACTCAGTTTCCTTGACTCTGCCTCCCCAGGATTATAGCTGTGTGCCAGCACACCTGGCCTGAAATTTGATTAGTAATAAAGAACAGAAAAATAATAGCTACTAGAATGAAACAATTCTACCATTCATAAAATGCTACAAATCTGAGTTCATTTGAAATAGACCTATGACACAAAATGCTTTAGATCACAATATTTTTTTAAAGTCCTTACTTTAAAGTCCAAAAAAAGATTAAAAACAACAACAACAACAAAGAAAAGGACATTTTAAAAAAAGAATTTTTTTTTTTTTTGAGACAGAGTCTTACCATGCAGCTCTGACCTGAAATTCACTATAAAGACCAGGCTGGCCTTGAACTCACAGAGCTCTTTCTGCCTCTGCTTACCAGATGCTGGGGTTAATGGCATGCACCACCACACCTGGTAAAATGATGACTTTTAGGAGAGGTTCCACATCTAACTGTGTGTTGACTCCATTCCTTTGAACCAGAAGCAAGAAATGCGAAGATGTCTCAGAATCCCTGCCTTAATATTATGGAGCAAGAGAGACAGGCCGCCGTGTCTGCAGTTAAGAACTGAGAGGAAGCTGCAGAGACTCAGCAGTAAACGCGTTTGCTGTTCTTGCAAAGGACCAGAGTTTGATTCCCAGCACCCATGTTGGGCAACTCGCAATGGGCTGTAACTCCAGTTCCAGGGACTTGGATGCCCCTTGCTGGCCTCCACAGACACCAGCACAGAAGTCACTCATACATACACACAATTAAGTAATAAATAAATAAATAAATCTTTTTTAAAAAATCAAGGAAGTAGGAATAAGAGGGGTGGAAGATTAACCAGAAATAAAGGGTATATGAAAAGTTATATAGAAATCTACTATCTTGTAGCCCAAATAAAAAACACAAAAGTGATGCCTGGTAATAGTGGTGCATGCCTTTAATTTAATGGGAGGCACAGGCAGGTGGATTTCTGTGAGTTCGAGGCCAGCCTGGTCTATAAAGCGAGTTCCAGGACAGCCAGGACTGTTACACAGAGAAACCCTGTCGTGAAAAAACAAAACAAAGCAAACAAAGAAACAAAACCCACAAAAGAAAGATTGAAGGGAGTTACTCTCCATGGCTAGACAATGCCTCTTCTAGAAGCAATAGGCTACTGAATTAAGTCTAGTCACAGGAATGGGCTACCTCCGTAGGAGTTGGCCCAGGAGGCTCCAGGGGTCCTCAAAACAATCCAGACTCTTGTTGGTCCTCTTGCTTACCTACCAGAACTAGAGGGTAAGACCCTGTTCCTGAAGATACCACACACCTCTGTTTCAAGGTAAAGAGAAAGCATACTGAGTGAACTGGAAACTTCTTCCTTGCTGATTAGCTTTCAGAATACTTGAAGGTGCTGTGAAGGCTACTGGGGGTGGGGGGTGGGGGGCGGGGGGTGTAAAGACAAGGATGGTTTTACCCAACTGTGAACCCTACAAACTACACAACCAGTCTGGAGAGGAAGTTGTGCCTGCCTGTACAATACAGCCATGACGGTTGAGGGACAGCCAATCATCCTTTGATTGAGTTTGAAGCCGGCCTCCTGGGTACTGTAAGCCTGTTTAACAACCCATGCCCGGGGAGCTTGTAAACCCAGTGGCGTGTGGGGAGACTTACTGCTCTTGTATAACATGGGTGACATAACTGCTACCTAAATGTGTGTGTAAGAAAGGGATTTGTAGAGAAGAGAGGGAGGGGGTAGACAGGGTTAATAGGGAAATGGAAGACAGCGATAGTGAATAGAATGTATTATGTGTGGCCGGGCGGCCGTGGCACCCGCCTTTAATCCCAGCACTTGGGAAGCAGAGCCAGGTGGAGCTCTGTGAGTCTGAGGCCAGCCTGGGCTACAGAGGGAGATCCAGGACAGGTACCAAAACTACACAGAGAAACCCTGTCTTGAAAAACCAAAAAAAAAAAAAAAAAAAAAAAAAAAGTATTATGTGCATGGTGCATTGTGAAATTGTCAAAAACAATTAATAACAAAATTGGAAATAAAATTATTTTATTTAGAAATGAGATACTGAAATAAATTTTATTTTTTCTCCCCAAAGTCCCCAAATTAAAAATATTAGCATGATATCTGAATACATCTCCAAAATCCAAGACACTCAAGAAACTCTACCTTTACTGGGAAAAAAAGCATTTAGCATATAGATCAAATTTGTATTAAAACATCTATTATTATTCAAAAAAATCAAGGAGATAAGTCATTTGAGGTAAAGGAACCCAGGCCTCACACACTGTGGGCAAGTAAGTCCTCTACCATCAATTTATATCCCCGGCCCAAAGTGACGTTCCCTCCCAGAGCTGGAGACCCAACCTAGGGCCTTGTGTGTGCTACAAAAGCACTCTGCCACCGAGCTACATCCCTAGCTAATTTAGGTAAATAACTTGGCATTGACCGCACACACGTGGATTTATTTTTGGACATCATAATTCTAAAAACAAGAACTACCTGCCTTCCTGCCAACTTAACATGGGCATCAGGGTTTGTGGACAACGTGAGTCAAACCGATTCTCAGAGCAGAAAACTAAAAACCATCGTTCCTTAGGCAGAAACCCTCACATTTGATTGTGTTGAACTGAGAAATTTAATGCAGTGTTTTCTGGACTGTACTATAGATTCTGTGTTTAGAAAGTTGTGTTAGTTTCCTTTGCTTTGTTGTTGTTGTTATTCCTACATGATCATCATTCTTCATTTTAATTGATTTCCTCTGTGATTTCTTCTGTTTGGCTTTTAACGCTTTGGTAATGCCATTGTTGTGTTGACACACCTCTTAGGGTGCCTCCTAGTGGTTGAGTCTGTGTCTTGTTTTAGGTTTTTGTTTGGTTGGTATTTTTGTTTGGTTTGGTTTGGTTTGGTTGTTTTGAGATGAGGTCTTCCTGAACAGCCCAGAATTCCCCATTCCCTCCACTCAGCCTCTGAGTGCTGGGATTAGACTGAGCAGTAGCACTCACCCTGGGGATTTACTGTCTTTAACATGCTGAGATAGTGGCTTCAGCTACAGCAAATGAATGATAGGAGATGATGAAAAGGCTTGTTGGAGGTCTGGGACAGGTCTCTGAGACAGCCCTGTTTGTGATGACTCATTCATCTCATAGAATGAGGCCATGATCCATCACCAATTTCCCTCTCAGAAGGCAGTGAAATTAATTATGACAAAAAAACGATATCTTGTGGTTTTTATTTGTTAGAAAGGAAAAAAAAAAGTTTTCTTCTTTCACCAATGAACCACACCCTTTCTCATATACAAGTATGTCTATGTAGCTCTGGCTGGCCTGGAACTCTCTCTGTAGACCAGGCTAGCCTAGAACTCAGATCCACCTGCCTCTGCCTCCCTGGGATTAATGCTGGGATTAAACACATGTGCCACCTCCCTCGACTCTCTCTTAGATTTCAAAACAGGTTTCAGAAGTTGCTTTTGGTCGAGGTGATCTATCACAGCAATAGAGACCCTGAGATAATATGCTTCCAGGGCATATTATCATCTGTTGACATAACGCCTCTCAGAAAAATGCATTCTGTCAGCCTGTTTGGTAGATTCCCACAGCATCTCGCAATGGGTTGGTCCTGGGCATTACCAACCACTCCTCAGCAGTTATTCCTTGAACAAACTGTGTCGTGATCCCTGAGTTGTCAAGTATAACACTGACCTTATACTATAGGGTTGGTTTTTGTCTCATGAAGACAAATCACTTTTCATTATATTGTTTTGTTTGTGGGGTAAAGAAAAAAAGAAGTACTACTTTTTTTGTTTGTTTGTTTGTTTTTTTGAGACAGGATTTCTCTATGTAGCTTTGGAGCCTTTCCTGGAACATACTCTGTAGCCCAGGCTGGCCTCGAACTCACAGAGATCCATCTGGCTCTGCCTCTTGAGTGCTAGGATTAAAGGTGTGTGCCACCATGGCCTAGCCAGAACTATTACTTTTTATAAATGAAAATCCATATCATCCTACGAGGAAAACACTTCTTTAGCAGAAGCCAGGCTCCAAGTTCAAGTTGTAAACTATGACGGGCGACACAGTTTGGTTCAAGTCACTGCCTTTGGCTAAGCTTCACTTTCTCCAGTTAGAAAGGGAATGCGAGTGGGAGGGAGCTGGTGATTTTCCAGTGGTCGGCGGTGAGAACAAACCAGAAATAGTAACTGGGAAGCTATCTCAGCCGAATGTGCTTAGGCACACGGACGTAGCCGTTTTAAATGTAGGCTCTGTTTTCACTCCTGTCATGGATTTTTTTTTCTGGGTTATGGGACATGTCTTAAGCCTCTGCATTTACTCATCCATTTGTTCACTCATTCATTCATCCCATAAACATTTATCGAGTGTCTCAGTCCAAGGCTCTGAGATTATAAGAGTACAGAAAAGTAGGGTCGCTGCTTTGGGAAGCTGCGTTCCCGTAGAAGACATGAACAATAACTATATAAGCGAATAGTAATTTGATAACTAAGGCTTATGAGAAGCGGTAAAGAAATCAAAAGGAGGAAGTGCTAGAAAGTTCCTAGGGCAACCCCTTTTAGGTAGATGCTTCCTGAGGTGTCTGTCATCCAAGCTGAGACTTAACAAAATGCCAACAACGCAGCTTCCAGCCTACCAAGGTAATTATTAGTAATTTGTAGGTGCAAAAATGACTCAGCTAGGCACCTCCAGTGCATATATTATCATCTGTTGACAAAACGCCTCTCAGAAAAATGCATTATGTCAGCCTCAGTTTGGTAGATTCCCACAGCATCTCGCAATGGGTTGGTCCCGGGCATTACCAACCACTCCCTCGATTTGGAGAGAGGATGCAGGCAAGTTCCCTGACTCTGTGGTTTGTTCACCGGCTGCAGGCAAGGAAGAAACACCCACTTAGTCACAGCTATAACGCCCTGGCAAAGGAGTAGCCAGCCACCTGCTTCTTCCAGTTCTGCTCAAGCTGGCCAGGGAGCTTGAGGCCACCTGTCACCTCGTGGAGGTGGAGCTGACTCAGACCACTGGCAGTGACTTTGACCTGGGAGGGGTGGGAAGCAGGAGACTTGGATGGCAAGCAGGTGGAGCTGGTGGCTGGCTGCGTAAGAGGTTTGGAATGTTTCTCTGCTGACCAGTTCACAGTGCTGGGAACTGCGAGAAGTTAGCATCCAATCATGTGGTCTTTACATTCCTTCTGTGTGTTCTTTTTGATGGGGGGTGGGCACTTTGGTCTTCCATTAGTGTACAGTTTTGGAAGAGACCACTCATTAACACTGTAACTATTATTATATATTTTATATATAGTCCAAAAACAGACTCACAAGCAGGGTGTGGTGGCACCTTCAGCCCCAGCCCTTGGGAGGATAGGACAGGAGGATTTCCATGAGTTTGAAGTCAGCATGGGTCACATAATGAGTTCTACACCAGCCTAGACTAGAGAGTGGGACCCTGTCTCAAAAATAAATCAAATCAAACCAAACCAAAACAAACTACTCATGGGAACTTTAAAATAGCGAGAGTCAGGCTTGGACCGAACCTTATAGAAATGCCCCACATCCAAAAGGACATAAGACAGTACAACAGAAGTATAAGTCAGGATAGAAAATGCTCTCTCTCTGTCTCTCTGTTTCTCTCTGTCTCTCTGTCTCTCTGTCTCTCTGTCTCTCTGTCTCTCTGTCTCTCTCTCTCTCTCTCTCTCTCTCTCGTGTGTGTGTGTGTGTGTGTGTGTGTGTGTGTGCATATGCACACATACACGCACACACATAATTTAATAGCTATTTGATAATCAGTGGTGTTCTAGTTTCAGTCTTTTGCTTTGACAAACACTATGACCCAAAGCATCTCAAGGGAGGAAAGATTTTATTTGTCATACAGTTCCAGGTCACAGTCCATCATGGAGGAAGTCAGGGCAGGAACTCAAAACAGACCTGAAGCAGAGACCATGGATGGTTGTGGCCTGCTAGGTTATTCCGGGGATCACACTTAGCTAGGACTCTTATACTGCCTGGGATGGCCTCCCTGGGGAACTGTGGAGCACCGAGAGCGCCAAGTCCTCCTGTACCAATTAATAATCAAGACACACTCCCCCCCACCACACACACATACCCACAGCCCAATCTGATCTAAGGAGTTCCTTAATTGAGAGTTTCCTCTCAGAGGACTCTAGGCTGTGCCAAATTGACAGTTCATGCTGACTTAGACAAATAGGTTACTTCTTTTGAATGGTCACAGGTAGCTGTGTAATCAATGCATAGTGCCTGCTTGGAGAATCTTCATCCTTATTATGTTTTCTGGACAAGCACACATGAATATAATATGGGACTTTTTTATTATTATTATTATTCCTTTTAGCCCAGCTAGCTCCATTGAGCCTGGTATGTTTGCATGCATCTGGATGCCCTAGGTATTTGTGGAAATGTTCCCAGGAGCATGCTTCTTGAAGCCCACTGCATGCACATCTTGACGAATGTTGATGGTATACTGTTGGGTCAACACCTCACTGGTTCCCCTTCTTTTGACCTAAGATACTTGTGGATAAAGTTTCTATTCTTTTTGTTTTGTTTTGGTTTGGTTTTGTTGTTGTTGTTGTTTTGTTTTGTTTTTTCAAGACAGGGTTTCTCTGTGTAATTTTGTGCCTTTCCTGGATCTCGCTCTGTAGACCAGGCTGGCCTCAAACTCACAGAGATCCACCTGGCTCTGCTTCCCGAGTGCTGGGATCAAAGGCGTGTGCGCCACCACGGCCGGGCAAAGTTTCCATTTTTGACTACACCACATCATTGAACTCTAGCATCTAGCAGTTCTTATCTCAAGTCCCTCCCACCCCCCTTGCCTTTTTCTTTGAGATAGCAATTCTCTGTGGAGCACTGGCTGTCCTGGAACTCACTTTGTAGACTAGGCTGCCCTCGAACTCACAGAGATCCGAAGGCCTCTGCCTCTTGAGATTAAAGGTGTGTGCCACCACGCCTGGTTCAGGTCCCCCTTTAACCTTGCTTTACTGACAGTGGTTTCTGAGCTGGGTGAACCATTGCTATCTCTGGGTTTTGGGTATATTGAAGATGCCGAAGAGTTGGGTTGATGGGATTTAAAGGGGGAAGACTGTTCAGTTGTCAAGAGTCTTTCCTGTGCAACCGTGAGGACTTGAGTTCAGATCCTGGCACCCATGCAATTAGCGGTTTCATGTACACACTGAAACCCCAGTACTGGGGATGACAAAGACAAGAGGATGACTGCAGACTGCCAGCCTAGCTAAAAACTGTGAGTGTCAGTCACAGGGAGAGACCCTGCCTCAAAGGAATAAAGTGGTGAATAATAGAGGACACCCAATACCCTCTTCTGGCCCCCATGTGTACTCACAGGCACACACATGTACACACAGACAACACACACACACACACACACATACACACACACACACACACACACAAATAAATAAGCATTTAAAAAAAATTGGTTTAGCCAGGTGTGGTGGCACACATTTTTAATCCACGTATTTGGATGGTGGAGGCAGGCAGATCCCTGTACATTCAGGGCTATCCTGGTCTACAAGGCAAGTTCCAGGACAGCCAAAGCTACATGGAGAGATCATGTTTCAAAAAAACCAAATAAAAATAAAAAGAGTTGGCTGAAGGCTTACATTTTTATACTTCACTTACTATTAACAGGCTAGGAAACCTTGGAAGAGAATAATGTAAAGTTTGCAATCTATAGAACACAACATATAACAGGAATAAAGTTATTTACTTCTATAAGAAATACATCAGCACACTGCGCAATGATTTGGTAAACCATATATGTGGATAAGGCCTTGAAGACAATGCAAAGCAATGCAAAAGTTTAGTCTTTTAGTTGTTTGATGTTGCCTACCAAGACAAGGTCTCACTGTGTAGCCTACCTAGGTTAGCCTTGAATATTCTGATCCACCTGCCTCGGCCTACTCAGTACTGGGATTACAGGCAGTCATTTTATAAATATGTTGGGATTTTTTTTACCCCCCCAAAACTAGAGGTATTCTCTCAGCACCAATTTGCTTATTGTCCAATACCATAATACTGTAGGAAAATCCTTGGCGAATCTGCTGGACTGAGGAGTCAAGGCTAGCCCCCATCCCACCCACCCCGGGCTTCCCATCTCCCTGCTCCTGGCCATTTCTAATGAGCTCACCTCACCTTTCCTGTGGGAAAACATTACGTAGCTCTTGAGTCTACTTTACTATCATAACTCAGCGAAATATTGAATTTTAGAGTAAAAACTGACCATATTTAACAAATACTGGAAGCCTCCAGTTACTCATAATTATCAAGCTAAGATGGTTTCTTTGGGAGGAAGTCTGTCATAAAAGAAAACAGTGTTTAGGCAATTAGTGGAAATAAAAACTGTCTAAATTACTTGGTATCTCCCTTTATGTCTTCTGGAAATGAGTAAGGGTCCTCACTGGTAGTAAACAGTAATTGCTTTAGCAAGTGAAAAATTTTAAATATAACATACCCTATATTTACAAATGATGCCCTTACCTTCGAACATGAGTATAGTTCTGGAAGGCCTTCGAGTCTGAGGCAGTTCTGGGAAGAGGAGGCTCATTTGGGGCTTTGACACTATACTTTCCAGAGGATCAGGTTAGACTAAAACTAAGTCTTAGGGTTTGTATGTATCTTAGAGCTTATGCTACAAATAGCAGCCACAAAAAATAAGAAGAACCACCCATAATTCTACCATCCTAACACTTAATTGCTTTCATTTTCTTTGTTCACTCTTAGTACTTGATTTAATGCCATTATTTCATGTGACTATAAATACTACATAGTTAAACTGCTGCTTTCTTTTTTCCACGCAACATTATATTATTAACTCTTTTGTCTTGAGGCTATTTTGGTTGCAAGGAACATTTACTCAGTCAAGTCAAATTATCTCAGAATAAAAGGTAAGGCAGTGTGTGTGTGTGTGTGTATGTGTGTGTGTGTGTGTGTGTGTGTCTGTGTCTGTGTGTGTGTCTGTGTGCTGTGTGCATGTGCTCTACCCCCTCACCCCTGCCGTGTGTGTGTGTGTGTGTGTGTGTGTGTGCTATGTGTGTGTATGTGCTCTATCTCACCGTGTGTGTGTGTGTGTGTGTGTGTGTGTGTGTGTGTGTGTGTGTGTGCAGACATACCTAATCCTGCAGAAATCCAAGGGCAGGAACTAAGGAACTAAGTCAGCCAAGCTTCACAGGAATTGAGCTGGGACATGGAAAAACACCGGCAACTGAAGCTGCTGTGAGGAGCCTGGGGTGAGCGGAAGGTCTGCTCTGACACCTGCATCTGTGCTCTGTACTCCCATAACTTCCATTGCCTATCACCAGTAACCATCACTGACAACTATGAGATCTTACAGATCTCGAGCATTCCAAACCTCTCGGGTTTTTCCTTATTTATTTTTAGAAGCTGAGAATTGAATCCAGGTCCTTACACTGTACCACTGAGCTCTCCCTCCAGATCTCTGCATGTCTCTTCCATGCAGTTAGTTAGGCTGATCAGACTGTAGACTGGTGGCCTCTAGCTCAGGTAGACATCCCTTGGGTCGGCTGGGTGTGGCTACTGAGGTAGTTACTTGCTCTGTGCCTGCAGAACTGCAAGGCCACCAGCAGGGACCTCCCAAATCCCCACACATAGAGCAGCAACTCCCACATGACTTTGTAGTTCTCGCATTTTCATGAACATGTGGCTGATATCAAACAGCTGTTCTATAACCCAGGATCCCTTGCTGTCTTAGTATCATCGCTTCCCATCTGGGGCTGACACAAATAAAACCATGAACATTTCTGTACATACATCTTCCCTTTCACCTAAATTATGTCAAATATTCTTAAAACTACGTAGAGATTACATTCTCTGAATACCTCCAGGACATAAGCCATAACTTGCAATATTTTTGTTTTACACATGCTTATATCCACCAGAGATGTACACTTAGGTAGTTATAGGCCAAGTGATGAGCTGTGATAACTGGGGTTTGCTTTATAAACACTCCAGGGTTGAGGGACAGTGTGTCATAGAATCATCTCTGAACTGTGTCTGAACTGAGACTGGTGATACCTTGACGAAGGTTAGAGCTAATGATGGCTGTGCTGGGCTTAGTGAGTACTGTCGTCTTTATTTTGCTCTGTGTTTCCTACTGGCCTTCCTCCCCCACTCAGGCAGATGTTACCAGGGCACTTTTCATTTATTTATTGTGTGTGCATGTTTGTATGTAGGCACGTGCATTCCTCAACGGGTGTGTGGAGGTCAGAGAGCAACTTGCTGGAGTTAGCGCTTTCCTCCTACCAAGGGGGTCCCAGGGATCACACTCAGGTCCGTGATCTTGGTGGCGGGTGCCTTGGCCAGCTGAGCCATCTCACTGGCTACATAATTTAGTTTTTTATCACGAAATAGCAGGTGACCGCAAGCTTAGCCCTCCGAGGAATCACTGTATTCTAGAGTAGCCAAGTGCCTCGGGCGAACAGTGCGGTGCCATGCTCAGGACACCTCAGGCAGTGCGAGGGAAGCAGCTGACCACACTCAACCCCTTATTATCTTTTTGCTCAGCGGTTTTCAGGCTTTTTGAATTGTGAATTGGAAGCTACATTTTGAGTTTATTTTTTCTTAATTAAACGAGAATTGTATATATTAACACATACCATATGTATTCTACACAAGTGAACTTGCAGAGTGATAAATCTGAGGTCAGTTGATTTTAAAAGTCACGTGGTCAGAACACACACCACCAGGTGGTTCCTGACTTCCTAGGGGAGCCAGGGCATGGGAATGCCCTCGAGGCTTGTAGGCAGACTGTGTAAGCTTGACCCTGTGTCTTGAAGGGGGTGGGATGTTCTCAGATTTCCCATGGTGCCCTCTATCTTGATGTCTCTCTCACAGGGCTGAAGCTTCTGGGGTGGAGGGGCAGGGAACTCTGGATTTTTCAGTGACTGGAATGCAACTGGACCTCAGTAAACACCAACGGGATGAAAGAGAACATTTTGCATCGTTTTTAAAATCTCTTTGTCTTCCCCTCACAGAATCTCCTCGTCTCATAGACCCTTCCAGGACTCTCATTCTTCAGCTCCACTCTGAAGACTTCTCGATGAGAAACTAACTTCAAGGAAGCCTCCAGACAGAAATGAAAGCCTCCTAGGATTCCCTCTAGAAGGGTATCTGCTGTGCAGTGGAACCCTGGATCGGTCAGCAGACTCTGACTTTGCCATCCTTTAAATTAGGACAGTTCAGAGCTGTTTTTCTAAACATAACCGCTGAAGGGTTTCCCACCATCTGCTTCTAATGAATCTCCCACAATAATCCTAACTCAGAATCCGCTCTGAACACAGCTGATCAGCAAAAGGTTTATTACTGGGCTAGCAGCGGCGGCAGTGGGGTGACAGTTTGGGATCTGGCTGGGTTTGGATCAACTTCCCCTGAGGCCCCTCCACGGGCTTCTATAGCCAGACTTTCCCTCTGGCTCACAGTTGCTCGGTTTGTCTTCGTGAGGAGCTGGGGTGGAGCCGGGGACGCAAAGCATAGAAGTAAACCCAGAGTGGCTGTCCCTCCCTTTACGGGAATTCAGGGCAGTTCGTTTGATCAGTGCTTGTCATCTTTTGGGTGTCGATTCCGTTAGAAATAAGGATATCTTTCAGGTAGGTTACTGTTTCTGGAGGAAGATAAGGGTTTCTTCCCAGGATCCAAACGTAATCCACGTGGAAGAGCCAGATGATGGTGGTACAGGAGTAGACCAGAGCGTAGTTCACGTAATCGGTGATCAGGATCCAGTACGGTGTGGCTGGCGTCACTGAGAACCAGAGGCGGAGCATGAGGAAGGGCCAGGGCAAGGGAAGCCTCCCCTCCGGGGCTCTGGGGACCCACGGAGTCGGTGCGTCACATGGGAAACATGGGGGTGTGAGAGCTATTAAGCCCACCCTTCTCCAGAGGCCAGAGGACACTTGTGGAGTTAGTTCTCTCTAGCTTTAGGTGGGTTCCAGGGATCAAATTCAGATCCTCAGGCTCATACGGCAAACACTTTATCCACCGAGCCATGTCACTGGCCACCTCTTAATCTCGAGATTAAGCACTCGGAGGCGTGTGAACACAGGGCTCCGGCTTTCTAGCTACACATCTCCGGTCCCTGATGCTCCCTGAGGGAAGTGGATACTTACACTCAAAAAACTTGACTAGGAGCTTGGCTGGCTCCGAGAGGTTGGTGTGTTTGGCTTCCCCTTCGACTTGGTTCATGGTTCCATCTGGTCTACAGCGAGAGAGAAAAAAGAGAGAGAAAAGAAACAAGGAAAGGAAAACAGATACGGGAAAGGAAGGAAAAACAACTCATTGAAAACCCCAAATCAATGAAAGTCAAGCTTTTTGCCCTAAGGACTCTGACCGCCAGCGGCTTTGTGCCCTAAGGGCTCTGGCCGCCAGCTGGGTGGTGTCTGGTGTGAGAGGGTCTTAAAAGGTCAGCAGAGACCTGGTTCTGGACACTGCTCTTCCTTCTGTGACTGTCTGAGATTCAGTGGAGGAAGGCGGCATTTGTGAACAAGAAGCTGCTTTGACAATGCCTGGGGTTTGGGGTCTACGCTAGGCTCTTGCATTTCCACACTAGTTTTTTATGTTTGCCATTTGCCTTTCAGGCACTTCCTGCTCCCAGGCTTCAAAGAGAGGGAATAAAGGGGGATGAGAAAATAGAGGAAACAACCCCCTATGAGACTCATCTCTTTACAGAGGAGAGGATGAAGAAGAAAAGAAAAGGAGGAAGGAGGAGCTAGATCACAGAAAACAATGCAAAGCGGGAAGGGGTCTGGAGGCACTTCCCATCACCCCTGTGTTGCGGGGACAAATGCAGGGACATCTTACAGATTTGTCCCATTGAGGGGCCTGAGGTCTGAAAACCCCTCCAGTTCAGCTAGTGTCCAAGTGAGCATGGGAGATTTTGAAACAGAGCTGGTTGTCACAGAGGCAAGGAGGAGACCTGGCCATTATGCTCCCGAGACAAGTCCCGTTCTCAGAGACATGATTGTGGAAAAACACACATCTTATAATTGGTCCCCATTCTTTCTTAGTGGTATATAAAATAGTGGCATATTTTAAATGTGCTGGTCTCGGAACCAAGGAAAGTACTCGGACCCTTCACAAGGTCCTGGCCCATTTCAGACTAACTCCCAATGACCTCATGAACCCAGAGGCTAGGGCAAAGCCTTGGGGAAGAGGCCAGAGAAGGGGGGGGTTGCCTAGACATGACTGTTCCTCTTCGGGAGAGGGCAAAGGGGCTGCCTGCCTGTCAGTCCTCAAGCAGGGCAACTGTGAGAGCTAAGTATGTGTGAGGAAGTCAGGAGATTAGCGCTATGGTTCCCAGTGAGGGACATGTTGTGGGATAATCTTTTTGCACAGTGTGAATATGCATCACTCAGACTGGTTTAAAGAAAAGCCAAACAGCCAATAGCTAGGCAGGATTTCTAGGCACAGAGGATGCCAGGAAGAAGAAGAAGAAGGGCGGAGAAGCCAGCAAGAGGCTGAACTGGTCAGACACACAAAATGGGAGAGAGGTAAAAGTCACATGGTAGAATGTGGATTACTAAAAACATGGGTTAATTCAAGTTATATAAGAGCTAGTTAAAAACAAGCCTAAGCTATCGGCTGAGCTTTCATAATAATAAGTCTCCATGTCGTGATTTGGGAGCTGGCAGGAGGGACAGAAAAATCCTCTTACAGGGATGCTGCTCTGAAACTGAGCTGCAGGTAAGGGAGGTCGGGAAAGGTACTCTCCTAATTCCTGGCTGCATTGCCTGTCACCATGTAGGGCCAGGCACCAGGCCCTACTGTCTCCCCTAGAAGACGGTTTGTTTACATCTGCAAATGGTAACTTAGCAACAAACCAGGCTCTTCTCCTCTCCACGACCATTTGTGTCTTGTTCCAGAATAGTTCTCCAAACGCCAGTCTCTGGTCATAAAGGCGCAACGTGCTCGTGGGGAAAATGCACTTGTATTTTCTTTTAAATATTATTTTCGTTACACTTATTTAATGTCTGTGGCGCATACTTCTATCATGACACTAGTGTGGAGGTCAGAGGGTATGTGGGGGACTCGGCGTGGTGGCAGGCGCCTTTGCCTGCTGAGCCGTCCTGTCCCACTGGCTCCAATCTGTGTTTTCAAGTGGCAGGAGGTCAGCCATTAAAAGGTCATGTTTATCAGATGATTGCCACATGCCAAGCACTGCTGTAAGAGCTTTACACCTCTTACCTCCTTTGATGCCCAGACAGCCTCGGGGATGGTTCTTCTGTTGCTGCTGGCTACAGACAAGCTAACCTAAGATCTAGAACCGGGCAGCCAAGTGGCAAAAGCCTTATCCCTTCACTCCTCTGGCTCTAGGCCAGCTCTTCTGGGCCCCAAGTTCTTGAACACAGGCTGAGACTCCCAGCTCCCTACGTGTGGACTTCACGGGTTTGGTACCTAATGGGACATGATATTTCACTCAGAAGAGGTCATTACTGCCAGGTGGAGATGGCACACACCTTTTATCTCAGCACTCAGCAGGCAGAGAGGCAGGTGGATCTCTGAGTTCGAGGCCAGCCTGGTCTACAGAGTGAGTTCCAGGACAGCCAGGGCTACACTGAGAAACCCTGCCTTGAAAAACTAAAATAAAATATAAAGAAAAGAGGTCATTAGAACTCTCCTGCCTGCTACGGTCTGGATAAATGTCCCCCCAAAGGACCGGGTAAAGGTTTGGTCCCCAGGGTGATGCTATTATGGTGGAGTTGAGACTGGGAAGAGCTCCTTACGTCACTGGGGGTGTGCCTTCAAAGAGGATTGTGGGACCCTGTTTCTCTTTCCTCCCTCCTGGGGTGAATTGTTTTTTTTCTACCCCATGTGCCCATCATGCTGTGCCCACTTCACCAGAAGCTCAAGGAATAAGGCTCCTTGGTTCCAGATGGAACCTTCTGAACTACGGCCCAAATAAACCTTTTCTCTGGAATTCCACTGTGAGGAGAAGCCGATGACTAATAATACAGAGCCTGTAAAATTCCCGGGAGATTCCCGGCAATTCCTGTCGTCAGCCCTTCATGCAGCCCTCCCCTGGGGCTCCAAAAGGAGCTGGAGTTCTGTCAGGGGCCCTCAAGCGCCTGCCTTCCTTCCTTCCTTCCTTCTTTTCTTCCCTCCTCCCTCTGGTTTACGCAGGGTGGGAGTCACTGGCTGGGCTCTGGCCCACAGGGAAATGAGTGGATGGTATGGGGGACACAGGAAGCCTCTGTGGACCCAGGTACTTGAGGGTTGAGGGTGGTTGTTTTCTTGGAGTTGAATACTGTCCTCAGATCTTGTAAGGAACAGAAAGAACACCCCTTCACCCCCAGCCTTTTTTACACTTGGTCTCTTGGGTCCCGTCTCCTGGGTCCACACCTAAGCTTCATCATTTGTCAGTTGTATGATCCCTGAACAAAGTGCTTAACCTCTCTGGACCTAAATTGTCTCATCCATGAGGTTTGTAACAGTATCTATTTTGGCTATGTCATGGGGATTAAATAAATCTATTTTCAGGGGCCGAGGGAGTGCCTTGCACACAGGAAATCCTTAAATGCATTGGTTGGTGATGTAACGTTTGTTGGTGGAAGGTAAGCAAGAAGGACCTCATCCTGGGCCTCTTCATGTCTGCTCTCCAGAGCGAAGAGTTTTAGATTGAATATCAATGTCCAGTGTGCTTAGTGATAGAAGTCCATACTTCTAAAAGTCATCCTGTTGACATAAGCTGGAGAGTACATGTATCTGATGCTGGCTTGGCAAGAAAAGGAGATGCGTCTCCTTCGGTAGGGTGCTTCTCAGCACACAAAAGGCCCCGGGGTAACATTAGCACTGCACAAACAAGGCTTGGTGGCATACACTCGCAATCCCAGCGCCAAGGAGGATCCGAAATTCCAGAACATCCTCGGCTACACAGTGAGTTGGAGACCAGCCTGGGCTACATAAGATCCTGACTCAAAAGAAGGAAAAAGAGAAAACCGAGGGAAAAGGGTGGGGAGGTCCCTAGCGGGGAAGCAGACTGGAAGTGGGATAAACGGCTACCCGATAAAATGAGCCGCACGTTCCCAGAAGTGTTCAACAAAACTTGACGGCCTCGGTGAGTAAATGGCCAGAAAGGGCTTCTCTCTTGGTCCCTGTCTGGAGATGAGCGCGCCCCCGCCCCCCCCCCCCTGCCCCTAAGCACTGAACAAGGCCGTCCCGGGAGGACACTCCTCGCTCGCTCACCTCCTCTCCTGGTTTACCATTTTGATGTTGCCATTCTCCATCAGCAAGTAGTTGGCTTGATTGCAGTCCCCTCTCTCAAAGCTCGATGGGATCTTCTCGATTTCATACCACCTTCCAAGATACTGCACAGACAACAAGAAGAAGCAGGGCAAAACCCCGGGGGCTCTCTGGGGACCTGCTGGCTCTCTCCCATGGTCGTCTTAGAAGCAGAGCCCTTTCCAGGGGAAACCGGGCCAAATGGGGCTGCATCATCCCCAGCCAGCTGGGCAAGCTCGTATTTCAAATGAGAAGAAGTGAATGGGTGTGCGGGTACTGGTTGTATGCCACATTCTATTCCTCAAGGGCTCTTTATTTAGCTATGTCCTCAGAGTTCTCTTCGGTCAAAGCCTGTGTGAAATTCCAGCCTCTGTGAAAGGAAGGGATTATCTGGTGGCTGGAAAACACCTTCCACCTCCACCAGCTGATAATTCTACAAGGCATCTTTGAGTTGGGTGTAAATCAGACATGCTGGCTGTAGCGGCCGCTTGGTGTTGGTTTACTGAAACCTCTGCAGAGGGCAGCTTGGTACTATTGAGCCAAACTAAAAGCACATGCTCTTTAGCCCAGCAATTGAACTTCTGGGACTGTATCTCCTGCTTAAAAAAAAAAAAAAATAGTGTGTATGTATAAGGTTATCTGTTGTATCTCCATCACAATAAAAGGCAGGAAACAGTCCAGTGAGGGGCTGGGGAAATAATAGATGGTGTATCTATCTGAAGACACTTTAAACACCCCCCTTTAAAAAAGGTATATGCAATTATCTTGCAGGTGTCTAAAGAAGAAGGATCAAAGAGCCAGGTTTGAGGTGGGGTGTATTTAAACGGCCTTTAGTAGAACAATAAAAGCTTATAGTAAGGGGTTTCTATTTTGGTGGTGACAAGCTACAAACTCTAACCAGCAAAGATTTATTGACTTGTGGTTCTGTAAGCCAGACTCTGAGATGTGGGCTTCCTCCCCTCCCGGAGGCTCTTAGAGAGTGGGCGTCTTTGCTTTCTCCATGTTATATAGGTTGCCTGTTTTTTGGACCTGGAAGTCCTCCATATTCAAGTTCAGCTGACCTTCACTGTGCCTCCCTGACGAGATCTCACTTCATCAAACCTCTCTAACACAGTTAGGAAGGGTGTTCTGCTTCTAAAAAATTATGTGATTAAGTTGGGTCCACCTGGATAACCAGTCTGGCCATCTCAGGTCACCTCGGTAGAATCCCTTTATCCCATGGGAGGTAGGATGTTCACAGGCTAGAAAACAAGCCATGGACTTCTGGAAGCTGTTATTTTGGCTACCAGAGTCTTACACATATTCGCTTGTATATGTACACATTGTCTAAAAAAAGGTACACAATAGGCTGGCTTTACTAGTTGCTCCTTGGGGGGGTGGGGACTGAGGAAACTAAGGGGAACGTCATCGTATGCTCCTTTGGACCCTTGGGGTCTGGGTTGGTTGTGTCCTCCCCACCCCTGCCCTCTGTGGTTCTGGGGACGGAACAGAACATAGACTTTATACTAGACAGATATGCTACCACTGAGCTATGGGCCCAGCTCCCTTTTGCACATTCAGCATTTCAAACTGCTTGTGTATATTTGCCTAGTCAAAATATTAATTATGATCGTTCTGTAAATTTAAAAATCTGTCACTCAACAGAGCAAGTAGAGCATGCATTCACCTTTGAACATTCAGAAGCATCCTGAGAACGACTGACGACATGGTTTCAGTCACGTGACACAAGCCTTCGGTCACATGACACGTGACTTCAGTCACGTGGCTCTGCACAAGGGCACACCCACATCTTCGACCTACTTTTCGAACTCCTTTAGCAAGCCCCAACAGTCAGTTAAAAACATTGAAATTTAGCAGAGGCCTCTAATCCCAGAACCTGGGAGGTACACTGAGTGGGAAATTAGGAATCCAGTGTCAGCACCAGATACATGGAGAGTTTAAGGCCAGCCTGTCTCAAACAAACACACAAACCGCAACAACAGAAACCTACAAAAACAAAACAACCCTACTGACCTTCACTGGGAGTACCAAAAAAGCAAGGCTGACAGGTTTCATAATCACCCTCAGAAACATTTCCATCTTATAATACCTTTAACAGTCCTTAACTACTCAAGAAGCCAAATCACCTTCATTTGTAGATGATCTATTACTGTGTACACAAAGTCCAGGGGAACTGCTTTTGAGTGATTTTGAATGTTCCTCTTGCCTTCATCTAGAGATGTGTGTGACCAAGCTTAATTTACTTGGTAATGGTAGTCAGACTTGATTTTGTACAAGTGAGCTATATTTCTAGCCTCCCTAAGGAGTCTTAAATACAAACAAACAACAATAAAAAATCCACAGGCACACTATTGAAATAATGAGTTCTGCAAATTTAAAAGATGCAAGATTGTCAGGCAGTGGTGGCACACGCCTTTAATCCCAGCACTCCGGAGGCAGAGGCAGGTGGATCTCTGTGAGTTCGAGGCCAGCCTGGTCTACAGAGCAAGTTACAGGACAGCCAGGACTGATATAGAGAAAGCTTGCCTCAGAAAAACCAGCGAAACAAACAAACCAATAAAGATGTAAGATCAATATACAAAAGTGTTTCTATACATGTGATGAAAAATCTGCCAATGAAATTAAGAAAGTTCTATTTATAATAACATAGAAAGAATGAAAATATTTAGAAATAAATTTAACTAAAGAAATATAGGAACTTGTATTTTGAAAACTGCAAAATATTGGTAAGACAAAGAGGTAAATAGATGCCCAGCAGTGGTGGCACACACCTTTAATCCCAGAACTTGGGAGGCAGAGGCAGGCAGATCTTTGAGTTCGAGGCCAGCCTGGTCTACAGAGCGAGTTCCAGGATAGCCAGGGCTACACAGAAAAATCTTGTCTAGAAAAACAAAAACAAACAAAAAAAATCATAAATAGAAAGATAGCTTATGCTCATAAACAGAGGGTGTTAAGATGGCAATACTCTATGTATTTTCTTAAATTGAATTAAATTCTCTGCAAAAATGGACAAGCTGATCATAAAACTCATGAAAATACAAGGGGCAAAGAATAGTTAGAAGAATAAAGTTGAAGGACTCCTGCATTTTGATTAGAAACTTATGACAAATCTGTAGTAATCAAAATTGGAGTAAGTGCAGACATAGCTAGAATAGAACTGAGGTTTTGAAAATAAAACTTCCACAGTCAACTGATTTTCACTATGGATAGCAAGACTATCAATGGAGAATTGGTCTTTTTAACAAATACTGGAAAGACACGCAAATGGAATTGGAAACTTCTATGACACCAATGTATTTCACTATGGATAGCAAGACTATCAATGGAGAATTGGTCTTTTTAACAAAGACTGGAAAGACACGCAAATGGAATTGGATACTTCTATGACACCAATGTATTTCACTATGGATAGCAAGACTATCAATGGAGAATTGGTCTTTTTAACAAATACTGGAAAAGTCTCGCAAATGGAATTGGATACTTCTATGACAACAATGTAACTGAAAATGAATCAAAGGCTTAAACTACAAAACCCTGAGAAGAACATACAGGAGTAAATCTTTACAGCCTTGGATTGGGCAAGGCTTCTCTAGGGACCGAGTGCTACCTACTGAACTAATGAGATGCTTACTAATTAGGTACTTAAGTTTGTAGGCCTGACCCCACAAGTACAAGCAACAACAACAGCAAAAACATGAACAAATTGGACTTTATCAGTATTAAAAAAAAAAAAAAACCCTCATGCTTCAAAGGGCCTATCGATAAAGGGAAATGTTCCATCAAATGGGATAAACAATTTTAACATATCTCAGAAGAGATTTGCATCCAGCTCAGAGGAAGAGCATTTGGATATCAAGAATTAAAAGACTTTTGGGGGGCGCGTTTCGAGACAGGGTTTCTCCGTGTCTGTCCTAGAACTCACTTTGTAGACCAGGCTGGCCTCAAACTCAGAGATCTGCCTGTCTCTGCCTCCCAAGTGCACCATGCCCAGCTTTTTTTTTTTTTTTTTTTTAAGGGCAAAAGATTTGGATGGAAGATTTCCACATGGCTCATAAGTACATGAAAAGATACTCAACACCATTAGGCCTTAGGAAACGGAGGTGATACAGCTTAATACCCCCACGGCACCTATAAGAAAAGAAGGCATTGGTAACTGCTGCTGGTGAAGAGGTAAGGGAATCAGTGCTGGAGGCTGTTTGTGAGGATGTACAATGGTGCAACTCTTCTAAAACGGTCCAACAGCTTGTCAAAAAGCCAAACACGGATTACCACATCAGCAATTCTACTTCATATATACCCCAAAGAACTGAAAACATAGGCCCCTCTCTTCAAAAACGTCCCCAAGCCTGAATGTCCACAGCAGCAGCATTTCTATCACAGAAAAAGTAAAACAACTCAAGCCATAAGGATAAATAAACTGTAGCATCACCCCATACATCATTTGCCAACACAAGGAACGAAGTGTTGATGCGCGCTGCAACACAGGTGAACCTTGAAGACATCTCCTTCAGTCACAAAAAGCTAGCATTGTATATTCCGTAGACAGAAAGTAAAGTATTGGTTGTGTGGGTATGGCAGCGTTGGGAAGAAAAGGATTGTTCTGGTTTGGATGGAAAGCTTCTCCTCAGGTTCGAGAGTAGGAGTTTTGGTCCTGATGTGAGCAGATCTCAGCGGTGGGACTTTTGAGGAAGTGACTGGATGCTGAGAGCTCTGACCTAATCAATGGATTAGTCCCTTGATCGATTTGTAATATTGATAGTTGGTAAGCGGGAGGGGTCTAGTTAGGGGAAGCAGGTTACTGAGTACATGCCTGGGAGAGATAGCTCTTGTTTGCTGTCTGGCTGCTCTCTCTCTCTGCTTACTGGCCACCGTAAGCTAAGCAGCCTTCTGAACTACGTATCCGATGAAGTTCTGCCTCACCATAAGCCTGTGGGCCACATGAACCATAGCCTGAAAACACTGAAACCAGGAGCCACAAGAGATCTTCCCTCTCTCAAGTTGTTTCTCTCAGGTATTTGTCAGGGAGATGAAAAGTCTAAGCAATCCAGCTAGAGAGGCTGTCAGGGGGGTCGGGCTTTCTTCTTAGGATAATGAAAGTGTTCTAAAATTGATTTAATGATGGTTGCATAACAGTGAATATATTAAAAATCCTTGAAATAAAAACCTTTTTGAACACGCCAGTAATATGCTATATAAACCAATCGTAATGCAATTGTTGCCTTAAAATAATTCTGCTTTGGGGCTGGAGAGATGGCTCTGAAGTTAAGAGCACTTGCTGCTCTTAAAGAGGACTGGAGTTCAAGTCCCATCATACACATGGGACAGCTCACAACTGCCTGTAACTCCAGCTCCAGGGGATCCAACTCTCTCTCCACGGGCACCTGCACACTTATGCACATTCACACACAGATGCACACACATATACACATACATTTTTTAAAAGATCCTTTAAAAACATTTCGCTTCAGTTCTCAAAGGACTTCTGTAAGTGAAGATATCAGTTATAATTTCCAGGATATTTTGGAATTTCTACTCCCAGACTAAAATTTGACTCAAATTCCCTGGATATTATCATAAAGTTTGTGTGTGTGTGTGTGTGTGTGTGTGTGTGTGTGGTTTTCCAGGTTGACTCAATTAAAGGGAATCCTTAAAATCTTAATGGAGAACGTCAGTGCAGACCTTAGCGCGTGGCTTTTCCTCTCTTACCGTGGGCATTCTCTGCCATCTTATTCCGCCCTTCTAATGCCTAAGCTCTTTCGTCCCAGCTCTGTCCAGCCCACCCTCTAACATTCCCAGCACTCACCCCAAAGTTCCAGTGACTGATAATTTCAGTGTTTCTCAAACCAAGTGTGCTGCTCCCTAAAAGCAACCAAAACCTTTTAAGGAGAAGGGCCTTACGGTTAGAATTCAGGCCTTCCACCGTCGTGGGAGCCGCTGAATTCCGTCATCTAATAGCTGCCCCTTTCTGCTGCTCCCTCTGCCTCAGTCCAGGAAGAAGAAGCGTTTATGGGGAGCCAGTTGTCTTGTAGGTAACAAGAAAAGACCCCTGGGGGACTTCTGGCCTTTCCTAGGTCCTGTCTCGAGTTACGCCACAGGAAGCCTAGTTTTGAGTCCTGTGGGCATGCACTAACTACCTGTGTCACTTGAGAAGGACACGCAGCTTTTCTTTCTGTAGGTCCATAGTAGTGAAACAGCCACAGTTAGTGCCCCTGTTCACATTATACCCTCACCCCCACCTCCCCACAGTGGTGGGGGACAATTCCCATACACTGACAACTCATGCTTGCCACCCCCTGCTCTCCCCAGCCAGGGCCATGGGAGTTCCTACGGCCTGTTGGCATCCATCTGGGGGGGCAAGCTGAGGTACCAAAGACTCTCCCTGTCCCCTTTCTGGCCTCAGAGACTGCTTCAGGGAAACCCCAAAATTAAGGTAAGTGCCTTGCCTGTTGGGAACACAAAGGTCCTTATGCTTACAGATAGCATTAGGGAAGCCAAGAATGTTAAACACCCAGGGTTGTTTCTTCAAGGAAAAGACGTATAACCTGTTTTCCACCCAGAAGGCTGGGGATGGAGGTGGCTGATAGCCTAGGTGACCCCTGTGCTGTCTGTAGGACCAAGTCATACCTCACTCCCCTAAGATCCCTCAACCAGGACCAGAGATGATTAGTAGTCTAGATAACCTTTGCACTATCTGTACAACCAGAGGCACCCTGCAAGCTTCCATAACTAGAACCAGAGGTGGCCAATAGACTAGATGACTTCTGTGCTATCTGTATGATGGAGACTACACCAGATCCTCCTCTAGTCCCTTAAGATAATACATGCAGCCTAGGTATAGAGCCCATCTTCATAGAAGACCTGACATATACTTTGAGCACGTTTCAATGTAGTTATGCATCTTTATGCACACAGGATTGTGTTACACCAAGAAAAAATGTTTCCAAGTTGCTCTGTACTTAAATATGACTAAAATAAACTGCTTGGTGTCAGACTCTTGAAGTTTGAATCAACACTGGCTACTAAGTCGTGTTGAACTGAATTTCCTTCTTGCCTCACCCGGATTGTTACTCTGCTGGCCTGTGTCTGCAGAGACCTCTACACTTCCCCAAGACTTGCTTTGGAGATTAAAGAATACAATGAACCTCTCAGCATGCTCAAAACAAAGGGGAGGTTTGAGTTACCACACCTTTAGCACGTCAAAATTCTCTTGCACTGAAGGAGTTGGGCATTTCCCAAGATGGAAACTTTGTCCCTCGGCTGCAGTGAAGAGGCCTGCCAGTGTGCCCAGGAGCAACAGCATGGTCACCATCTTGGGTCTGGGTGGCTTCAGGAGAGGCCTAGGGAGAAATAATGCAGCTGGAGGTGTCTGGGTCTCCTGAGGACACACAGTGATGGAGAGTCCTTGTGGGCGGGCCTGGTCCCTCAGCTGGCTTTCTCCTCAGCACTGAGGAGCTGCATCCTGCAGCTGCTGCCAGCCTGGCCATCCAGCCACAGTGAGTCCATCACCCCAGAGCACCGAGCACCTCTTTTAGAGCATCTCTTGCTGGATTAGCCTCCTCTGTGAACCCACACATTCCCACGCTTCACTGAATATTTCTCTAGGGTGGGCGCCTATCCAATTCGCCTCAGAACCATCCCAGAATCTTGGAAATGTCGGGTTCGGTAGGTATTTGTTTCTGGAACAAAAATAATATGTATACAGGGGCTAGACAAAGAAGTGCCCTGAAAGGTCCAAGCTTGAAGAAATCAAGCTCAAATCCAAATCATGTACAACATAAAGTGTCCTGTGAGATTCATAAGGGAATGCTCCCTCAGACCCCCACACAGTATCTTTGCCAACGTTTCGCTGGGCTGTCCTATCAACCCAAGCTTGGCCCAGGAACCTTGACCAAGAGCAGCGTGTGGGGAACCCAGTGTTACTCAGATGGGGTTCCAATTCTGCCTCTGCCACCCACTGAATGTAACTGTGCAAGTTAGGCCATTGTTTCTTGGTTTATCAAGTGGGACTAATAGTCATGCCTAGCTCATGAATCTTTGCAAAAATAAAATGGGATAAAATAAAGCCAGGTGTGGTGGGAAAGGGGGCTACGAGAGAGGCTTGGGTGGGTGGGACAACTGTGGAGTCCACCAATCCAAGACCAGCTCCAATGACATAAAAAGACACACCCCCTGGGGAGAGAGAGAGAGAGAGAGAGAGAGAGAGAGAGAGAGAGAGAGAGAGAGAGAGAATGTGAATATTCATAGTAGTGTCTGACACCAAGCAGGTGCTCAGTAAATATTAGCTTTGAAAAAAATTGTTTACTTATTTATTTTTGAGTCAGCATCTCACTATTAGCCCTGGTTGTCATGGAACTTGCTTTGTAGACCTGGCTGGTCTTGAACTCACAGAGATCTTCCTGCCTTGTGAGTGCTGGGAATTAAAGACATGTGTCGCCTTGCCCAGTTAAATACTAGCACCGTTATTATGAAAGGCAGAAACAGGATTCTATGTCCCAAGTGTTTTCATTGACCACTGAGAGTGTTTTTTGTAGAGGATGTGCATTCAACCAGAGAAGGCCTGTCAGCTGATATGGAAGAGAGCAACGTCAGCTCCATACGGAAGTCCGCTGGTGGTCACAACTGACTCTGGGGAGGGACCATGGATAGACAGGGCGTGTGATGGCCGTCAGTGCAGGCTATGGACAGACACTTCGGCCTCCTCTCTGCCCCTTTTCCCTGACTTTTCTTTCCTCTGCACCCTTTTGGTGACTCCTTGCCTCTCCCTGCACATGAGCTATTTCCAGCTCGCTGCCTTTCTCTCCGAGATGAAGGTGACTGAGTCAATGCACGCCAAATGTTCTCAGATCCAAGCATTGAAAAGGATGTGTCATAACAGGAATAATTATAACCACTTCATTACGAGTCTCTGAACCTCCAAATAACTTTAATAATCAATAGCTTTTTCTTCTGAAGGTTTTGTTGCCTGGTTTTCAAAAGAACAGTTATGTAAGGAGTGGGAGCTGCCAGCTGGGGCGGGCTGGGGAGGGGGCGGCTGCTGAAGTTCTCTTGAGCAGATCTGTGGAGGGGACCACCATCTTTAGTCCTGGAGGCACCCTTTCCCATTGCTATATAAACTACAGCCGTGTTTTAACATTTCAGAGGGTGGAGTGTTTGTAGAAGTCCAACCTAAACTCAGAAAACTTTGCACCCTTTCTCAGGGGCTCTTGGAATCTTTGTAGCTCTACCCAAGAGGCCTAAGTCAATGGGCTTTCCCAAGGACTGGACTTTGCATGTGGCATATAGTACGTACACTCTACTGAGTTTCCAAATGGATAGGACCTTAGAGGATACCTACCCACCCCAGCCCACCCCACCCCACCCCTGCCAGGTGTGCAGATGAGGAAACTGAGGCCGGGAAGGGAACAGGACAATGACAGGGCCAGCTCTCCACTCATAGCCTCTCGGTCATGTTCCCTTCTGCGTCCAACTTTGTGCCTTTCAGTGAATGCCTGCCTGTGAGACCCGAGGAGCCCTGTGTCACCATGCAGCAGCAATAACAAGTGAGCCCCATGTCTAAGTCTGACAAATGTCCTGTTACAAGATGTTCTCGTGTGGGCTGAAGCATACCCTTAAGTTCTGTGGGAGGATTCAGAAAAAGGCTAACTCCCGTTGACTACATGCTTTCCAGAGGTGCCGATGCCGTCTGGTTGTTTGAATTTTCTTCCCATAGCCAAAAGCCCTTGAGAAGGGAGAGGCTGATTTTCCATGTCCCTTCTGTTCGGATTCACTTAACACTGATAGAGAGAGCGTGCTATTGGCATGCATGTATAGCTCTGGATAAAAGTTGCATGGTTTACGGTGCATATTTTCCCATTGTCTAATATCACAGGAAGATCGTCTTGGTGAGTTTACTTCTAGAAATAGATTCTGAGATTTCACATGTTACAATAAAATATTTCCATGGGTAAATAGTCCTTAAAAACAAACAAACCCATGTAGCCTTCAAATCGAACAAGAATTGCGTTTTCCCCCCTTTTCTTTTCTTTTTTTTTTTTTTTCTACATAGTCCAGGCTGTCCTCTGTAACTCAGGCCATCCTACAGTTTGTGATGCTTGCTTCCCTCGTGTGCGGGCTAAAGGTTACCCCACTACACCCAGCAAATCACGTATCTAAACAAAATGTTTTTGTGTCCAAATGTACCGTACTCTGTTCACACAATCAGTTCCAGTTTTCAGTTGATCTTACCATCAGGTGCAGTTGAATCGCTCTAGGGAATTCTGCCGATGCCGTCTTGGCACACGGGCAATTTTCCCATGGTCTCCTTTGGGTAGCGGGAAGGTGGGGAACAGGAGGAGCCATCAGGGCAAGCGCAGGCTTACCTAACCCTCCGGCCTGTCACCAGAAAACGTACCAATAGTACCTACCTTGTAAGTTTGCTTGAGGAAGAAAAGATGGCTCCCTCAGAGCTGGTGTGAAAGCCCTCCGTCCATACTTACCAGGAGAGCTGAAAGGGGGTGATGGGAAGTCAAGGCATTCTCTATCTTAAACTCATTCATCCTAGTGAAAGTTACAACTACGCACTTACCTTTTCTCATTAAGATGACGACAGTTTCCACACAGAAGCCTCCAAGTGAGGTGCCTGTTTTGGTGCCTGGCTTCTCCCAAGTCACTTTATAAGCTCCCCATCAGGCCATCCCCTTTGAGGGTCATGCATGCCACACCCCCCAAAGCTCAGGAAGGCTGGCCTCAAAGCTGAGCTCTGTATGAGGCACAAAGATGGGATGCTGTGTCTGTCGCTTCCTTAATTTCCTTCACAGCTGCTCCCTGAGGAAGAAACAATGAGATACTGTGTGTGTGTGTATGCGTGTGTGTGAGAGACAAAGTGCATTTTCATTCAAAACATCTTTTTTGCTTTGTGGATTTTCTAACTTGACATCTTTTCGGTCCGAATGGCCTTGTAAGTTCCAGCAAGATGAGTTTACACTGTTTCCAACCATCTGGTATTTATTTTTCATTTTTGTGTAAATGAAAAATCAACTATTTCGTTTCCTGAAGTACAGGAATAATGCACCCCATGTAGTCCTGGCCAGGAATGTGACGCAGGTACCAGGGCCAGGGTTGGGGATCAGAGTTGGCTTGCCGTGAGGTCCCAGGGTGGACCCTTACTGCAGTGAGTGCCGGTTTCTCCATTGTGAGGCAGAGACAGACAGTATGGTCTTCACTAGAAATGGACATGTAAGGGACGTGTCAATCTACACCTGGTGGGCTCAAAATTGAGAGCATCCATGTCTCTTCTGTAGTCCCTCTCTCTACACCTGTTACAACACATCCACCTCCCTTGCATGCCTTAGAGCTGGAGAGTGGGGTATGGTTTAAACGGAGTCTTTTGGTTGTCACATTAGGGCCTGCCGCAAACCAGATACACCCAGATGGCTACAGACTTGGAAACCTGGTGAATGGACAGTAGTTTCTAATCAAGCCTCTGCAGGGTGGAGAATGAATGAGGAGGCACGCTGAACATTCCAGCTTAAATTACACAGTTTAACTGCTGACTATTCACATTCTGTACTCAGATCTTCAGGCTTCTAAGGGGTCTGTGGACAGAGCTATGGAGGCTGACTCAACCCGGCCTCTGCGTTTAATGCACAGCACTGACGGGGACTACCTGCTCTGTAAGGACCTTTCTGTCCTGCGTATCTATAATTTTATAATAATTTTCAGCCAAAGGGTGCTAGAGACACATCTTACTGTAGATGGTGAGGGTGGATAGTAGAAGGAAGAGCTTCAGGGACTGGGCAAGTCCACAGGTTCCTACACGCTGTCCGGACCACCTAAGACCTCATAGTGGTCCCTATGATGTCACATCTAAGCAGGACATGTCTAATCTCTGGTGCTGAGAGGTCATTACTAGTCACATCTGGGAACTGTGCCACTAAGGAGTGAAGCGCAGACGTCCTCTTCCCCGTGGCATCCGTGAAAGAGCACAGGGCTGTGAACCAAGACAAGGGGTCCAGGCCAAGCGTTGTGATCACCTTGCCACCGGCCCTCACAATGCTCTCTTCCTGCACCTGGTCCCACCTGCACTCTCCTTCCGTGTTAGCATCCTGTGGTCACGACATGGTTCCTCCTACTGGCGGAAAAGACAGGACCCAGCAAGACGGAAATGATTCAGGAAGCTATGGGAGGGTCATACCACTTCGGGCATCCCTGGGGTCCCACACAGCAGCTGGCATCTGTCAGTGCCAGGGGACCCCTGACTCCTCCCTACCTTCCACACTACCAGGCCCTGGGGACTCCTGGGAAGCAGCAGGACTCACAGGTTATCACTTCTTCTCCATGGGTGTCCTCACCACACATGGAGAGACAGAGAAGCAGTGTGTGCATAAGGAAGCACATGGGACAGGGGCTTCTGCACGCAGCTGTCTCCACAGGTCCTCAGCCTCAGGATGCAGAGGGACCCCACCCTGGAGGCCGGGCATCTGGGGCTGTCTTCACAGGAGGCTGTTCATCCTGAACCAGGAACCGGTGAGCACGGGTTCTCCCATGTGCTCTGATGGGAACAACAGGAGCAGTGTGGCCCAGCATGTGGTTGTGAAGCCATCTTCTGGTCACAAAGGGGCTGCAAGGAAGGATTTGGAGCTTTTTCAGGGTCCAAACAATTTCCTGGTGAACTATGGTAACCCGGGTCCAGGCAGAGGAGAGAGAGTGACCTCCAACTGCATCCTGTCCTCCTCACAGCTTGTTTTGATACAAGAATTTCAAATGTGTGTTGTTTCCAGCATCTGTTCTCAAGGGCTTGCCCAGGGCTCAACCTAGTGGACACTTAGTAACTAGGAAAGCTGTCTCCCAGCGTCAGGTTACCAGTTTAGAAAAGAACGTTGGGGAGTTTTCCATGGCAGTTTAATTGCCTGATTCAAGCCGTCTGTTGAGTCTTCCAACAAGCTGCCTTACTGCATTTGCGCTCTCTCTCGCTCTCTCTCTCTCTCTCTCTCTCTCTCTCTCTCTCTCTCTCTCTCTTTCTCTCCCTCTCCCTCTCCCTCTCCCTCTCCCTCTCTTCCCTCTCCCTCTCCCTCTCCCTCTCCTCTCCTCTCCTCCTCTCTCTTGTGTGTGTGTGTGTGTGTGTGTGTGTGTGTGTGTGTGTGTGTTGGAGAGGCCCCTGTTGGTCAGCTGAGAACTGAAACCTCTAGGTTTCAGGAGAGAAGCATTATCCTTTCGTAATAAGTTTTTAGTGACTTGGTCAGAGTAGCCTTGAATTTTAGCAACATTCAAGTCCTGAGCCAGCTAGAAGAAGGAAGAGAGGAGGGCCCGGTGATTCTGGGCAGGCTGCTTAGTGTGTTAAGTGGATGGCCCTTTCCTTGACGCTCAAGGCAGACTCAGGACTCAGATATTGTCCACGATGGCTAGGGAACTCTTTCCTGGCAGAATATTGGTGCTTTATGTCCTCCTGTGTCCTGGGCAGCCCTTGTTCCCTGCCCAACTTCCTCTGTCACCACTCTCTCCTCCACAAGGCTGCCCCTCTGTTGCCTGGATACAGAATGAGAGGGCAGTGAGTGAACTGTCCCCACATGGAGTCTCCTCCATCACAGGTAGGGTAAGGAAGGCAGGCTTCGCTGGCGAAACCCGCTGAACTAAAGAGAGATAAATGAGGAAAACAGCCCGGAATAGACAGGCAGAGGAAAGCCAGGGCTATGATGGGAACAGACGTGAACATGCTTCTTACTCTACCTCCCTTCCTTCCTGCTTCCCGTCCTAACAACCTCTTCGTTTCTGTGGCTGGTGGACCATCCTCCATCCTTACAGATGAGGTAGTACCTCCATAGTAGACTCAGAGTCCTAAATAAAAGCCCAACTTGCCCCCGAAAGAGTGAAACTGATAGCATGACACTTTATATAAACAGTGGAACTGCCCCAGAACCGCAGTGAATCTTAATACGGACCAGAGGCTGAGAGGTCTTTTTTGTTTTGTTTTTTCTCGGAACAATGAGGCATTCTCTTTCTTGCTCAGGGCTGCAACACCCCTGCCACGATGTCCCCGTCCCTTCCTTCCTCCATGCCCTTGCTCAGAGGCCACTTTTCTTTGAAATGCCGTCCTGATCTTTCAAACAGCACACTCAGGCCGCTGGCCTTACTAAATCCTCACCTCACACGGTAACCACGCTCATGTTTTTCTTGCTTATCGTGTTTCTCTGATGATACATGGGCTCTGCAAGTATAAGGCAAATGTCTGACTGGCCTCTGCTCTGCTTCCCATGACTGCTCAGCACATAGTGAGTGGCTCATAGGAACTTGATTGAATGGATACTAACCCTATACTTTGATGGGTATTCAAAGATATAAAAAAAAAAGAGCTAGAGGTAATATTCTAGAAGCTTCTGTTGGAATTAATTTGCTAGAAAAGCACTGACCTCTCAGTCTGTATCTTTTTCATCGAAATCTTATTTATTTGTTTTTTTTTTAGGAATTGCTGGTCATTGACATAATTAGCTTCTCTTCAACCTCACAGAAAGAATACTTCCTTCTACTCAAAACTGTATCAGGCCCAGAGACCTCAGCTGGGTTTTCCACTGCAATTCTCCTGTATAGGAAAAGGTTTCAGGACGCTGGGTGGGAGAGAGGCCAGCTTTCTTCACAGAACAGCAGAGAGAAGCAGAAACATACCACAAAGATGCGGTTTCAAAGCCACTTTCTGAGGCAAACACACAGGGGAAATTAAGCAGACATGAGAAAGAGTCCAGTTGAGGTCTCACTGGCTGAGAGTCACAAAATTTCAACACACTGGACCAAACCCTTGCGAGACTGCCTGCAAAGAAGTCTGCTCCACTCTCTGAGAAATATCTCTTGAAAAAGTATTCACACAGCTGATAGGCCATGCTTGAGGTCAAGGCCTGTGTCTTCCCCTCATGACCTTTGACCTTTGGGTCTTGCTAGCACTTTCTCATCTACAAATCTGAACAAGGTGCTCTCATTGACCACCTTGAAATTCACAAAAGGGAATGCTCTAGAAAGAGAAATGAGCAAGTCAGATGATTCTTCACTTAACTTTAAAACTTGGCTTGATCCTTAAACTTAGTTATAAGTGACGCCCTTAGGATGATACACTTTCAGAAGCTACAAATCACACGTGTAGCTACTGCGGGGTGCACGTCTTGCTTTCCACCCACCCTGTCTCTGCAAGTCTGCCCCTTGCTTAATAAATTCTGACTTTGCTTTGTACTGACATCCTGAAGTTCTTTCCTCTGGGATAAGATCGCGGCTTCACCTGAGTAGGCAAGAGATGCTTCAGGCTACAGTTAACAGTGCAGAATTGCAACCTCCTGCTGCTGCGGCACTTTCCCTGGGAAAGCTGAAGCTGAGGGACTTCCTCAAGCTAAAACTGGCCATTTGGGGGTGGGGGGCAGTGGGGAGGGAAAATTCTGTTTCTCTCTAGTTCTCGCTCTCCAAGGCTCTCTTGACCTGGCTCTGGTTCCCCTGGGGAAGTTAGGAACTTCAGATAAGCAGCTTGGTTTGTCTTGGTGCATGGAGCCTGAGCACAAGCGACTCCATCTTGGTTTAGCTTGTCGGGCCTCATGCAGAAGCTCAGTCTAAGCCATAAATCTTATTTTGATAACCTGGAAGTTTCCAACAAAGCAATTCTGCTGAACTTTCTAAATGTGTAAGTTGATCGTCGATGTATCTCTCTACTTTATCCCTGAGCATTGGGTCAGTAACAAGGGAGGTAAAGGTACTAGTCTAAAGTAACTGAGTCATCACAATGAATATTTTCTCCTGTACACAGTCTCGAGCCATTCTCCCCCAATAGTTAAACATTTTAGAGCCAACAGACACATTCTTTTTGATATATATTTAAAAATTTTAAATGCATTCATTCACAATTCCATATAAATAATATATATATTCATTCACAATTCCATATATATAATATATATTCACTCACAATTCCATATATAATAGATATATTCATTTGCAATTCATATGTAATAGATATATTCATTCACAATTCCATATATATAATAGATATACTCATTTGTAATTCCATATATAATAGATATATTCATTTGCAATTCCATATATATTCATTGGCAATTCCATATATATTCATTCGCAATTCCATATATACAATAGATATATTCATTCACAATTCCATATATATAATATGTAATGTACTTTGGTCATATTCTCCCTGCATTATCCTCCCTTTCCCACTTCCGACTCCCACCAGACCTTCCTTACCTTCATGTCCCTTCCTGCTTTCAGTGTTATTTCCTGCCTGCCCTCCTGCTCCTGACCTTCTTCTTCCACTGAGTTTAATCAGGGCGGTCTACATGAGCAGGGCTGGGAGGTTATTCGCTTGAATGAGGGCAACTTTCCATCGGCTACACCACTGAAGAACACTACTCATTCTCCCCAGCCACCATTAACTGCCTAGAGCTCCCCAGGGATGGGTGGGGGCTTCCTGAGCCTTGTCCCTCCCCAGCCGAAGATGAAGAGCACTTTCTTTTGAAACCCAGAGGAAACCAGAATAAACTGGTTTGGGGAGTAATTTCATTGAACAGTGAATGGACAAACCTCTGCTAGCTTGGCTACAAACATCATCATTGTTCTGTGTTCTGTGCTGGCTTTGGTAATGAATGGGCTTTTATGTTTGTGTTTGTTTGTTTGTTTGTTTGTTTTAGGGATTAGAGATGACTTCATCTGGCTCACAGTGGCTAAAACCCCCAACACCTTCAATTTGGGCTGGGCAAGTATGCCATGGGAGATGTTAGACACCAGGCTTTTGTCTCTGGTCAGGAGGCTGAGGGAGAATCCGGCCATCTTTATTACCTAGTCAGGGCCCTCTTTCTGCCTAGGCAGGGAATCTGTCTAACTCATAGTCCCTCATAAGTGCCTCCGAACCCCACAGCTCAGACCTGAGCATTGCTACCTTATCATTTATTCTTCCAGGCCATTCTGTGTAAAGCTTACTCTCCAGACCCATGCTACCTGGTGTTCGGAAACACACTTCGTTAAGGTCATGGCACATCTCTACATTAAAGCATGGGGATCTGCCTCACTCCCCTGCTGGTTTCCCACCCCAGCACATTTCTTTACAGACACAGACTGTGGTTTCCAAGGAAAACTTCTCCGGCTGGGTAATCTTTCATCTCACAGGTGACTGCCTGAGTGCTTCCGCTACAAAGATGAAATTGTGCTCGGTGAACGCTTTGTGGCAAGGAACAAAGAACTATCTTCTCTCTCAAAAAGAATGCCTCCCAACTGAAAATATCTCCATTTCTTAATAAGTGGGTAAGTTGCGGGGCAGCGGTGGCCCACGCCTTTAATCCCAGCACTCGGGAGGCAGAGGCAGGCGGATCTCTGTGAGTTCGAGGCCAGACTGGCTACAGAACGAGTTCCAGGAAAGGCGCAAAGCTACACAGGGAAACCCTGTCTTGAAAACCAAACAAAACAAAGTGGGTAAGACGTTCTCTCGAGCCCCAGAGTCCGCCTGTTGGTCCGGCTACACTGGCCGTTCTTTCATCGGTTAGAGGGGAGGCAGAGCGGCCCTGTTCGTGTGGAAACCAGTCTGAGAGGTTGCTTTGTCTTCCTGGATCCCAGCCCGCCCCACACAGTGTCACTTTCTGCTTTGTGTTTCCGAAGCACATCTTACTGTGCCCTCACACCGCGTCAGGCATCACCCTCTGGCCCCTAAAGTGCGTCCCGTCCCTCCAACGGGGGCACCTGGCATATGCACAGTGTATACTAAGTGTTACAGCATAGACAGTAAAATAAGTAATAAAACACTTAAATTTTGTTGCAGGATATTTGATCACACTGTGAACCCCGAGATTGCATTATTTACTGGGAAAACCTGTTTCTAGCTGTGGTGTGGCTCAGTCCTAGCACACACCTTTAGTCCAAGAGCTTTCTGCTTGAATATTGCAAACAGGATTAAATAAGGTCAACCATAGGTCAAGAGGTGGAGTAAGCAACCAGTTGACAGGAAGTGAATAAGAAAAAAACATAGAGGGTAAGAGGGAGTCAGGAGGATGGAGAGAGAGCCGCACAGAAAGTAGAAGGGAGGAGTTTGAGAAGAATTCTTTTGTTTTTGTTTTTTTGAGACAGCATAGGAGAAAGGTCTTTTTCTGGGACATCAGAGGAGGAGGAAGGTCAGCTGGGTGCTTTCTCTGCCTCTCTGAGCTAGCAGGCTTTCACCCCAGCATCTGGCTCCTGAGTCTTTTTTGGTAAAAATCAAGCAATTGAGATTTTGTTAAAAAGACGTAATTCTCAGTACATGCTGGGCTTGTTTTTAGGGAAAAAAAAATGAACAAGACAAATATGATGATATACACCTAGCTCTTCAGGAAGCTGAGGCAGGAGGATCCCTTGGATCCCAGAGTTCAAGATTGGCATGAGAAATATAGTCTGGTCTTACAAGGAAGAGGAAGATGGGGGAGGAGGAGAGGAAGAAAAAGAAGAAATAATGGCCAAGTTTTTCCAAGTGAGGTTGGAAAGTTGCGAGATGATGCTCATACCTGCTAGTGGTTAAACTGAAGAATGTTCCAGTACACTTTCACAGACAGTTAAAGCCGGTGAGTGTCCTCTGCTTCAACATCTCTCGGCTCGGGTCTCATTACTGCCAGGTCCAAGGCCCCTCTTCCCCCAAAATGGCAGCTGGTGACATTGTCCTAAACAGAAGGACTCTGGCCGGGGACACTGAAGGCTTGGCATGGGGTGATCAAGCCTAAGGATTTCTGGTTACTAAAAAAGTAGACCTCTAAGGTGGTTTCTGTGTGCCAGGAACCCCCCTTTATCACCCAGGAACCCTTCTTAAACCCCCCCCCCCCCCCCCGCAAGATGTCAATACCTCTGGCAAGGGCACCTAGTTCAAGTTCAACCTAGACAGCCTGTGTCCACTCACACCCCCACCCTGCTGACTGTCATATAAAATCTCCTTGGTTTTCTGCCTTTTTGCTCTTCTCTCTGCACAACACCCCTTCCCCCAAGAGGTGCCCTGTGCAGTTTGGTCCCCAGTAAATCAATCTTTCTGCCCGCACAGAGGTCTGGTTCGGTAGTTTCTCTACTCCATCGATTATAATCGTGAATGCAGTAATGAAAACAGGTTTACAATTTAGGATTTCTTCATAGCCAATGATCTGCCTCCAAAATAACCACTGTGTGAATCTCCTACAAAAATCCGCCCCAGTGTTTGCCATGCTTAGGGTAGTTCACTGTCAGGGCTGCCCTGACTCGGTGCATTCAAGTCGTAGTTCTCTGCCTCCCAGATCCATGTTGCATCATTTGATGGTGTCAATCTTTTGTTTGGTAGTATGCTTTCTTTAGATAACATTATACACTTCATGATTTATTCAGATGCCTCTTTCCTCTCCTAACCTTTTGTGGTCATTTCCTTTATGGCAAAGAGCTGAGATAAGTTTGGCATCAGTGATACCAAGTGTGAACAAAAAAGGTCTTAAAAGAAGCTGTGTCTGCAGAATGATTAGAATCTCAGTGCTGAGGGCTGGAGAGATGGCTCAGGGGTTAAGAGCCCTGACTGCTCTTCCAGAGGACCTGGGTTCAATTCCCAGCACCCACATGGCAGCTCACAACTGTCTGTAACTTCAGTTCCAGGGGACCCAGCACCCTTCACAGATGTACACACAAGTAAAACACCAATGCACATAAAATAAAAATAAATTGTATATATATAAAAGAATCTCAGTGCTGTGAAGAGGGTGGACAGTTGCAGGTCCAGAGGTTATTACCTTACATTGGGCCAGTTCTAGCCCTTAGAACAGCCATTCCCTGCTGACCTCAGTATCTGAACTACTGTCCTATGACTAATAGAAACCTTTTGGGTTCTACTAACAGCAGACTAGCTTCCACCAACCCATCATCAGATAGCAACTTGGGCCTATTGAAAAGTTCCCCTCATCTCAGTGTATGTACCCACCAATGTATTTTATACTTGCCTTTGTTGTAGAATATTATTTTATGATGTGTTACATTTGTTTATGCTGTGGAACATTTGTTTAATGATGCAAAGATGTGTTGCATTCTTTTATGTTGCATTTGTTTAACTCTGTGAAGCTGTGTTACTCTGCCTGCCTAAAACACCTGATTGTCTAATAAAGAGCTGAATGGCCAATAGTGAGGCAGGAGAAAGGATAGGTGGGGCTGGCAGGCAGAGGGAATATATAGAAGAAATCTGGGAGATGAGATCAAGGAGCAAGAAAAGAAGAAAGAGAGGAGGACATCAGGGACCAGCCACCCAGCTACACAGCGAGCAATGGAGTAAGAAGGAAAGAAAGATATACAGAAATAGAGAAAGGTAAAAGCCCACAGGCAAAAGGTAGATGGGATAATTTAAGTTAAGAAAAGCTGGCTAGAAATAAGTCAAGCTAAGGCTGGCCATTCATAAGTAAGAATAAGCATCCGTGTGTGATTTATTTGGGAGCTGGGTGTCAGGGACCCCAAAAGAGTAAAGAACAAAGAGTGAAGAAACATGTACATGCCTTGATTGATGACTTTCTTTGTCCTGTGACACTATAAAAAACATCATTGGAGCTGCTTCCGCATTGGAACATGGAATTTACGATGACCTAAGGCTGTGGTCTGGGGGCCATGGTCACTCAAAATGGCTCCAGAATAAGCTGTTCCTAATTCCCTTTAAGACACAAACATCTGGTACACATGAAGAAGCAATACGCATCCAGCTGTCTGGAAAGGCCGGAGGCCTGAGTTTTGGTCCTAGCTTTCCTACCAATTGTTTTATCCATTTATTTACATATTCAACAACATACACTAACATGTATGGAAAATGACACACCCAGAAACTGCAGTGGTCCCCCAGGGGCTCATGGTTTGCATGCTTGATTCCTAGCTTGTGATATTATTTGAAGGCCATGGAGCCTTTAGGAGGTGGGGCCTGTTTTACAGGAGACTAAAGGGGCACCTGTATTCGCCACTGGGCCCAGTCTGTATCTCTCTCTGCTTCTTGGTTTGTTCCCATGTGAAAACATAAAGCCTCATGGTCCCTGTAATGGCTAACCTTGGTTATCAACTTATCCATACCTAAAATCAGCCAAGACCCAAGCTGCCAGGCACTCCAGTGAGGGATTTTTTTAAATCAGATTATTTGAGGCTGGAAGACCCACCCGATATTTTGGACATGTCTTCATGCTGGCAAGTTCATCCACCCCCCTGCTGAGATGGGTCTTAAATCCAACTTATTCAGGATTGCAACGGAACCAGCAGCTCTCCAGGAGCCCTCCAGGACTCCAGCACCAGATTAGGACTGCCCAGATGTCCAGTCTCGGGGACCCAACAACTAATGAATTCTTGGCTTTTCTGTCCCAGGACAGCCATTGCCAGACTCCCAGACCACCATGAAAAGATCCAGTCTAATAACTCATTCATTCTGTCAGGTCCTGTAGAGAACCCTGACTACTGTGTTCTCAGAGCCATAGACGGAGCTCCTCCACCAAACCTTCCCATCTCAATGGACTGAAGCTTCTAGAACGACGAGAGAAAACAAACCTTCCCTCCATGGCTTCTGCCCGGTGTTTTCTCTATGCACCTCATGATGGATGGCCGTTTTGAACACCTCCACTTGGCTGATTCCACCTGCCCGCACACATGTCCCATGAGGCTTGAACTAATTCAAGTAATAGCCCTTGACTACAGGACGCTGCATTCCAGGGGCTGGGTCAGTGCCTTTTGAATGTGGTCTCTAAGCATGTCACATCCTGAAAGCAGGTGTGACTACTGACCCTTGAGAGGGGTGAACGATGGAGAAGCAGGTGGGGGGGGGGCTCGCTCACATGACTTTTCTAACGTCATGAAGTGAGAATCTAAAACTCCTCTATCAAACCATGTTCTGTGACCCCAGTAGGGAAAGAGAGGCCAGGTCAGCTGCTCGGAAGTCATTGCCCTCGGGTTATGCGTTTGCTCAGTTTCTTTTTTTCTAAATATTTTAATAATTCTTTGAGAGTGTCCTACAATGCATTTGATTCATAGTCACCCCCATCACCCCAGTTCTTCCCAAATGCACCTTCTCCACCCTCACAATCCCACCCACCCAACTTTGAGCCCTCCCCTCAACAAGTCCAGTTTGTATCACCCAACTACTCTCGGAAGTAGGGCCTGCCCTGGCATGTGGTCGACCTAGCAGAGGTCACATCATTAAAGAAAACTGACTCGACCTCTCCCGAATACCAACAGTTCCTCAGCTAGTGGTGGGAGCTTGAGCCCGCTCCCTGCCTCCATGATGGAGTTCTGTCAGACTTTCTGTTCCTTCCTTAGCAGAGTAAGGGTGACATCAATTGTTCCCTGGACCTCCCTGACCCCTTCTTGAATGGAAGCCAGGATTTCCAACAAGCTAGGTAAGTGCTCTACCTCTGAGCTGTATACCCAGGCCCTTCACAGTTCCTAAGAAACATTAAGGGCTGAGTTGTCTGGGACAGACTGGGAAATGAGTGTTCCAGATTTCCTGACGAAGGTCACTTACATGACAGCAGAGGTGAACCTGTCCATTCGGTTCTTCAACCCTGCCCTCCCTCCATCAGCTCCAAGAGCCGAGACTCCTGCAGCTCGTTCTCGGTGTGCTGGCTGAATCCTCAGTTCAGTTAGTGTGGCTGGGAGCTTTTCCAGATGCCTTATGGGAAATGACACTTGTCTGGTTTTGCAATCCTTCAAGAAGCAAGGTCAGCCTCATGAATATACACAAAGGGCCAGCCGGGTAACTCCAGACCTTCCCATGTGGAAACCAGTGAAGGCTTTTGCAATGTAGAAGCAGTAAGATGAGTTTTGTTTTTCTAAACTTCCTAAAATAATAAACCAACTGGTTCCTGACGTGTCCAAGAGTAGGGAGAAGGCTTGTTCTGGCTTTTACTTACATGGGAGGAGGACCTAAGAGATGTTCTTGAGATTTCTGCAAAAGGTTTTGTTATTTTGGATTTATAATCTGAAACCCATGATCCCCACTGGAAGACAGGTAGAGCTATAGTTTTGATCCTGTATCATCATCATCATCATCATCATCATCATCATCATCATCATCATCATCGATGCCAAATAAGTCCCTGGTACAGAAAGGGTAGGAGCTCTGCCAGAGGATCTTTAGGGTCCTAGAGTTGACTTGACTGACAATCTATGATTTTTCACTCCATCACACCCTAGAACCTCAACTTTTTTTTTTTTTCACACAAGTCCTTCTGAGTGTGGAGGAGTTAAAGGAAGTTTCTCAATGCTGGAAGGTGATAGAGCCTTGGCTAGTGGACTCTGGCCCCAGCCCGTGGAGGGAGAGACTCAGTTTCTCAGGTCTCGAATTTATCACCATCTGGGTAGAGATGTGGCATGCTCATGTTTATGTGTGGATTTGGGGATCTCTCCTGAGGGGTGGGAGTAAGCCACAGCCTGAGATGTCTGGAAGCTGTGCCCTACCTTGAGAGAGAGGAGACAGAGAAGGAGGAAGGGCAGCAGGAGTCTGAGAAGGGAGGGGGATGGTGAGATGAGCATGGGGAGAAGGAGGAGGGAGGTGAGGAGGCTTGAGGGTGGGGGTGGAGATGGTGACTTACATGACTGTCCTTCGGGCATTTCCGTACGTGGACACAGGGTCAGACAGTGAGGTGTGAAGTTAGAAAACACCCGGAGGAGTTCTAAATGCATTGAGCAGGCATCTAGAACTCGCCTTTGTCCAAAAGCGTGGACGTGTCCCTTGGATCCCCAAGAAACAACAAAGCCTCCCAGGCAGGACAGTCCACTTCCTCTATGATGGAGAGACTTCACCCTGGAGCAGATCATCTTGTAGGAATCAGATCGTGTTAGAATAAAAACCAACTTCCTGACCAGATGGGGCTCTTTGTGTGATAAAGGAATTGACAGATGGGACCACCTTGCGGCACCAAAGCCATAACAAAGAGGAGTGGGATCACACCTTTTAGGGTTCCCTACCCCAGTACTTCCTCTATTTAAATCTACCGTGCAAATTGGCATCCTGAAGATGAGTGTGGGAAGCCTTCATCTGTTCCTCTTACAAATGCACGCTGACTGAACCCCCTTTCTTGTTCTCGTCATATTTTCTCTGTTTCAGCCTGTTAGAGCTGCAGCAGCCAGGGCTTTTACCCTAAAACTCTGGTTACAGTGTCTCCGACTGGCCAGCCACCTGCGGGACACTGGACACTACTTAGGTATGCACTTTCCGTGCATTACCTCTGTTGACCTGGTGGGGGCGATGGTAGGCAGGTTACGACTGCAGCTGTGGCCAAGAGGAGAGGCTCACAGATGTTGGCTGCCTTGTCCAACAAGACACAGTGGGTTTCAGTTGCCCTGAGATGTCCTTTCTGCTCCCTCCCTGGGACTTCCAACACAGGGACTTGCACAGTGAAGGAGCTCAGTAAGTGTTTGTGGAATAAACAAGGGCATGAAGATGTGATTTATTATGAGGCGCAGTGTTATTCATTAAGCGGCACTGTTTACCGGGAGAGAAAAGCCACGAGGTAGGACAAAACCCACTATAAGAGTGTATTAAGGGAGGGGAATAGGAAAGATGTGCATCGGCCTATGGAGCAACTGTGCAGGAAGAGAGGGAAGGAATAAGTGAACCTGTTTTATAGCCCCCTCCCCCTCCGCACATGTGCATATGGGCTTACCTAGCCACGCCACACATGCACTCAGATTACAAAATCACACAGCACACAGATTACGTAGGACATAAGGCCCTAGGATGGCTAAGCATCTTGCCAGCGCGCACGCGGTCATGTAGCTGGGGGAGTGGCTAGGAATTCTAACCGAAGATGTGTTCAGGTCAAAGAATCAGAAACGAGGCCACATTCAATTGGTTCCTGCCAGCTCCTCCAGACCTCAGAACAATCCCGGAAAATCTCAGTCTGTGTGTATCTGAGGAGGGACGAGGTTGCTCGTGAAGCGGACATTTGATGTCCATTTGTTCCCTGTGTTTTAGGAAAAAAAAAAAAGAGACCTCTCACATGATGTCACAGTCAGAACCACAACAAGGACTTGGAGACTCAGCCGCCACAGCCCTGGCTGCCTCTGCAGACCACCACTCTCCCATAGCGGCTGCTCAGCTGTGATTTAGGCTCTTTTCCATTTCCCAAAGAGTTGTCAGTTTTGTGTCAGAGGAAGAAAGAAACACGTTGTCCACGAGATAATGGCTTTCAGGACTTTCCCTAAGCAGTACTGGAGAGGCCATGTTTATTTCCAGCTATTCTATGGGGACCAGGGGAGCCTGGCCACACTACACCTAAGACAGTCATAGAAAGATGGGGTGGGGCAGGTAGAGCCGGAACTACCCTGCCTTTAAAGAAAATGAGAGGGGATGGGGGTTTAAGAACCTAGTGGGGCGGGGGAGCGCTGGAGAGATGGCTCAGAGGTTAAGAGCACTGGCTGCTCTTCCAGAGGTCCTGAGTTCAATTCCCAGCAACCACATGGTGGCTCACAACCATCTGTAATGAGATCTGGCGCCCTCTTGTGGACTGTAGTGCAGGCAGAACACTGTATAGATAATAAATAAATAAATCATAAAAAAAAAAAAAGAACCTAGCAGGGATCTATGCTACTTACTTCTTAAAGCATCCCTGTGATGAAGGTGTTGTCCCTCCATATGCTGACTTTCTGTTCATCTTCCTTCACCCTCAGAACATCATCAGAATCCACCTCCAAATATTGAGGCTCCTAAATTTCTATTCACTCACTCTTTCCTGGTGCCGATGCCTTAGGTCAGACCATCATCTCACTGGGTATTAATTGGGCAGCTGCCACGGTCTCGACATTGGTAGTACGTGTCAAAGCCATGGTGGGATGGAACTGGAACCTGAGTCTTAGATAGTGACTTTCTCTGATGAGCCAATGATTTTGAGACTTTCTGAGGTTCCCCTGAGACTTCTCCTACACCCCCTCCAACCTGCCGGTTTTCAGAATCAACCCTTGATTAACAAGTATGTCCCAATAAATAGAAGAAATGATAAAGGAAGCTAGGGGAGGGTCACACCCACATTGGGCACCATTAAACCCCTGGGGTCCCACACAGCAGCTGGCATCTGTCAGTGCCAGGAGACCCCTGGCTCCTCCCTACCTCCCACACTACCAGGCCCTGGGGACTCCTGGGAAGCAGCAGGACTCACAGGTTGTCACTTCTCCATGGGTGTCCTCACCACACATGGGGAGACAGAGAGGCAGTGTGTGCATGAGGAAGCGCATGGGGAAGGGGCTTCTGCATGCAGCTGTCTCCACAGGTCCTCAACCTCAGGATGCAGAGGGACCCCACCCTGGAGGCCGGGCATCTGGGGCTGTCTTCACAGGAGGCTGTTCATCCTGAACCAGGAACCGGTGAGCACGGGTTCTCCCATGTGCTCTGATGGGAACAACAGGAGCAGTGTAGGCCAGCATGTGGTTGTGAAGCCATCTTCTGGTCACAAAGGGGCTGCAAGGAAGCCAAGAAGCATGAGCTCCCCAAGGCAGGATTTGGAGCTTTTTCAGGGTCCAGACAATTTCCTGGTGAACTATAGTAACCCTGGTCCAGGCAGAGGAGAGAGAGTGACCTCCAACTGCATCCTGTCTTCACAGCTTGTTTTGATACAAGAAGAATTTCAAATGTGCGTTCTTTCATGGTGTATTCTCAAGGGCTTGTCCGGCACTCAGCCCAGCTGACCATTGGATAACTGAAAAACATCCAATGATTTTATTGAATGAAGTAATTATCAGATACAAGTATTCTGATTGGTCTGATGAGATTAACACTATTCGTAAATGCTAACACTAATCCCTAACTCTAACACTAACACTAACACCTAACACTTAACCCTAACCCCTAATCCTAACCAAAACCCTAACCCCTAACCCTAACCCTGAGCCTAAGTCTAAACCTAATCCTAACCATAGCCTTAACCCTATCCTAACCCTAACCCTTACCCAACCCAATTTTGACCTGGAACCAAAGCATGTAAAATCCAATCATATCTTGAAAAAGAACCTTTTCCTTTAGTCCATTTAATGTGGTTAGAGATTGGGGTGAAGCCAAGAAAGAGTATGCTGAAATGGGTTCTTCTAATCAGATAAGTTCAAGTCTTCAGAAGTTTATTGTAAATTAACTAATAATCGAATGTATTTGTAGCGTACAACATAGTATTTTGATACATGTTTACAATGTGAGATAACTAAATTAGCCAGTAACCAAATCTATTATCCCCATGTAATTGTAATTTTGGGATAAAACATTTAAAATGTGACCTTTTGGCAATTTTGAAATATAAATTACGTGATTACTTATTGTCGTCACTTCTCTGCTGGGTTGTGTAAGCCTATTCCTCCTAACTTCAACTTTGTACCCTTCAATCAACCTTTCCCTATGTGTCCTTCTCCCCGCAACTGTCCCAAATGGAGTGACGGTATTAAATTTACCAAAATTCACCACTAAATTTAGAGAAATCCAGTAGCTATTCCTAAAACTATGGAGAGATAGGTAAACAGCATGAGCAAGAAATGCCACAGCTGTTTCTTCATGTCCCTTCAAGAAAACACCATGAGACATGGGACAGCCAAGCTAGCTAAGCCTGGAGACTGAGTTCCAGGACATGAATCTTCTAACCACACAGTCTGGCTCTAGTGGTCATCTGGTCCAGGAGTAATTTGTCTGTCCAGCTGTCCCAGGAGCCTGCCCCTCTAAAAATTTATCTCATTTTGTGGTTTCCAACTTGAACCTTGACCTCTCCTCTTACTCCCTCAGCTAGAAGTTCCATGGCTAAAAACACTGCTCTCCATAGCCAGGGGGGATATTATGAGAGAAGGAAATAAGTTTTGATTTTGTTCCATTTTATAGCCCTGGGTTCATCATATCATAGCTATGGCCCAGGAAGTTACAGAAACAACTGTCCCGTGTGGAAAGGTATGTCTCAATCATGGCTTCAGAGGTTTGAAATGGTTGGGAGGGGGTGGTGGGGCATCTCATATCACAACAGACCAGATTCAGAGAAACCACTGGAAAGAGCCAGGGCAAGATGTGGTCCTCCGAGGCATTCTTAGAGACCTACTTCCTTCAGCCACGCCCCACCTCCCACAGTTCTGTCCCCTCCTAATAGTATATTCAAATTTAGGCTCCATCCGTGGATCAAACCTTTCACTGGGCTAGAACCATCATGGTCTAATGCCCCCACAGAGGCACCAGAGGTGTGCTTACTGATCTCCTAGGCATTCTGAGTCCAGTCAACTGATAATCAAGACTAACCAGCAGAGCTCCTTTGTGCTAAATGTATAAAATCACTCCTAACTTCATTTCCCAGACACTGCGCAAAAGAAACATTTTCACTCTGTCTTCTAATGATCTCATATAGGTTTTCCTGACTTTGGACAAGAGCCCTCAGTATTTATTCCATGAAAGTCATATTAAACACCTACTTGGCACCAGGCACCATTCATCTTGGGAATCCAGCAAAAACTCAGACAACATTCGTGGAGCTTCCTTCCATCCTAAGGGATTAGATGACGAGGTGATCCTTGCAGTTGGTCCAACGCATCCATGCATGCATGCTCTAAGCCATAGTGGATGCCGGCTTTGTGGCTTTGTCAGGTGTCCCCAAGGACAAGGTGGACATTGTCGTCAGCCTGCTGGTTTGTTAGCATGAATCAGTGGCCTGAAGCTGCTCTGCCCCCTCTGGATGCAGACCACCCCGGCCAGCTGTGGGCAATCATTTCTATCATAAAGGATGCTTTTTACGCCCCTTGGCTTCTTCCCACTCTGCTCTGCTTCCCAGAACCCAGTTGTGTATCCAGCATCACCTGCCTCATCCTGCCGCACCATGTCTTTCAGTTAAGGCAAGCCAAGGCCATCATGGTACATCACTTATCACGAATATTCTACTGTATCTACCCACTCGATGACCGGTTTAACAATGCCTCTCTGGGGCATGAGCTCTGCTGTGCGCCGGGGCCACCGTGGAAAACACAGTAGGCATGTTTTCTCCATGAATGGAGCTCACAGTCCGAAGGGGTAGAACAGATGGAAACCAAAAAGAAGCCTGCGGGTGGATAAACACCGAAATAAAAAGCAGATTTTAAAATGCAAATGGGGTTTGTGCTCACTGGTTAAGGCCACACACTGCTCCTGCTGGGGATCTCCCAGTTCAGTTACCAGCACCCATACCGAGCAGCTTATGACCAACCCACCTGAAACTCCGGCTCCAGGGGGATCTGACACATCTGGCCTCCAATGAGCACACGTGTGCTCACACAAACACACGCACGCATGCATGCATGCATGCATGTATGCATGTACACCTTAAAATAATAAAGAACAGACAAGGGGAGCCATGTGAAAGTTCTAGTGAGGTAGGGTGGAGAGTGGTACTGGTCAGGCGGGGCCTTCCTCTCCACATGCATTCTTAATTATTAGAATATCTAATGGCCCCATTAAGAAGTAATGTTTTCCAAAGAAATGTTCCTCTCTTTGGCGAGCACCCTGGGGAATCTCTTCAAAGAAGACGGGAGAGGAGGTGGAAGCTAGAAGTCTGAGAGATCTGGACTCGGGGAAGGGAGTCAATTAGACACGGCTCTGCAAAGTGGGCCAGGGCACAGGCCTGTAATCTCATATCCTCAGGAGGCTGAGACTGGAGGATTGCTTGTGCCCAGGGAGCTGAGGGCCAGCCGCTCAGTGAGAACGGGGCATGCTTTGTTCTGGTGTGGAAAGGGAATGTATAGAAATCACCAGTCTGGCTCTTACGGAAAGGAGGGAGTTCTCTGAGAGGGAGCCCCAGGGAGCACCATCGAAACCCTTCAGTTAAGACAGGAGTCAGGTGTCAAGTGAAAGGGTGAGTTTCCCAGAGGGCCTTGGTGGTGTTCCCGGCAGAGTTTTGCTCTATGTGCGTGCGTGCGTGCGTGCTTGCGTGCGAGTGTGCGAGTGTATGTGTGTGTGGAGGCCAGAGGTGAACCTTGGGTTCCTCGGGTACCGTTCATCTTTTTTTTTTTTTTTTTTTTTTTTTTTTTTTTGAGACAGGGTTTCTCACTGCTCACTGACCTGGAACTCACAGCATAGGCAAGAGTGGCCAGCAAACCCTACGGATCTGTCCGTCCCCACCTCCCCAGTGTCGGGTTTACAAACAAACACCTGCCACTCATCTTAGCTGTGTAAGCATGTGTATGAGAGCACGTGTGTGTGCGTGCACGCGCACGTAGATGCAGAGGCCAGAGGAGGATGTCAGGCGTCCTGCTCTGTGATACTCCGCCTTTATTGATACAAAGTCTCTCAATGATCCTGAAGCTCATAGGTTTTGGCGGGACTGACTGCCCAGGAAGCCCCGCCTTCCTGTTTCCACCATTTCCTCCCTCTCTCCCTACAGCTCTGGGGTTACATCACAGTCACAGTCACGACTGCCTGGCTTTTTCCCATGAGCGCTAGGGAGCAAGAGCTCTGGCCCATTAAGCCATCTCCCCAGCCCCACGCTCAACTTTTCCATGTGGATCCTGGGGACTGAACTCAGGTCCTCAGCTTGCAGAGCAAGCACTTTCCTTACTGAGTCATCTCCCCAGCCCTGTTACCAGAGTTTTAAAGGCAAAAGTCAGGCGTAGTCACCTTAGGCTGGATTCAGCTACTCATCCCCATGTCAATTAAAGAGTCAAGTGATGGGTAAAGCAGAAAGGGGACATTTATTCAACGTGGCCACCTTCAGAAGAGGAGAAAATAAAAGGGTCCAGTGACTTCAAGCCCATTCTAGGGTCTGGCATTAGTCACACATCTCAGCCCCTCTCCTGAGAGGTGCTGGCCCTGTATAAATTGTTGATTCTTAGTCTCTGTGTCCATCACCTTCTTAGGTTTTTTGTTATTGTTGTTTGTTTGTTTTGTTTGTTTGTTTTTCAAGACAGGGTTTCTCTGTGTAGTTTTGGTGCCTCTCCTGGAACTCACTCTGTAGACCAGGCTGGCCTCAAACTCACAGAGATCCGCCTGACTCTGTCTCCCGAGTGCTGGGATTAAAGGCGTGCGCCACCGACGCCCAGCTTCTCGGGTTTCTTTAATTCCATTTAGCTACGTACTGTTGTGCTGACAGGTTGTAAGGCAACCACAGGAAGAGAAATCCAAGTTTGAAATTTTGAAAGATTATGGCTGCCTGGGCCCCCTCCCTCCATGCATAAGCATGCTCAGAGGTTTTATGGTCGCAGGAGACTAGGGACCCAAGATTTCATAGCTTCTAAATACGAAGGATTTCACACACATGACCCCAGGCAAAAGGCACAGTCTTTAACAGTGGCATTCCTAGACTCTTCTATCAGGTCACAGTCAGTGAAGACTGAAATGCCACGGCCTCCGGTGTGATCATGTTCCAATTTATTCATTTTGGCTATTAGTGGCCTTTAACTGATTTAAAAAAAGAGAAGTTGCCTGTTAGGGATTGGAAGACAACAGAAGTTAACAGAGGTTCAAACAAAAGAGAAATAGCTGTGTGTGTGTGTGTGTGTGTGTGTGTGTGTGTGTGTGTGTGTGTGTGTTCATGCAGTAAAGTTCTCAGCTGGAGGCATGGTAGACTCTTCACTCCCATGGCTTTCCTGGGTGGAAGCACTCCAAGTATCATCAGTAAAGTCTGTCTAGATGAGTCTTCCCACATTCCCAGTACAGAACACCCACTGGAGATCACATCTCCAGCACTGAGGTAAACCTGTAATCTGGACTCTCTTGTGGGCTCAGGTCATGGCCAGGAGCTACCTGCCTGGCTGCTGTACCTGGCCCCTCCATACAACAGGAGTTGAGGGCAGTTTAGCCTGGAGCTCAAGGTTTAGTGCACGGTGGACTTTAAACTTTCTTGATTACCTAGATCCTTGGAGACTTGGAGGGGATTTACAGGAGAAGGCTTTTATGCTTCAGTTTCCCTCCTAGCAATCACTCCAGCTCTGCGGAGACCTCGGAGGCTGCCGGGATGGGCCATTTAGATTTCCCACGTGACTTCTTCCACTCTCATTTCCTAAGAAGGAAATGGAAGTGCAGGGAAAGAGAGATGGCCTTCCCTGGCCCCCTTAATGGATGTTAGTGCCTTCGTGGAAAGGCACCAACCTACCTACAGTTCCAGGAATAAGGCAGATGGCTGTGAGCTGACCTATCACCCCCTTCCACCTTCCTGGGGCCACAGCTGCAGCCCCCACACCCCGACAGCCACAGACCTGCTGTCTAGGTGCTCTGCTCTCATTTTTACCACCACGTTCTTCCTCTTTTCCTGTCTCCCTTCCATCTGCCTACCACACAGTCATTTTTCATCTGTCATTCATCCATCTGTCCATCTAATCACCTACCCTTCAAGTCATCCTTGTACCCGTTCGTCCACACTCAATCACCAAACGCTATAGTAGAAACTCATGTTCAAGGTGAGCAACGCTGGGGGGGAAATGCCAAGGAAGTGGGTTAAAATTTTTTTTCTCTTTTTTTTTTTTTTTTTTTTTTGGTTTTTCGAGACAGGGTTTCTCTGTGTAGCTTTGCGCCTTTCCTGGAACTCACTTGGTAGACCAGGCTGGCCTCGAACTCACAGAGATCCGCCTGGCTCTGGAAGTGGGTTAAAATTTTGCCTTTTTTTTTTTTTTTCTGCTGTTCCTGGATTCGAACCCAGGGGTTTATGAATACCAGGCTACCACTGAGCTACATTCCCAGTTTTCAATTTTCTAGCAGGTGATCAGGAGAGGTGTTTTAGTCTATCTCTTGCTACTGTAACAAAACATCTGAGGCTGGCTAGTCGATAAAGAATGGCAATTTATTCCTCTGAGACCTGTAGGCGAAGAAGCCCAAGATCATGGTGCTGGCAGGTATGATTGCAAGGATGCTCTCTGCTTCCAAAACGGTGCCTGGGGGACAACCACTGTGCCCTTACTTGGCAGAGGGGACAGAGGGCAGGAGAGGGTCTAGCTGCTTTCCTTAAGCTCTTCTCTAAGGCAATCCATCTTTTCCCACGGTCAGGCTACTTCCTAAAGGCCTTGCCTCTTGAAACGGTCGCGCTGGGGATTACGCATCATTAAGTACCTGGGAGGGGGTGCGAGCATCCCACCCAAAGGAGCAGGGCCTGCCTGAGAAGATGACACAGAGCAGAATTTGAAAGAGGTGAGTAAACGTCACACAGGCTGCTCCCGGCATCCTTCAGGCGTGCGGTATGCAACAGTGTCAAGGTCTGAACCTGCCCTGGGGCTGCGGGAGGGTCATAGCAGCCCCTTTCACCAGGGTCTTTGCCTTCCGCTGCCCACCTGCATCCTCACCTCTAGAGCACTACCCCTCCCCCAAGCATCCCCACCCTGCTGGAACATTCTTCTTCATTGTACACCTCAGCAGTTCCCTCCCTGCCCTGTACCCCCGCTCAGAGCCCAGGCCTCCAGGCCTCTGCTCCCTCCAGCACCGCTTGTTTTACAGTGAGCTTCCGCCTTCTGCTCACGGGTTACAGCTGGTGCCTGGCCTGTCTGCTGGAGAGATGACAGGGTCACTGGGCACAGGGCCTTTGACATTTTTATGGCTGAATTTTCAGACTCTGGCATAAGTGGCATTTAAAATATTTCGGTTGGAGCCAGGCATTGTGGTGCACACCTTTTTTTGTTTTTGTTTTTGTTTTTGTTTTTGTTTTTGTTTTCGAGACAGGGTTTCTCTGTGTAGTTTTGGTGACTGTCCTGGATCTCACTCTTTAGACCAGGCTGGCCTCGAACTCACAAAGATCCACCTGGCTCTGCCTCCCGAGTGCTGGGATTAAAGGCGTGTGCCACTTCCACCGCCGCCGCCGCCGCCGCCGCCACTCAGCTTGTGGTACACGTCTTTAATCTCAGAGTTTGGGAGGTAGAGGCAGGTTGGTCTCTGAATTCAAGGCCAGCCTGGTCTACATAGAGAGTTTCAGGCCAATTGCATAGTTAGGTTCTGTATAATTTTTTTTAAAGCTGGACAGTGTATCGGTTCATTTGGTCAACTTGACACAGCTAATGTCACTAGGGAAGAGGGAACACTAACGGAGAAATTGCCTCCATCCGGTTGTCCCATGGCCAAGCCTGTGGGACATTTTCTTGATTAATAACGAACGTGGAAGGGACCAGCCCACTGTGGGTGGTGCCACCCCTGGGCAGTGGTCCTGAGTGGTATAAGGAAGCGGGCTGAGCAACTACGGGAAGCAGGCTCATAAGCAGCACTCCTTCGTGGTTTCTGCTTGAGTTCCTGCCTCCACGGTCCTGCCTCCACCCACGTTCCTGCCCTGACTTCCCCCCACAGGGGACTGTGATCAGGACGTGGAAGCCAAATAAGCCTTTTCCTCCTCACGTTGTTTTTGGTCACTGTGCTTTATCCCAGACAGCTGTCCTGTTTCCCTTTCCTCTTTTTCATTTTTCCTGCTTTCTCCTTCCCTTTTCTCTTCCTCCCTCCCTCCTTCCTTCCTTTCTCCTTCCTTCTTTCCTTCCTTACTTCCTTTCTACTTCCTTCTTTCCTTCCTTCCTTCCTTCCTTCCTCCATCCTTCTTTCCTTCCTCCATCCTTCTTTCCTTCCTTCCTTCCTTCCTTCCTTCCTTCCTTCCTTCCTTCCTTCCTTCCTTCCTCCTTCCTCCTTCCTCCTTCCTTCCTTCCTCCTTCCTCCTTCCTCCTTCCTTCCTTCCTTCCTTCCTCCCTCCCTCCCTCTAAAACCAGGACAGCCCCCTCTTCTCTCGCACATGTACAACTGAGGTGCTGGTGGGGCGGGGGGAGGGGAGGGTCCTTTCCAAACGGACCTCACGGTGCAGCAAAAACAAACTGCTGTTCAGAAGACCGAACTGCACCGTGGCAGGCGGAATGCAGGAAACACACAGGATGGAAGCGCACTTGACCTAAGCCTGGAGGAAGGGATGACTCGCGCCTGCAAAGACAGTTTGGGGCATTTGGTGTGAAAAGTACTGGGAGGCGTGAGGCAAACCGCAATCCCACGCCTGGCCTTAGAAAAACTCACTCTTGTGCTCTGCAGCTCATCCCTGACCCTGCTCACCTTGTGCAGGTCCCCAGCAAGGGTGCCGGCGTGAGAGTTTCGAGCGTGGTATAGAAAGGTTAAAGGTCACAGAAGAAAGCTGTGCCTTTGGTTTGTCTTTGGTTTGTTACTGAGAGAGAGAGTATTTGAATGAGGTTTTGTTTTCCAGATTCCACTTTGGGGCCAGTGATTTCCCAGGTCCGACCAGATTTCATACAGGTTCACAGTCACAGCCACACTGACACAGACCATTCATGAGTTGCATCTATCTTATCTTCCCAAGAAAGACAGGATGACAGCAACTTTGAAGACTCCAAATACCTTAAGGGGAGAATGGACCCCAGGCCCCACACACCTTGAGTACTGGGTCCCAAGGAGGGGGATATCCAAGTTTTATCTGTGACTGAAATTAAAAACTAAACAAACACTACGGTACCAGAAGTCTTGCTGAGAGCAGTGTTTGTTTAAAATCCAGGGTCCTTCATGCTCACAGCACCATGCAGGCCAGGGAGGAGACAGTTACCCTTAGTCGCCGGTTACTGTGATCAGTGACGATAACGGATAAATGATACCTGTGGGAAGATCCAACGGAGGCCTGGGGACGGTTTTCAACCGAGGACATTGTAGATGGGAAAAGCCAGATAAAAGGCGAAGTGACCGGACCCGTCAGTAAGCAGCGGACAGTAAAAGAGCAAAGAGCTCACCAGTTTGGCAGGCAGCGTCAGAAAGCAAAATGATGCTGAATGTGGGCTGTGGGACCCAGGAAACCCCCTGCCCTGTGGTACGATGGAAGTTCATTGCATCCGTTCTGGAGAGAAGAAGGGTTTAGTGAGATTGTGTACACCATATGATCCAGGGCTTTCGGTCCTAGTATGTCTCAAAGCACGTCTTACAGAGGCCCCAGGGGGGCCATCCATAGGGAATTCATGGCAGCATTTCTGCTGGTGTTGGAGGTGCTCAGCCATCTGTTACTGGAGGACAGAAAGGAGGAGTTACAATAGGCACACAGCTTGAAGGGCTATGTAGCAGTCAGAAGCAAGAGGTCAGTTGTAACAACAATGGCATGGATGGACCTTTAAAACACAGTGCCAAGTTCAAATGTGTTTTGGTTTTTGCATGATTTGTTTATTTTCATTTTGTGTGTATGGGTGAGTGCCTGCATGTATATATGTGTTCCATATGCATGGCTGGTGGTGTCCTCGGAGACCAGAAGAGGGTGTCCAATGCCCTGGAGTTGGAGTTAGAGGCAGCTGTGGAATGCTGGGAACTGAACCTCAGCTCTCAGTGCTGAGTTAAAGGAGAAGGAAAATGAGTGAGATATAACCCATAATACTCTTCATATGGTTAAAGTATGTGTCATGTTAAGCAACGAAAGACATTTGAAAAAAAAAAACACAAAAAGGACCACATAAAACACATTAGAGCCAGGCGATGTTGGCGCATGGCTTTAATCCCAGCACTCAGGAGGCAGAGGCAGGCGGATCTCTGTGAGTTCGAGGCCAGCCTGGTCTCCAAAGTGAGTTCCAGGAAAGGTGCAAAGCTACATAGAGAAACCCTGTCTTGAAAAACCAAAAAAAAAAAAAAAAAAAAAAACAAACCAAAAAAAAAAAAAAACCACCACATTAGAATGATTACTTACATAGGGGGAAGAAACAGGAACAAGAGATGGAATTCGGATTAAAGGGAATATGTAAATGAAGAGGAGAACTCCTATAGACCACTGGTAACTATTCCACGAAGTGAAAGGGCCCTAACCCTGCAGACACTTCAGTGTTAGCCCCATAAGACCTATTTCAGATTACTGATCACCAGAACTGTAAGATAATGACTTTATGCTGCTTCAAACCATTAAAGCTTTTAGTGATTTGTTGTAATGGCTATAGGAAGCTAATATGTTACCATAATTACTATTTTAAAGCAAACATTAGAAAAATGTACAGCATAGAAAAATTTAAACAAAGAAATACGCTGTTGAAGTTATTCTATTAGAAATGTTTCATATGGAAAACAATATCAGAAATTCAGAATTATTTTGGACTGGAGAGATGGCTCAGCAGTTAAGAGCACTGGCTCCTCTTCCAGAGGACCCAGGTTCAATACCCAGCACCCACATGGCAGCTCACAACTGTCTGTAACTACAGTTCCAGGGAATCCGGCACCCTCACACAGACATACATGCAGACAAAACACCAAGATAATAGATGATAGATAGATAGATAGATAGATAGATAGATAGATAGATAGATAGATAGATAGATAGACAGATAGACAGATAAGAATATGCCTGGCAGTGGTGGCACACACCTTTAATCCCAGCACTTGGGAGGCAGGGACAGGTAGATCTCTAAGTTCGAGGCCAGTCTGGTCTACAGAGTGAGTTCCAGGACAGCCAGGGGCACAGAGAACAGTCACCGAGTGTAGAGGTTGATGAAGAGAAGTCACGTAACCAAAGCACAGAGAGAATGAAGGGAGACAGAAACCTCCTCAGGAGCTTTAGGGCAGGACTGGTGTTCAGCATGTTACCAGTCCCCCAAGAAAATGAGGCATAAAATGGGAAGAAGAAATATTTGAAGAGATAACCCCCTGAGAATTTAACAAGCTGAAAAACAATACCTGAAGAAGAAGAAGAATTAATACAAGCAAGAATCACTTTCTTGGGACATCATAATCCAATAAAAATTAAAGATATAGAGACGTGTGTTCAGAAAAGGAAAAAAACATAGCAAATACAGAAAATACAGAAGAGGAAATGTAGCGTTGACAACCGGTTTCTCATCAGGGATGTTGCAGTCCAGAAACAAGGAAGCTGAACCTTTAACATTTGTAATTAAAGAAAAAAAAATCTTTCAACCACAATTATTTACCCACTGACAATATTTTAAAATGTATGTCTAGGTTTAATTTCTATTTAAATCTTCTAACCGCTTGTTTCTTATCTATTCTCCATTCTGCTCTCTCTTCCTGACTTCTTACTTTTTTGTTGTATTGCATCTCTACACTTTTTATTATTTATATATTTATTTGTTTTTGAGACAGGACCTGACTGCGTAGCCAGCCTGCGACTCACTACTATGTAGCACAGGCTAGCCTTAAGCTCATGATCCCCCACGTGTCAACTGAATGCTGGGATGACATGTGTGTCCCCATGCCTGACTTCTTAGCGTCCTCTTTTAGACAAAATAGTTTCTAAAGTTCTGTTGTATTGGCTTATTCTATTGAAAACTATATTAAGTATAAATCGTCTAAACACTAATTAAAATGCAAAGGTTGCAAGGTTGTATTTTGGCTTGTTTTTTAAATTATAAAAAGTTAATACTCACTTCCAGGTACGCTTAAGGCTGCCATAGTCATGCTAGTAGCATGAAGAATAGCTATGTAGATCAGAGGAAAAATAAACATGTGTACGTGACTGGATGAGTTTTGACTAAAGTGCTAAGGTAACTCTATGGGGGAAGGATAGCCAATGGTCCTCCTCCTCCTCCTACCAGGATCAGATTATGTACCCCAAGCTGGTCTTCATTCAACTTGTAATCCTCCTGTCTCGGTCCCCTAGGTACTGGGATTGCAAGCCCGTGCTCCCACTCTCAGCTCTTACCGGTCTTAACAAGTTATCAGCATCCACCCGGCAAATAATGAACTTTCATCCCAACCTCAAGCCACATATAAAAATCCACTTGAAGTCTGAATACAAGATCTAAAAGGTCTAGAAGGATACCTTTAAGAAAATCTTAGCCGGGCAGTGGTGGCGCACGCCTTTAATCCCAGCACTCAGGAGGCAGAGCCAGGCGAATCTCTGTGAGTTCGAGGCCAGCCTGGACTACCAAGTGAGTCCCAGGAAAGGCACAAAGCTACACAGAGAAACCCTGTCTCGAAAAAAACCAAAAAAGAAAAAGAAAAAAAAAAGAAAATCTTTGTGACACATAAAAAAAAAAAATCAGAAAATATAAAAGAGAAGTTATCAGTTTTATCTCATCAAATTAAAAATTACTGTTTAAAACTGTTACTAAGAACATGAGAAGAGGGCCTGGAGAGACGGCTCAGCAGTTAAGAGCACTGGCTGCTCCTCCAGAGGACCTGGGTTCAGTTCTCTGGAAGAATTGCTGAGCTGCTGCTCATGATCGCCTCTGGATCGGCTGCTCTCGCTCCCACCTCCTTGCCAGGCACCACACTACCCTACTTCAGGTGTCCCAAGGATGTTCTCACTTGCCCTTCTGAAAGCTCTTCCAACTTCCTGTGGCAAGAGCTCTCCATCGGTTGCCTACTCCACCCACGGGCTCCCTGCGGTATGTGGTGCCACCACGTGGCAGAATCGTGGTTACGGCTTCTCAGGACCCCGCTTTCCTAAGCTGCTTTCTAATTTTTTTTATTTTTTTTATTTATTTATTTTTTGAGTCGGGTTAGCAGTATCTCCAGAGAATGTTTTCTCCTTGTTAAGTAAGAGCTTTGAGACTTGTGGAAACATCAAATATGTACCAAGCACTGAGCGAAATGATTCCCTAAGAAATCCTCTCTGCTCGCACAGTCAACCCTGATTCCACATTTGTCCACAGGGTTGAAAGAAAATGAACCTGTTATAGTTGAGGGTCCCCCTTCTCCTCCACAGTCCCCTCACACTCCCTCCATGCTCCACACTTCCCCTCCACCACAGCATGAGGAACTGTATCAAAGGGTCACAGCATTGGGAAGGTTGAGAACGGCTGCTCTAGCGTCAGTAGCTATTCAGGCAATGCCTAAGCGGGTGCGTCTTCTCCTCATGTTTGCTTCTCCGCTATCTGGCTCATGCAAAGCCTGTGATCATCTAATGTTACCCTATCCATCTTAAACGAGGACTCCCCAGGGGGCTCTGTCTCTAAAACGCCAGTATGTTCTTATGGAATGGCACCAAGGCCGTAGAGAAACATGGCGTGTCCTTTACCTTTGAGAGACTGTGAAGACTGAAGGCAAATGAAGGGTGGGGTAGAGGATACGAATAGGCGTCCATGCTGATCCTCCATAGTGACTTATCAATGCCCCACATGGGACGCTTGCCCTGCTACTTGGGAGAGGAAGCAGGACGTGGGACATGAAGAGGCTGTATACTACAGGCAAGACAGCATCTTCCCTTCAGGGATCTCCTCCTTCAGCCTGGGCATTATTTATACCTGTGTAGTGCTTCATAACTGAGAAAATGTTCACCTGATTTGAATATGTGCGCCCTCTCTCTCCCCTCTCTCTTCCTCCCTCTCCATTGCTCTTGCTCTCTCTCTCTCTCTCTCTCTTTTTTTTTTTTTTTTTTTTTTTTTTTTGGTTTTTCGAGACAGGGTTTCTCTGTGTAGCTTTGCGCCTTTCCTGGAACTCACTTGGTAGCCCAGGCTGGCCTCGAACTCACAGAGATCCGCCTGGCTCTGCCTCCCGAGTGCTGGGATTAAAGGCGTGCGCCGCCGCCGCCGCCGCCGCCACCACCACCACCCGGCGCACTCTTGCTCTCTCTTATAAGTGGTATACACATGTGTTTGTGTGTGTGCATGCACGTGCTGGTATGAGTGCACATGTGTGTGCTTGCCTGTGGAGACCAGATGTTGACATCAGGTGTTTCCAGTTGATCTGTCACGGTTTTTTGGAAGGGCCCTCTCACTGAACCTGGAGTCCTCCTATTCGGCTAGGCTGGCTGGCTGATAAGCTCCAGGGACACCCCTGTCTTCCCACTCAGTGCTAGGACTCAGGTCCTCTTGCTTGCCCAACAGGTACTGTATGACTAAGCCCTCTCCCTAGCCTCTGATCGATTTTTATACGATCTTCCGTGGGAGCCAAGAAGACGTGTCCTGATCATCCTCCCCACTCCTGGAATGAAGGAGCCAAGGCTCAGAGGACTGGAAAGCATTGAATCATATAAGGCTAGACATGGCAGAGCCCAAGCTACAACTCCAGCCAGAGCCTTCCCAACCTATCACTGCTGCCTAGTTGGAGACCTCTGTGGCTGTAGTGGTGGACTGCATGACCATCAGCTTACTTCTCAGTGTTTCCAGAAGGGTTGAATGTAGTTAAACACCAAGCACACCGTCGTGGAATAGAATCTTTGTTTCACTATGTAAAGATGTGTTGCATTTGTTTATGCTTCATTTGTTGAACTATTTAAAGATGTGTTGCTGTTTTACCTTGCCTGCCTAAGGCACAAAGCTGAACGGCCAATAGCTAGACAGAGGAAAGATAGTCAGGGCTGGTAGGCAGCCAGCTAGCCGATGACTTGCCAGCAGGGGCCAGCCAGACACAGAGGAAGCAGGAAAGCAGGATGGACAGTACATAGATGAAGTAAACGAACCTCGGGGCAGCACATAGATGAATAGAAATGGGTTAATTTAAGTTAAAAAAAAAAGAGCTAGCTAGAAACAAGCCTAAGCTAAGGCTGAGCATTCATAACTAATAATAAGTCTCCAAGTCGTGATTTGGGGGCTGGCAGTTCAAGAAAGTCTGCTAGGGCACACAGTAGGTGCTGAGTGCCCAATGTCTTTCTTCTGTCCCACCCAGGGTTTGAGAGTGCCCGAGAGCCCATCAGTCACTTGGCTCTCTGGGTGCCTCTGAAAACTGTAGTCCATGATCCTGGGGAGAGTTTACTGATAACAATGGGGAAATCCTTCACAGGGGCAGCTCCTAAATGGTTACCTGGTCACTATGACCACTGCCTCCACCATCAGGGCTTAGAATGTGCTACTTGGGACCAGTCTTTGCATCAGAATGATGAGGAAGATAAGGTCCATTTTACTATGTGGTCTCATCTCACCACAGGAACACTGGTTACAGATGTGCACTGCTGTGGATATCACTCTATATAAATAAAACACTGATGGCCAGTGACCAGGCAGGAAGTATAGGAGGGACAAAGAGAGAGGAGAATTGGGGAAACAGGAAGAAGGAGGGGGAGACACTGCAGCCACCGCCAGGACAAGCAGCATGTAAGCCACCAGCCACGTGGCAAGGTATAGATTTATAAAAATGGGTTAATTTGCCGGGCGGTGGTGGCGCACGCCTTTAATCCCAGCACTCGGGAGGCAGAGCCAGGCGGATCTCTGTGAGTTCGAGGCCAGCCTGGGCTACCAAGTGAGCTCCAGGAAAGGCGCAAAAGCTACACAGAGAAACCCTGTCTTGAAAAACCAAAAAAAAAAAAAAGGGTTAATTTAAGATATAAGAACAGTTAACAAGAAGCCTGCCACGGCCATACAGTTTGTAAGTATTTTAAGCGTCTGAGTGATTATTTTATACGTAGATTGTGGGACTGTGGGGTTTGGTGGAACCTGGAGAGAAGCCCTCCAACAACAGTGCACTACCATATCCGGCCTTATGAAAGTTTGCAACTTGACCAGTCTGAGAGCAAGAAAGAACAGAAGGCCACCAGGGAAGCCCCTTACATCCAAAAAATGGAGCTACTCAGACACCGACTGGAACAGCCCACACATCCTCTTTCACTCTGGGGAAGAGAAATACCACCAGAGATAGCTGTCTCTTGGTTGAGCAATCTGTGACAACAGATAAGGATTCCTAGGTGTGTGTGTGTAGGGGGAAAATTAGGTTAACACTGACCACCTCCATCCCTGCATGCCTACCCCAGAGATACCACATCCTATTTGGGACCAGTGGGTGGAAATAACAGGGGTGAGCTGTGCTTCTCCCAGCAACCATACCAAGTCTAAACTCTCTCTGCAGGCTTAATTGTCACATATCCTTCGGCTTGATATACATGTCTTTAAAATAATTGTGAAGACAGCAAGGGAGTTTTTGAAAAGTAGCAGTGATCGGTGCTAAGTGGTCCCAGGATGCTGGAAGTGATCCCAAGCAAGGTGCTCTTAAAGAAATAAGAGCCAGGAGCAAAGCAGTTACCATGTGACCATCAAATGAACCTCCCAGAAAACAGAGGTCCTGGAGGACAATGGAAAACTCACCCAGGCCCGAGAAACTTCTAGTAGAGAGCAAAAGAAAAGCCAAGGTTGCAGTGAGAATTTTAAGTATCCTTTTCCTCCAGTGAAGGCCTGCCTTGGTGTGGTAGAATGGAGAGAAGGCCAAGGGAGTGGACACAGAGCATGTCTACGAAGCTTTGGGGAGTCCCAGAAATAAGCAGAGTGGGGGGAGACATCGGGTGGGGACACCAAGATCCTGAATCAGCAGCAGGTAGGAATAGGGTGACCAAAAATAATGTGTGATGTTTGTGTGGTCAGAATCTTCCTTAAGCTGCAGACTGGGGCTCAGGGACATTCTGATAATAAAAGGAATCTGGCGTACATCCTCCAGCAAGGACACTTCATGGATATCTCAGGAATATTTTGTCTTATTCCTGACACTAAAGACTGTATTCAAGGTCAAGGAGAACCCAAAGCCAGCTTGCTGACATTGTTATACCCCCTCTCCAGCCTCCCAAGGTACAGAACACTATGGAAGGCGGGCACTCCCTTTAGAAGAACGCTATCATTCTTGAGTAAGAACCAGGAAGGATGATGATACCATGGGCTCCTGGGAAGACGGTCCTGGTGGGGAGGCTCCTACTTTGCATCAGTTGCCTTCAAAGAATTAAACGGATGTCTTTAATATGTTTCAAAATGTCCACTTGCACTATCTAAGGCTCCTCCCTGTGTTCCAGAGAACAAGTCATGGCTAAACTCAGCTCAGTGGAGAGCTCACTCTTCAATAGTAAGATGGGCAGATCTTTTCCTAGAGCATCCACCATACTCTTACCTGGGCTTAGGGGATATCATCACGGTGGGACATGTCAGCATGCAGGCAGACATGGTGCTGTTCTCTTCCCAAAGGCAGGGGCAAGAGGGCTAGTGGGTGACTCTGCCCAAGGGACCAGGAGATGGCTCACACAACCAGAAGCAATGCTTCCCTTTGTTGGACTGTGCCAGTCATGTTTCCGTTTCTATAACAAAATACCCGAGGTACTGTCCTAGTCACTGTTCCGTTACTGTGAGGAGACACCATGGCCACTCTTACAAAAGAAAGCATTTAATTGGGGGCTTGCTTACAGTTTTAGAGGGTTAGTGCATGATCATCATGGCAGGAAACAGACAGGCATGGTGTTTGAGCAGTAGCTGAGAGCTTTACATTCTGATCCACAGGCAGTGGACAGAGAGAGAGAGAGACAGATAGAGACAGAGACAGAGACTGGGCATGGCATGAGCTTCTGAAACCCCAAATCCCATCATTCCCAGCGACACGCTTCCTCCAATAAGACCACGCCTCCTAATCCTCCCCAAACAGTTCCACTAGCTGAGGACCGAGCACACAAACATATGAACCTATAAGGAACGTTTACAAACCACCACAGGCTTGAAACTGAAAATGAGGGAAGGCTTCTTTTAGCTCACTTTTTTTTTTTTTTAAGGTATCAATCTGTAATCAATTGGGCATGTGGTGTGGCTGAAAGAAACTGCTCACTTCATATGCCAGGAAGCAGAAGAAGGGACTGATGTACCACACTCCCTTTGGTAGGCACACCCACAATGACCTGAGACTTTCCACAAGACCCCACCCAACAGTCCTCAGCAGTGTGTCATGGGAGCGACCTCACCTTTATCCACCAGTCTCTAAAGGACACTGACCGCCCAAACGGCAGCCGGGCCAATGTCTAGTTGCATCCCTACCCCTCAGTGACAGTTTTTTTTCTAGCCCTGCATGGTTTGCTGAGGGAATCTGGTAGCTCTCCTATGTGAACTGGGCGACACTGCTGAGGGTGAACAGCATGACTCCTACTCTACAAAGCCTAGTGACTTGAACTGGGCATTTAACCTGTAACCCTCAGCTAGAACAAGACCTACCGGCTTCCAGCAGACAATGGCATCTGGCTAGAGAACTAAAGATTACAGTATTATCTTCTAGAAGCAGTCTTGTGTTTACACAGGCAAACAGGCCTCCACGAGAAAAGTACAGCCAAGAACAGCACAATGGAGAGAAACTGGCACACAAGCCAGGTTCCGTCAGCCTCTGGGGCTCTCATGAGTCCCCTAAGCATCATTAACACATCGTCTGTCTGCTCTGCAGAGACTGTCAGGCTAGTGAGAAATGGGTGCAGGTCCAGCTGTCTGCACAGCGCCTTCCTATTTTGCGCACACTGGTGCTCTAAAGAGCCTGCCTTTGTTCTTCCCAGTTCATCACTATGGAAAGGATGTCTTTTCCACCCTGCCCCAGACCACAGCACCCCATGCTCTCCACGGAGGTGGCGTATAGGAGAAAGGGGCAGGGGGGTTGAGGAGAGACACGACTGACCCATCTCTGTGTCCTGCCCATCGCTGCCTCTCGTCAGCAATCTTAGAATGTCCTTGGAACTTGGACAGCTCTGCCACCTTATCTGATCCACAGCGACACTTCCCACCCGTCATCTTTGAAGGGCCAAGGGCTCACCTCCCAGGATGCCTTTTGAACAGAGTACATCTTGCCGCAGAATTTCGTCAATATTGGGGAAGGGCGACCTCTAGTGTCGGTTCTTGGAAGAAGCGTGGTCCCCTCTTCCTACTTCTGTGAGGTCCTCTGAGATCTGTCTTGCTGGGAAGTGGGAGCGAGGCGACTCAGCTGGTCCTGGCTAGGGAGAAGTGAGAAAGTGGATTCTGCCTTCCATAGGTTGGGGGCAGAGCTGTACGTGCTGGGCATCTTCAGCAACACCATCTCACAACCACCGTTTTTGTTTTAAGATTTAATTTTTAAGTATCTGTCTGTGCTGAGTATGTACACGTGAGTTTGAAGTGCCCGAGGTGGCCGGAAGAACACCTCGGATCCTGTGGAGCTGGGGTTAAAGATGTCTGCCATCCTCCCAGTGCGGGTGCTGGGAACTCAGCTCAGCCACCTCCCACCGCTTTGAGGCAGGGTCTTGCCATGTAGCACAACAGGACTAAAATTAATGATGCACGCACATACACACACACACACACACACACACACACACACACACCATGCCTACACACACACACACACACACACACACACACACACCATGCCTACACACACACACACACACACCCTGCCTCAGCCTCTGAGTGCTGAGATTATGGACCAATGCCTTTCTTTTTAAAAAAAAAATTTTATTTATTTATTTAGTATACAGTGTTCTGTCTGCATGCCAGAAGAAGGAGCCAGATCTCATTACAGATGGTTGTGAGCCACCGTGTGGTTGCTGGGAATTGAACTCAGGACCTCTGGAAGAATAGCTAGTGCTCTTAACCACTGAACTGTCTCTCCAGATCCCCCCACCCAATGTCTTTCTTAAGACGTTGTTTGACCCTTCCTTCTATAAGGGACCTGGCCACCAGACATGGCATCAGTGCTGCTCATGAGGTCTTTGAGAAATGAAGCGGTCCCAGATGCAGGACAGGAGAGGCCTTGCCCCTGCCTTTTCCCGGTCTGCAGATACTGTGGAGATTCTTCGCAACCGCTGTTTTCTGGGAATGACAGTCTCGCTCCAGCTCTGTGCAGTCACTGCGTTTAATGCGCCCTCCAAACGGCTGCAGCAACAGGGCCCACTCAAACGCTGCTTGGAGGCAGCCTCAGCCACCTGTTTCCATTCCAGGCAGGGTTTGTCTGGGACAGTCCCAGCTGGCACCTGCCACCTTGATGTCTTTATTAAGGTGTTAGCCTCTGAAAGGGGTCCCACTCAGTGTGGGTGGCACAGTCACTCTGTTCAGAGGACTCTCCACAAGCTTAGCGGCCACAGATTAGAGATAATGCTGTCAAGAGCCCAGAAATTCTTTTTTTTTGGGGGGGGGGGAGAGAAGCGATGGTAGTGGGGGTGGGTGGGTAGGGGTGTCCTTCTAGACAGGGTTTCTCTGTGTAGCTTTGTGCCTTTCCTGGATCTCGCTCTGTAGACCAGGCTGGCCTCAAACTCACAGAGATCCACCAGCCTCTGCCTCCTAAGTGCTGGGATCAAAGGTGTGCATCACCACCACCCAGTTCTTTTTTTATTTATTTGCTTTTTGTTTTTTCAAGACAGAGTTTCTCAATGTAGTCCTGGTTGTCCCAGAACTTCCTCTGTAGACTGAGCTAGCCTTGAACTCAAAGAGATCCACCTACCTCTGCTTCCTGATGTTGGGACTAAGGGCGTGCGCCATCACTGCTGGCGTCAAATGTCTTTTGTAAGATTGTAATTAGCTGCAAGGTTCCTGGGAGTCAGGACAAAAGTAAAGAGTTGGAAACTTAGTTCTGCCTCGTACAATGGCATATATTATAGCTTCCGAGGGGACAGTTACCAGGCACTGACTTTTAGGAGGAATTTTTCACTTCATCTATTACATAAGGGACACTAAGTAACGTAAGAGACCGTGTTCCTGGCCATAGTTTCTGTGGAAGTTTCTGAGTGACCATTAAAAAGATTTGTGTGTGTGTGTGTGCATATGTGTATATATTCGTGTATATGCATGTTTGTGTGTGCACATGTTCATGTGTGTGCTGGTGCACATGTGTGGAGGCCAGAGGGCAAGCTCTGCTATCCTCAGGCATGCTGTCCATCTCCTTTGAGACAGGGTCTCTCATTGGTCTGCAGCTCACCAATTATGCTAGGCTGGCTGGTCAGCAAGCCCCGGAATCTATCTGTCTCTTTCTGGTGCTAGAATTTCAAGGGTACCATAGAGCTGACATTTTTACACAGATTCTGGGGTTCTGGGGATCAAAACCTCGTGCTTGTGAGTCAAGCATTTTATTGAATTATCTCCCAATCCCTCTATGTGACCATTGAAATAAACACACACATAACCACACACACACACACACACACACACACACACACACACAAACACAAACACACACACACACCCTCTAAAATGACTGATTTTTCCATTCCTTTTTCCCTGTGAAAAATGAAGATTGAAGCCGGGCGGTGGTGGTGCACGCCTTGAATTCCAGTACTCAGAGGCAGAGCCAGGCGGATCTCTGTGAGTTCGAGGCCAGCCTGGTCTACAGAGTGAGTTCCAGGACAGGCACCAAAACTACACAGAGAAACCCTGTCTCGAAAAATCAAAAAGAAAGAAAGAAAGAAAGAAAGAAAGAAAGAAAGAAAGAAAGAAAGAAAGAAAGAAAGAAAGAAAGAAAGAAAGAAAGAAAGAGAAAGAAAAAGAAAAATGAGGATTGAGTAAAAATTGTTTCCCGGGGACTAACAGAAATAATTCGTGTACAGGTGACAAGAAAAGTGTAAAACTCAACTTGTCAGTCGTCATTTTCCCTCATCTCATCTTATTCAGACCTCTCGTTTACTGATGAGGAAGCCGAGAGACGGGGAGGGTGTGGATCAGCCAGCTGCTGACAAAAGAGGCCACAAGATGCTTGCTGAGGGCTTAGTCCAGAAGCTCAGCTTCAGACAGTCGCCTCTGTGTAAGGCCCTGGTTCTGTGGCAGCTGGTCCGGGGCAGGGCACCTCTGTATAATTCTCAGTGCTGATGAACCCCCATTGCTGCCTGCAGAGACCTGCTGAGGAGGTGGGAAGCTGAGGCAGAAAAAATCCAAAAGCCTGTGCCTCCGACCATAGCAGGCATGGTGACAGATTTGGGGTCTATCCAGGGAACCACGGGTTTGGCCTGGCCTAGCTGCCCTGAGAGGCACGCATCAGAGGTTTTGCAGGTCAGACTCCCTGGCTCCTGGGACACAAAGTCACCTCCAGTTCCTGGAAGACCAACGTACAACGTTCAGGCCACTTGGTGTTTCTCTGTCTGTTCCCTTAGTAGTCAAGGAAACATGGAAGCTTGACGGGACAATTGGTCTTTGGGAAGAAATAAAAACGGTAATAGATTAAAAAAAATGGCACAGTCGAAATTAAAAATGAAAGTGATCAGGAAAAATCAGAACTAACACTGGGAATAGAAGAAAAATCAGAACCTGAAGAGATATCATCTAGTGTCTCCTCTTTCTGTGATGAGGTTGCGGGTTTCCCTCCTTGTCATGTTCCCCTCCCCCAGTTCCAATCTCCTCAGCTCTTAAAAACCTACCCTTCAAGTGCAGTTCCTGACAGCATGTTTTGTAAAGCCGAGCTCAAGAGGCCTTGGCAGCTTGATCCAAGGTGCCCCACGGACGCCATGCAGACGCGGCATCCATGTGGAAAGTTTTATTATTAAAGGGGGAGAGGACAGTGTAGTGGGTACCCGCTCTACCTATGACCTTGAAGTACCAGTCCCGAGGGGCTGAGGGGTTAGCTTAAGCTGAGGGGCACGGGCACACACACACACACACACACACACACACACACACACACACACACACACACACGGCCCCTCTCTCCCTCGTGGGCTTGGTTGGTGCAGGTTGACTCAGGCGGCAGGAGCATCGTGGGACAGGACCTCAGCCTTCCAGGACCCTGTGACGATTTGCCTATTCCGTTTAGTGAGTTGTTTTCTCCAATTTATGTTTGAATAAACTCTCTATACCCCTTAAGCAGACTCCCTTGGATTTCTTGCTATAGGGAGGGAATCGAGAGAAGGAGAGAGAGAGAGAGAGAGAGAGAGAGAGAGAGAGAGAGAGAGAGAGAGAGGGAGGGAGGGAGGGAGGGAGGGAGGGAGGGAGGGAGGGAGGGAGGGAGGGAGGGGAAGTGGAGCTGTGCATTACCTCATGGTGTGAAAAAGGAGGAAGGAAGGAGGAAGAAGGGAGGGTTTATTTTTCCTCTTAAAGGGGACTTTATGTAAGATGACATCAGGATGCTGGGTGGGTCCCCAAGGGGCGGGTCTGAATGCTAACAGCATGACACCTTTTTTCACCGCTTTACTTCATCTCTCACTGAGGTTATCTCTCATCCTCCCCCACCCCATAGGAGAATTAACTCTTTCTAAGTCAGGGTACAGGTCTCCGATGCAAGGGGCTGTGGGCTGTGCATCGAGCCCAGGGGACCGGAGAAGATCTGAGAGGATATTCTCCCCCCACCCATGAGTGAACCCCCGATCCTAATAACCTGGGACAAAAGAGTTAGGAATTATATACCCCTTTCATTGAAGACTTAAGATTCTTTTTGTTTGTTTGTTTTTTTGAGACAGAGCTTTTCTGTAGCTTTGGAAACCGTTGTCGTCGTGAAACTAACTCACTCTGTAGGACCAGGCTGGCCTGGAACTCACGCCTGCCTCTGCCTCCTGAACGCTGGAGTTAAAGGCGTGTGCCACCACTGCCCAGCGAGACTTAAGGTTCTTCAGCAGGCTTGTGCTCAGTACAGGACCAACTGCTCCTTCCCGCTGTCTCTCCTTGACTCCACTTCTGGAGAAACTTTTCTTCCCTCTGACTAAAGGATCTTCTCCAAGGCTTGTCTTATTGGGGTGAATATTTACTGGGGAAGACTGATTATTCAGAAAGCTGTCAGGACCAAGCTATTGAAAGCAATAAAATAATGTGCCCATAACTTTTGAAATGTTAACAGTAGAAGGCATGTACAGTAATGTTCAACAACAATCATACATCCTCCTGAGGCTTATGCACAAATCAATGCTTTGGCTTTACAGGCATGGCATAAGTTATCAGATTCTGGAAAAGAGACAGAGGAGCTTTCTAAAATTGGACAGGGGCCCCACAAGCCATATCAAGATTTTGTTCCTTGTCATTTGCAGGTGGTCAACTGCCTGATGGTTGATGGGAGGTGGAGATGGTTACGGTTAAACAATTGGCCTATGAGAATGCTAATGCCACATGCCAGACTGCTATCCACCCCTTTCGAAAGAAAAGAGACATCAGTGGTTACATCTGCCTCTGTGCTGATATAATGCTCAAGGCTCAACCCTGGCTGTGGCCCTCCAAGGGCACACACACAATGCCTCAACTACTGGCAGTCATTCAACAAGGAAAAAGGGATAAAGAATGACTAATAGTCCAACTTTGTGTCAAAAGTATGTTGCTAGTGCTTTAAAAAGAGCTAAAGAGCTATTTCCTCTTGCTTTTACTAATACAGTATATGGATGATATTCTGCTAAAAATAATAAAATGCTAGAAAATCTGTTTACAAAGATAAAAATTGGACTAATCCTTTAAATGTGTGGTCCTCGTGAGAAAAAAAAATACAATTTTCATTAAATACTTTGGATGACTTAGCACTGGCTTTTATTATTTTATGCCTTTGTAAAATATTTTTTTTAAAAAAAAATCAATGCTCCTACATACATTTCTGAGCCTTTTCAGGAATTTTGACAACAGTCTGATATAATCCACATCACAGGCATTCCATATAACCTTCAGCCAGTCTTTTGTGAGTTAGTATGACTACTCCTCACAATATTTTATCTTCTATTCTATATACTTTAAATTCTCAGATTTTGGGCAAGAATGACCCCACTGTTGCAGAATGTTTTTTAGGCCCCTCTGGAAAAGTTCAATGTCATGGTCCTTTGGAGAGATTTTATGTCAGGTCAATGGAAGAGCCGGATCCTGGGATTCACCGGAGCCAAGACTGTGTTTGTGATTTCCCTCAGGGTGCTGAAAAGCCGTTGTGGACCCCAGAAAGACTGACTCAACCTGTGGAACGTGGACGAAGGGCTTCCAAAGTGTCTCCAGAGGCTACACCTGAAGAAAAGGAAGAGAACGGGATAACAGAGTCGTCATCGACCCATGAAGAGCAGAGTCTGCCTACCAACCATGACTCAGATGAAGCGACTTAGGGGAAAGACGCGTGAAATCTCAGGGGAGGGTGTGATTGTGCTTTGCTATGGCCGTAAGAATGCATCTGTTACTGCTGCAACGTGGTGGGCTCCTGTATCTGACCAACCCGTACCTCACTTTGCTAACTGTTTATGTCAATGATTCTGACATCTTGAGTGCCTCCACTGCTAATCATACTGTCCCTCACGGCAAAGACGGTCACATGACAGTGTGAGTATTGATATTCAAGTCTTGCATAATTAAATAGTAGTCGTTCATCATTCAAAGTTAGATAAATTACCCTCTTCTATTACTGCACAAAACCTGACAAAGATTTTTTTTGGTCATTATTTTCTGTCTCTAATTGGACTTCTAAACTATCCACAGGCATGTCATTGGGAAGCTTTTTGATGGATATACCGGGATACATTATAGCCTTGAGACTGATTTGCTGCTCCATGTCTGCTTTAAAGATTGACTTGCATACCCTAAATTTAAAACAAAAAAAATAAAAAGGGGGACTTGCAGGAAAACATGGGGTTGGCCTGGACTAGCTGTCTTGAGAGACATGCATCATAGGTTTTTCAGGTTAGTGTCCATGGCTTCTGGGGCATAATGTACCTTCCAGTTCCTGAGAAACCAAAGCATTCCCTCAGGCAGTGAAGCGTTCAGGTCACTTTGTGTCTCTCTGTATGTTCCCTCAGTAGTAAGGGCATGGAAACTTGACAGAATAATTGGTCTTAGACAATAATCTTGTGTACCCTGCAAACTTCACTGGATCCTGGCAACTCCCACAGTATTGATCCTGGCAATTACCATTATGAACTGTTTCTGATAAAGGTATTAAAAAGTCTGATTGTTCTCAATAAAAATGCCACAGTCTCCAACCTCAGCCAGGTTTCACTCCTCTTGGTCATATCGGGTGACCTTGGCCTGGTAAGTAAGTGAGGGTACTTACAGATGGCACAGGAGTGTGGTTATTTGAAGTCATGGCGTGAAGGGTCATTAGCATAGTTTTACTTCAGCAAACCACAAAGCCTCTTTGCTGTTGGAGTCACTCCTGACTGGAAAGAACAGGGCACCTGGGTTTTGTCCCAGTCTGTTTCTAGGGACACAGGTGCTGTGGGATGTTCTGTATGTCCTGTGGGAGCCCTTCTTGGGTTCTTTGTGGCGTTACCCAGCAGGTCCGTATAGAGGATGATTAGGACCATGGGCCTGAGTGCAGGTGTTTGAGATGGTCTGCACTTGGCTGTGCTGGGGGATGGTCTGTATGTCAAGTTGCTCTGATTGGTTAATAAATAAAACCTGATCGGCCGTGGCTAGGCAGGAAAGATAGGTGGGACTAACAGAGAGGAGAAATAAAAGGACAGAAGGGCAGAAGGAGACGCTGCAGCCGCCGCCATGACCAGAGACACTGCAGCCGCCGCCATGACCAGCAGCATGTGAAGATGCCGGTGGGCCACCAGCCACATGGCAAGGTATAGATTTATGGAAATGGACTAATTTAAGCTATAAGCACAGTTAGCAAGAAGCCTGCCACGGCCATGCAGTTTGTAAGCAAAATAAGTCTCTGTGTTTACTTGGTTGGGTCTGAGCGGCTGTGGGACTGGTGGGTGACAGAGATTTGTCCTGACTGTGGGCAAGGCGAAAAAATCAAGCTACACACAGGCCTTCGGGCTAGTTGAGTTCCAACACCGAAGGCAGCTTTTTTTTCTCCAGGCCCTGGGATCTTAAAGGGTGGGGCCTGGCCAACAGCCTCAGTCTCATCCAGAAACTTCTTTTGTTGTTGTTGTTGTTTTGTTTTGTTTTGTTTTTTTCTGAGACAGGGTTTCTCCACACTGTCCTGGATCTCTCTGTAGACCAGGCTGGCCTCAAACTCCTCGAGATCCACCTGCCTCTGCCTCCTGAGTGAGTGGATTAAAGGCCTGTGCTACCACTGCCTGGCCCAGAAACTTCTTAGATATTCAAATGCCCTACCTGCCAGAGTGAGTCTATCATTCTGCAGGGTTGAGACCCCAGTTTCTGGCTGTTCTCAGGGCCCTGCCTGGCCCGGAAGGAAGAAGCAAACTCAGGACTCGGTTCTCCTGGCTCCGCCTTCCTTCCAGATGTGGCTCCACCTTCCTTCCAGGTGTGGCTCCGCCTTCCTTCCAGGTGTGGCTCTGTCTTCCTTCCAGGTGTGGCTGTTGGACTTGCATTTCCTCAAAACCCACCAAAAATAGTCAAAAACCTTGGTTCGGCCCTGCGGTCTCTGCACTTGAGAGGCAGAGGCAGGAGGATTGGGAAGTACAGGGCTTGTAGCCATAACATAATGCAAAAGGCATTTAGTCCAACTTCAAAAGTCTCCATAGTCTATCACAGTCTCAACAATGTTTAAAAGTCCAAAGTTCAAAGTCTCTACTGAGATTCATGCAAGCACTTAACTGTAAACTGAATAAAATTAAAATAAAAAAACCAGATTACATAATTCCAACCTATAATGGCACAGGATATGCATTACCATTTCAAAATGGAGGAAAGGGAGAATAGTGAGGAAATACTGGACAAAAGCAAGACCAAAAACCAGCTGGGCAATGTAGTGGGTAGTCATTCCAGCTTGGATCTGGAAGCTCCAACCCCCATTGAGACTCTGGCAACTGTCACGCCTACGAGGCGGGGCGAGGGGAGGTGCTGGAAACCTGAGAGCTGGATGGGCAAGCGCTCGCTCGGGGCGCGCTCTCTGCGCCTGGACCCTGGATGGTGGAGATTGATTGTGCAGAGCTCCAGAGAACACCGCTGGATTGCTATACGCCTTCCCCAGACCCCCGCGACCTATCCATTCTTTCATTTGTAAGTCATCCACTAAATAAATCTTCCTTTTAACTACGTGGAGTGGCCTTTATAATTTTCCCCAATATCTGGCGCCCACGTGGGTCAAATTCCAAAGGTCTGGGCGGCTCCTGCCCTCAGCCTGTTCCCCGGCTGGCGGGTACCTAAACCCGCCTGCAAAGTTCCATATAACCAGTCCATTCCCGAAAAGGGGAGCAGCTAGTCCGGTCTCAGCTCCCTAGCTTAGCCCCGAGACCAGTGAAAAACCGCTGCGAGTGAGGTATCCGCACCCGGCTCCCGGCCATCCCGCCATCTGCCTCCAGCTGCCGCCAGCCAAGGTCGCCAGCAGGCCCTGCTTTGGAGCTGTACCAGCACCGCCTGCTGGTTGAAAAGCGCTACTACACCCCCCATACCACAGAAAGGTAAGATAAGCAAACCAGCATTTTATTTCAAGTAAAAGTACTTGATAATTTTACATCTTAAAATTGACTAACAAATTTTGAGTAATTCTTGTAATATGGCTGACAACATTACCTCACAAGAATTTAAAAACCTTTTTGCCTGTATGATGAATGACATTCTCCTGGAAATATATGACCTTCCTCAGGCATATTTGGCCTGTACCATTTTGGCATTCATCGTAATAATTCACACAGTGTTCAAACACTGCTTTAATAATAAGAACAAAGATGAGTCATTATTGGGACTGATACAGGCTTTAAAAGATAGCAATGAAGACTTACAGAAAAAGAATCTCTTTCTGGAATCTGCTTTCAAAGATACCAATGAAGGCTTACAGAAAAGGATTCTCTTTCTGGAATCTGCTTTAAAAGATAGCAATGAAGACTTACAGAAAAAGAATCTCTTTCTGGAATCTGCTTTAAAAGATAGCAATGAAGACTTACAGAAAAAGAATCTCTTTCTGGAATCTGCTTTCAAAGATAGCAATGAAGGCTTACAGAGAAAGAGTCTCTTTCTGGAATCTGCCTTCAAAGATAGCAGTGAGGGCTTACAGAAGAAGATTCTCTTTCTGGAATCTGCTTTAAGAGATGGCAAGGAAGACTTACAGAAAGAGATTCTCTTTCTGGAATCTGCTTTCAAAGATAGCAATGAAGGCTTACAGAAAAAGATTCTCTTTCTGGAATCTGCTTTAAAAGATAGTAATGAAGGCTTACAGGAAAAGATTCTTTCTCTAGAATCTGCTAATCAGGATTTACAAAACAGGCTTGTACCCAAAATTGATTTTATTGATAATAAATATGAATATCTAATGGATAGAACACTAACTCTCCAGAGTGAAGTTATGGCTACTCAGACATTGCATAAGGAAGAAAGATTATCATTAATTGATAAGATAAGGTCCATGGAATCATGTGCTTCTGAGGAAAATAAAAATGTCTATGATTCCATGAGAAATCTGGAGTCCCTTGCACGAGAGGAGGTTCACTCCCTAGAACAGACCCTAGGTGCTCGTTTGCAAGCCCTAGAAGAAACTCTCAGTAAACATGACAAGGGAACTAATAAGCAGAAGGTCAAAACCATAGAGGTTGTAACATCTCCAAACAGCTCTCATACAATGGCTTATCCTGTTATCGTCCATGAGAAGCCAGCAGATGACACACACCCAGAGCCATATATGACATATACATTACAACCAATTTCAACAAGGGACTTTAAAAATATAAAGGAAGCAGTAGTTACGTATGGGATACAATCCACATACGTAAAACAGATGTTAAATTCATGGTCTACCTCACATAGAATCATCCCAGATGACTGGCATCAGTTAATTTCAGCTGTTCTAGAATATAGCCAGCAGCTACAGTGGAAGAGCTGGTTGAGAGAAGAGGCAAAAAATTTAGAACAACAAGGTAAACTCAGAGGTTTTGTGATCTCCCAAGATCAAATACTTGGTGAGGGATGTTTTGCTGACAGGAATGTACAAGCCACTTATGATGAGCATACAATATCCCTATGCCGTACAGCAGCTCTAAATGCTTGGGAAAAAATTCCAGAACCTGGAAAACCAACTGAGGTATACACAAAGATATTTCAGGGACCACATGAATCTTTCACTGATTTTTTACAAAGGCTGAACACAGCTATAACAAAAGCTATATCAGATAAAGAATTAAGAAAAGTATTAACTGAGTCCTTGGCATTCGACAATGCTAATGCAGAATGCAGAAGAATACTTACACCACTAAAGATCAGATCAGCTCCTTTGGAAGAATGGATTCAGTACACTAATGGTGTTCAGTCTCTTAACTACAGTAATGAGGCTTGGATAGGAGAGACAAATCCCAGAGGTGAAAGAAGGCCCCGTGTTACCAAATGTTTTAAGTGTGGTACACCAGGGCATATAAGTAAAAACTGTACGTGGGGTACTCCTAGGAGTAATACTCCTTCTAGGAATAGCCTAAACAGGAGACCCCAACCACCTCCTGGATTATGTAGAAGGTGTGACAAAGGCCAACATTGGACCAATGAGTGCAGATCAAAAATAGATATACGAGGCAACCCTTTACTGGCGGGAAACGCCTCAGGGGGCCTCTTGCAGGCCCCCAAATCAAATGTAGTACGAACATTCCCAGCCACTGTGGAAGAAATTCCTCTCCAGGACAACTGAATAAACCAATGCTTAATGTAAAAACCGATACTGCAATGGATGATAAAACAGCTTTGATAGATGGATCACAGTTTACAAAGAACACTGTAAAACAAATATTTTGGCAGACTTCCATAAATGAACAAAGACCAAAGCTTAGAATTCGAATTAATGGCCTGGTTCTGGAGGGCCTGGTAGACACAGGTGCAGATATGACTATAATTACACCAAAATCATGGCATCCGAATTGGCCTCTTCAAGAGGTAGATGTCCAACTGTTAGGGATTGGCACCCTATCTCAGATAAAACAGAGTTCGAGATGGGTTGAATGCATAGGGCCAGAAGGACAGAGAGGAAGGCTGAAGCCATATGTAGCAAATGTAGCAGTAAATCTTTGGGGCCGAGATCTGTTACAACAGTGGAATACCCAGATTAAAATTCCTACACTTTCAGAAAAGGAATACAGACCAATGCATGTTTCTAGGAATAATATCATAACATGCTATAAAAATCAGTCACCAACCATTCAGGCTGTTCACAAACAGAGCACGACCGTTGTTGAACTCTCAGAAGTACCAACTGCCTTACCTTTAAAATGGCTAACTAATAAACCTGTCTGGGTTGGACAATGGCCTTTGACAAAAGAGAAGCTACAAGCTTTAGAACAGCTGGTTCAAGAGCAGTTAAATGCTCAACACATTGAAGAATCTACCAGTCCTTGGAATTCTCCTGTATTTGTTATTAAAAAAAAAATCTGGTAATTGGAGAATGCTGACAGATCTGAGAGCTATTAATAAAGTAATTCAGCCAATGGGCTCCCTACAGACTGGGATCCCCTTGCCCTCTATGCTACCAAAAGAATGGCCTATAATAGTTATTGACTTAAAAGACTGTTTCTTTACCATACCCTTACAGGAAAATGATAGAGAAAAGTTTGCCTTCACAGTACCTAATTATAATAATTCTCAGCCAGTCAAGAGATATCAATGGAAGGTCCTCCCACAGGGAATGTTAAACAGCCCTACTTTGTGTCAATACTTTGTGCAGAAACCATTAGAGATAATTCGTGTAAAGTTTCCACAATCCATAATTTATCACTATATGGATGATATCCTATTAGCTGATCCAAAGTTAGATACATTAGAAAGCATGTTTGAAGAAGTAAAAAAAGTTTTGCCTCGCTGGGGACTGCAAATTGCTCCTGAAAAAATACAAAGAGGAGATTCTATTAATTACTTAGGATATAAGATAGAGCTACAAAAAATTAGACCCCAAAAGGTACAACTAAGAAGAGATAGATTGAAGACTCTTAATGATTTTCAAAAGTTATTAGGAAGCATTTCCAACTTACTGGGTATCATGGGAATACCCAAAGATGGACTAAAAAATTTGGCTAATACTCTAGAAGGGGACAAAGAATTAAATAGTCCAAGAGAATTATCAGCCGAAGCTGAGAAGGAATTGGCTCTAGTAGAAAAGACAATTCGAGAAGCACATGTGGATCGTGTGGATCCAGAACTTAAATGCATTCTTGTCATATTCCCTTCCAGACATTCCCCAACAGGTATTTTGATGCAGAGGGAAGATATTATATTGGAATGGATATTCCTACCACGTAAACCAAATAAGAAATTAAAGACTTATATAGAAAAGATCTCTGATTTGATTCAAAAGGGTAAATTAAGACTTCGTCAGTTGACAGGAATGGACCCAGCAGAAATTGTAGTACCATTAACTAATGAGGAAATTTCATCACTATGGAAAGATAATGAATACTGGCAGAGAGCCTGCAGTAACTTTTTGGGAGAGATTAACAACCACTATCCCAAAAGCAAGAGAATAGAATTCATAAAGAAGACTGAATGGGTCCTTCCTCACATTGTACGACAAAAGCCAATTTCTGGAGTCCTCACATTCTACACTGATGCAAATAAATCAGGGAAAGCAGGATATAAATCAGGAGACTTAAGTAAAGTGGTACAAAGTCCATATAGCTCTGTACAAAAGGCAGAACTGTATGCCATTCTTATGGTACTGATGGACTTCACAGAACCCCTCAATATAGTCACTGACTCTCAATATGCAGAGAGAGTTGTTTTACATATTGAAACTGCTGAATTTATTCCTGATAATACAGAATTAACTTCATTATTCATACAATTGCAGGAAATCATCAGAAAAAGGGAACATCCTATATATATAACACATATCAGATCCCATACAGGTCTACCAGGACCTTTAGCACAAGGTAATGATGAGATTGATCAGTTACTAATAGGTAATGTACTAGAAGCTTCAGAATGTCATAAGAAACACCATGTAAATAGCAAAGGTTTGAAGAAGGATTTCTCCATCACTTGGCAACAGGCTAAGGATATTGTGAAAAAATGTCCTACTTGTTCCATCTATAACCAAACTCCATTACCTGCAGGGAGTAATGCAAAAGGTATACAAAGAAATGAAATTTGGCAGATGGATGTGTTTCATTTTGCAGAATTTGGAAGATTAAAGTATGTACATCATACCATTGACACCTATTCAGGATTTCAATGGGCAACTCCTATGAGTTCTGAAAAGGCTGATTCTGTGATTACACACCTATTAGAAGTTATGGCCATCATGGGAATACCTGTACAAATTAAGACAGACAATGCCCCAGCATATGTCTCCAATAAAATGAGACAGTTCTTTGCTTATTATAATATAAAGCATGTTACAGGTATACCACACAATCCCACAGGCCAAGCAGTCATAGAGAGATCCAATCGAACTTTAAAGGATATGCTAAATAAACAGCAACAGGTAACAATGACTCCTAGAAATAGACTGCATAGTGCTTTATTAACCTTGAATTTTCTCAATGCTAATGAGAAAGGAACAACAGCTGCAGAGAGACATTGGACGATAGACAAAACTCCTGAGCTAAACCAACCAGTTTATTTCAAGGATGTGCTGACCTCAGAATGGAAACCTGGATATGTTCTACGTTGGGGAAGGGGTTTTGCCTTTGTTTCTGCAGGAGAAGAAAAGCTATGGATACCAACAAAATTAATAAAAATCCGATTCGAACAGGAAAAACCCCTTGATGAAGAGAAGTAAAAGATCATCCACCAATGTGACATCTCTACAAGTTGTAAGAAAAATTTAACAATCAAAGGGTGGGGTAGGGTTCTGTTTTTGTCTTTCCAGGATAATGGAAATACCCATCTTCCAAAACTCATAAGGCCTTGGATATCCGGATGTTTACAGCAGAAAGGAAGAATCTATTGGTACCAATCTACACATGGTAAAATCTCACTGTCTAACATCTTTCTCTCTATCAATCTAGAAAAGTTGTGGTTCCAATTCAATTATAGCCAAGCTGGCTTTGGAGATGGAATTGGCTCACTCCTTCTCTAAACCCAAGCATATTGCTAAAAGAAAAGTTTAAGAAATTCTTCAGTCCCACATCAGAAGAGCCCTCTGGTGTGAGACAGAAGGAAACCAATAAAAGGGACCATTGTCTTCTAATTCTAATTCTCTCCATGCTTACTCTTGATTTCTCAGAATCCTTTCTTACATGCTATGTCCTCTTTAAATCCAAACCTCCCATTTTTGATAACAAATAAGTTTTCCCAATAGCAATCTCAGAAGTCACAAGAAGGAAGATGGGGCCCCAACAACAACAACTCTACCCAATCCAGAATGATGCCATGGTAATCATCATCATACTACACTTCTTGCCAGAATTTCAGACAATCTTACCCATTACTCTAAAACTTGCTGCAGAACCTACAGTTAGTCTAACTGAGATTTAACTATCTGAGCTTTCTCACAGTACCCAACAGAGATAACATCACCCCCTAAACGGCAGGAAGCAATTCTAAAAAAACGACGCCCCTTCTCCCTTAGGTTTCATAATTCTCAGGGTTATGGATGACGGTTGTAGGGTTGGGGGTGGAAGAAAATATTAACTCAGTATTGTAAAAAAAAAAAAAAAAGGGGGGGGGCGGAAGAAATGGAACGGATAGGTATAAGATATGATGGTAAATCATTGTATATACTAGTAAACAAACTTGGTAAAATAGCAACCTTAGACAATTTGCACTGTAATTTGTACTGTTACAGATTCTTTTTTTTTTTTTTTTTTTTTTTTGGTTTTTCGAGACAGGGTTTCTCTGTGTAGCTTTGCGCCTTTCCTGGAACTCGCTTTGGAGACCAGGCTGGCCTCGAACTCACAGAGATTCGCCTGCCTCTGCCTCCCGAGTGCTGGGATTAAAGGCGTGCGCCACCACCGCCCGGCTTACAGATTCTTATATGTTGATACAAATGTAAACTATTTTTATACTCCTGTTTAAGATAATTTGTATATTGATACAAATACAGAACTATATTTGTTATAATGTACATATACTTCTACTCTTATTTGAAACATTTTTATATTGATACAAATGTAAATTTATATCTGTCATACTTTATATATGTTCTACTTCTGTTAGGATATTTGGTATATTGATATATATTTAAGATTATTGTCATATTGCATATCGTACTATATATTCCTACCTCTGTTATAAATATCTTGTGTATTGTCACAATTTTGAAGTCATCGTTCTTCACCATACATTTGCTTATAGACTGTTTACCTTATTTATGTGAAGCCTTAGTCCTTAGGTTATTTCGGTAGATAAGATTTATAGATTTATAGTCGCCTATGCCTGTCATCTCTATAGTTACGTTAGTTAGGTTATCCAGATTTACAGATACATAGGTCAGATGGACAGGTAATCTTCAAACACTTCATAGACCTAGAGAATATGGCATTTAAATAACTTAGAATTCTGTTGACGTGAGGCACAATTGCTCCTGGCTGCACCAATTGATCCCGAGAGAATGTTGGGCTTCTAAGACATTTCCATTTGGAAGTTTGTCTTTTTGGCACAAAATGGCCTACGGGGCAAAGAACTGCCCTTGCCTTGATGGCTGACAGTACAAATGCAATGCTGTCCTTTCTGGACAAGCGGGACACAAGGAAAGCGACCACTGTACTCTGCCAAGACAGGGTAAGATGGTCTTTCAGAAATCCTGCTTCTGAAAATGGTCTGTCAGATACTCTAGGCCTGTAGCCAATTTGAATGCACCAACAATGCTGAGAAACATTAGGTGACTGTCCAGGCTGCCAGCTGTCTTGGTCTACTCTTGCAAGACTCCCGAAGTTGCTTGCATCCGTCTACCATTTCTCAAGTACCATTATGTTCCTTCTCAGGTCTTTGATGGGATTGAAGACTAGCAGTTATAGTTACAACTTAGTATATATAATATCTTAGATAGAACATATTAAGTATTAGATTCAGGTTCTTTAGGATAGGACACCTTTGAATGATCTTTATAACATGCCGTTTACCTATGCTCTATACTTCTCTGGATTTTAGAATGTGTTTCTTGCTTGATATTGTTTGCATTGGTTGTAGTTACATCTTATCTAGGTCATTATCCCTCATTATTTCTGGACAATATTTGATAACCATTCCTTTGTATATAGTCTTGTATTAGTTTAGAACCTTCTTATTTAGACAAAAAGGGGGAGATGTAGTGGGTAGTCATTCCAGCTTGGATCTGGAAGCTCCAACCCCCATTGAGACTCTGGCAACTGTCACGCCTACGAGGCGGGGCGAGGGGAGGTGCTGGAAACCTGAGAGCTGGATGGGCAAGCGCTCGCTCGGGGCGCGCTCTCTGCGCCTGGACCCTGGATGGTGGAGATTGATTGTGCAGAGCTCCAGAGAACACCGCTGGATTGCTATACGCCTTCCCCAGACCCCCGCGACCTATCCATTCTTTCATTTGTAAGTCATCCACTAAATAAATCTTCCTTTTAACTACGTGGAGTGGAGGCGCCCAGTGCATGCTGCTGGAGGTTGCAGTCCCCACAGATGGCTGAGATCCGACCACAGGACGGCCAGGCCTAGATCACGTCCACTTGAATCTCTTGAAGAGCTGAGTGAGTCCTGTGTGTGCCTAGCCCTGCCACAGCTCAGGGACCTGGACGGCCTGCCTGTTGAGGGGAGGTTGTGGATGTCCCCGGCCCCTAGTGATCCCTGCTTCGGTTGATGTGGGGCAGGATCCACCTGAATGCACTTCACTGCTGTGGATACCACTCTCTATAAATAACACACTGATGGCCGGTGACCATCAGGAAGTATAGGCGGGACAAAGAGGAGAATTGGGGAAACAGGAAGAAGGAGGCGAGACACTACAGCCACCGCCAGGACAAGCAGCATGTGAAGACGCTGGTAAGCCACCAGCCACATGGCAAGGTATAGATTCGGTGACTGTCCTGGCTGCCAGCTGTCTTGGTCTACTCTTGCAATACTCCCGAAAGTTGCTTGCATCCATCTACCATTTCTCAGGTACCATTATGTTCCTTCTCAGGTCTTTGATGTGGTTAAAGACTAGATAGTTGTAATTTCCTCAGTTATGATAAAAGATAAGTTAGATATAAAACTTTAAACTCACAAATATAAGATAGATAGGACATCTTCTTTAATATTGTAACTGTAATTCTTGCTCCATAATTGTTTTATTATATGTAATATTACCATGTTAAAGTTAAAACCTTCCTTTTAAAAAAAAAAAGAAAAGGGGAAGTGCTGTGGATATTGCTCTATATATAAATAAAACACTGATGGCCAGTGACCAGGCAGGAAGTAGGTTGCCAGGCAGGAAGTAGGTGGGAAAAGGAGAGAGGAGAATTTTGGGAAGCGGAAGGCTGAGGAGAGACACTGCAGCCACCGCCAGGACAAACAGCATGTAGAGACTCTGGTAAGCCACCAGCCACGTGGCAAGGTATAGATTTATAGAAATGGGTTAATTTAAGATAAAAGAACAGTTAGCAAGAAGCCTACCACGGCCATACAGTTTATAAGTGATATAAGCGTCTGAGTGATTATTTTATATGTGGATTGTGGGACTGCGGGGCTTGGGGAATCTGGAGAGAAGCCCTCCAGCAACAGGGCAAACTCCAAACTACATCTCAATATCTGATGACAAAACACTCTTCAGATCTCCAACTCCATTCAGCTTTGTTGACTGCAACACACTTCTTTCTCCCTGGCTGGTTCCCCTTCCTGTTAGCAGCTCTCCTCGGCAGGTGTCCCACAGCTCTGGCATCTCCAACATCTTGGGGCCTCCAAGGCAATCCAGGTCTCACCTTCACAGCTTCACATTGGGGCTCCATGCAGGGACACCCCTACCACACACCTGTCCTGAGCATCTCTCCTTAGTCAAGAAGGCAAATTCCATACCACCCCCTGCTCTAAGCCACACTTAAAAGAAAAATTTTAATGTGTGTGTGTGTGTGTGTGTGTGTGTCTGTGTGTGTGTGTGTGTGTGTGTGTGTGTGTGTGTGTGTGTGTGTGTGTGTACCTATCAGGCGTGGTGGCAAGTGTCTTTAACTGCTGAGTCACCTTGCCTACTCAAGTTGCCGTACTTTAAATGACTGTTGGTCTTTCTCAGTTGACTAGTTTTAAAAGAATCAGCACAGAGGAATGGAAGGGAAGGAGGAAGAGGTGGGCCCCTTTCGTCACTTCAGTTCTGACAAGGCAGCAAGGTCTTCGTGTAAACAAAAGTTTTATTGGGCGAGGAGAATATTTAAAACTGCATAAAAGTCTTATAAGGTGGGAGAGATAATGATATTCAACCCCCTTGTCATAAACTCAAGTTATCCAGTGTTTGCTAGAAAAGACCAAGACTTGAAAAAATGTTTCACACATGGTGATCACAGGATCTGCCTCCTCCCCTCCTGGAATGGGGAGCATGCTTTCGTCCCTGCGGTTATGTGGGCACTTTTAGGGATAACTGCCTGGGTCTCCCAGTGTCGGGAGGGGCCTTCTGCCCCTTTGAATTTAAAATTGCCAATATTCCTTCAAAGTTGGCTACCCTCCATTTAAATCCCTCCAGAGAAACCTTCAAGGAACCAAAAACTGCTGGGTCACTGTGACATTCTTTTTAGGTGACCTAGAATACATTGTGTTTCTTGTTATACCAGATTCCCTGTGCACAGGAGTTCCTATTGCCCTCTTTCTGGTTGGTTGGTTGGTTGGTTGGTTGGTTGGTTGGTTGGTTGGTTCTTTTTCTTGTGTGTGGGGAGGGGTAATGTGTTACTTTGAACAAAGCATGTGCAGGGATATGCCCACCTTTACATATGGTGACCAAATTTTCTATAGGCACAATGTGACAGTTCCCTCAACAAAAGCCCTCTGATCCTGCTGCTCATAGAGCTGTTTCTAGTGTGTCCATTACTCGCCCGAGTCATAAACATTTCTTCGCTCTGTTTCTTGGTTGTGTTTATTTTAGCCCTTTATACTCAGTTATACCATGACAAGGCCCCTTCTTCCTTAGTGACAAACCCTTTTTAGAAGGGTGTGGAACTGAATTTGTGAGTAAAGAAAGCCATTGATTTGGAACTTTGGAGAAGTCTGGATGTGGTAGCCAGTACGCTTTGCCTGAGGTTGCTTCTTCTTCCTTCAGTATGGTTCTTCTGAACTCTAAAGCCGGTTCAGTGTTCAGAACCGGTTTATCAGCTGCCCTGCCCTCCACTCTTGGCAGAATCTGGAACACTATGGACTGTGAGATAAGCAGAAGTGGACCATAGGTTTTGAAATCAAATAAGTATCTGGAGTCCCCTTAATTCTCCTCTGCTGCCTGGAGGTGTTTCCTAGCTCCGTCCCCAACTTGTTTTCAATGAAAATGTGTGTCATTTGGGAGGAAAAGGGTGCTTGGTTTTGAACCCACTAAATGTCTGTTTAGCTTTTGTTACCTTTCACAACCCTTTGCTATGTATCTTTCCACAAAGGTTGGTTTTCTGTTTTCATCTCTAGGCTAGATGGATTTGTTCCCAGCACACACCAGTCAGTGCAAGAGTCAGGAACACAGCTCTGTCACTGGATCTCAGCCACACCCAGATCTCCCAGGCAACTGCCTGAGACAAAGCTTGCTTGTTAAATCTGGGGTGATGATGGGTTAAGTTCTCGGAAAGTAAGAGCGAGAATAAAATGGAGACCACGTGGTAAAGAAAACACAAGGCCTTGCCTTACCATGCAGCCTGGAGCTTCTTTGGCAAATGCAGCTGGTGGTTTAGATCAAGGAGGCTGCGTGGAAGGCCTGGATAGTGAAGACTTGGCTCAGAGGGACTTCCTCAGGGTGACCACTCTAGCACCCCGGTAGAGATCTCAGGAAGGTGAAGCCAGCTCTGTAGTGGGATTTAGAAGCCTGGAGATGGTATCAAAGGCCAAAATTGCAGCTACTGAGTTTAGAAAACATTTTTATATGAAAAAAAATACTTTAATAAAAAAATGACTGAACTAAATAAATGTTAACATTTGCTTCAGTTAAAAAAAAGTTTTTTTAGATTTATCTTATTTTATGTATGTATTGTAGGTGTACCACGTGTGTGTCTGGTGCCTGTGGAAGTTAGAAGGCATTGGATCCCCTAGAATTGAAGTTGTGGATTGTTGAGCCATCTTGTGGGGCTGAGAACCAAACTGAGGCCCTCAGGAAGGGCAACAAGTGCTCTTAACCGTTGAGCCAACTCCAGCCGCTGGGTTTAGGATCGTAATTGACTTTTATTGTTCAATCCTGGAGTGGCTCCTCCTTCCATAAAAGAGAGTAAGGCATGGGCTGAACAGAAGAATTTTTTTTATTTTGAAAATAGTGTGTGTGTGTGTGTGTGTGTGTGTGTGTGTGTGTGTGTGTGTGTGTACACGCATGCGTGGCACAGAACACGTATGGAAGCTAGAGGACACCTCTTTGGGGTTGTTCTCTCCTTCCACCTTTATGTGGGTTTCAGGGTTCGAACTCAGAGTCTCAGGTTTGTGCACGGACCATTACTCACTGAGCCATCTCGCAGGCTCTAGTTCCAAGAGGATGGTTTAACAGAGAGAAAGGCTGAGAACAAACAAACCAAAACCAAACCCAAACTGCAGGCTAGCCACTTCAAAGCTACTTTCCGTTTAAGAAACTGGGACAGAGACAACACAGGAAACTGGTCCGGTTGTTTCCGGTTACCTCTTTAGCATAAGGAATTAGACAGAAGAACATTCGCAATCGTGTGACTGAAACTGGCTGCCATCTCTGCAGTCTTGGTTGTGTGGAAGATTGGATTCGAAGCTTAGTTAGTCTCAGGGTGGTGGTATCCATGTTAGCATGGGCCACTCCGTTTTGATTTAGCCAGATCTGTTTAGAAGCTTCGTTAGAAACAGGGGTCCCCTGTAACTTCTAGTTAACAAAAGTGGCAGCCAGTGCCTAGTCCTGAAATGAAAATGCCTGCATTGCCCTGGCAGTTGTTAGAGAAGAAATAAAAAGGTTGAGAAATTGGGCACAATAGAGTAGATACTCAATATGGGACCAGCCGAAACCAGGAAGTATGTGTGGGAGGTGGGCCCAGAGGACATGTGATTTTTGAAGGCCCTCAGGAACATTTAGGAGAGAGTGGCAGTCATATTTCTAAGCAGGGGAAATGGTCACAGGTGGGGCTTATTAATATTGGCAAATATGGAAGGCTATTTATTTGGATTGAGCTCATGCACAGACCCGGCAAAATGAAAACGGATCACACATCAGAGTTCTACATCCCCAAAATGCTTCTCGGGCCTTCCAAGAAAGCAGGATTAGGGATAAATCCAAGGCTCCGAAACAGGCCACTTTCAAAGGGAGCTATAATAAAGTTCCCTTAGCCCAGACCCCTTCAGAAGCAGGGGAGCCTAAGGTTACCTGGGGTGCAGGGCAGAGCATGTCTCAGTTAGGATTACTATTGCTGTGACGAAACACCAGGACCATAACAACTTTGGAACAAAGGGTTTGTTTGGCTTACACTTCCATAACATCGTTCATCATCAAAGGAAATCAGGACAGGAACTCAAGCAGGGTGGGAACCTGGAGTCAGGAGCTGATGCAGAGGCCAAGGAGGAATGCTGCTCACTGGCTTGCTCCCCATGGCTTGCTCAGCCTGCTTTCTTATAGAACCCAGGACCACCAGCCCAGGGATGACACCATCTACTGTTAGGGTACTGGAGAAGTCCCACAAAAGACCACCATCCATGTATGCAATCAGCAAGAATGTTTATTATGCCAGCATGCTGGGGCTGCCTATCCTACACAAAGGCAAAATGGTGACAACCCTGAGAGAAGCTTGCAGGCTCCTTTTAAGCACAGCTAAGGGGAGTTCCTAGGGCAATGAGGTCATCTCAGATGTGATTGTCTTATTCGAGTGGCAATCATATTAGTATGCTCTAATTGGCTAGGGCTGGTCAGGAGCTGGTTAAGGTTACAGCTTTTCCATTTTGGGGAAGACCTGGACAAGTCCCAGGCTCTGTCCTTATTTGGTTATCTGTAGGACAGATTGCTATACAGTCTTATTAATAAAAACAAAACCCAAAAACCCAGAGCCAGATAGTGAGGTGAAAATTGAGAAATCAGAGGAATAGAACAAGCCAAGCCAACCTCACCTTACCAACTCCTCAGCCTCTAGAGAGAGCTACTTCCTATATACTCACATCTTATAGACCTTCCTGTGCCCTGCCATCTTACTTCCTCTCTCTGCCCAGCTTCATCACTTCTTCTTTCCATCCAGCTCTATCACTTCCTGTCTGCCTGTCCAGACCTCCAGACCTCTATGGTTAACTAGCACTGGGATTAAAGGCGTGTGCCACCACACCTGGCTCTATTCCCAGTGTGACCTTGAACTCATAGAGATCGGGCTGAATCTCTGTCTCCTGAATGCTAGGATAAAAGGCATGTGCTGCCACTGCCTGACCTCTATGTTTAATGTAGTGGCTGGCTTTCCCTCTGATCCCCAGATAAGTTGTATTGGGGTACACAAATAAAATATCACCACGTTATCACCTTGAGCGGCTGTGTGTGTGTGCTGTCATATGTGTGTATGTGTTTATGTATGTGTGTGTGGTTATGTGTGTGTGTGTGGTTGTGTGTGTGGTTATGTGTGTGTGTGGTTATGTGTGTATGTGTGTGTGGTTTTGTGTATGTGTGTGGTTATGTGTATGTGTGTGTGGTTATGTGTTTGTGTGTGTGGTTATGTGTGTGTGTGTGTGTAAGTGTGGTTATGTGTGTGTGGATGTGGATATGTGTGTGCGTGTGTGTGTGTGTGTGTGTGTGTGTGTGTGTGTGTGTGTGTGCGTGCGCGTGCACGCAGATGCTCACATGCCACGGCTCATGTGTGGAAGTCAGAAGTTAGCTATTCTGGCAGCATCAGTTTTCTCCTTCCACTCTGGGATCCGGTTACTGACCTCAGGTCATCAGGCTTGAGCAATAAGCGCTTTTACCCTCTCAGGCATCTTGCCAGACCCTGCTCATCTGTGTTTGATGTCACGAATCTCCTTAACAATCATAACCCCTCTCTCTCCACAGATTTAAGCCTGCACCTTCTCTAGCCAAACTTCACATTTTCAGATCCTCCCCCACTGCCTTTGTTCTTACGGTCAACCTGGCTATGAACAGCATCTGTGCCACAGCCTGAACGCCCTGCGATCTTGACATTTCCTCCACCAAATTACTTACCTACTATATTAAAACTTAGCCCTGTGGTGATTTGAACGAAAATGGCTTCCATAGGCTCGTATGTTTGAATGCTTGCTCCCCAGTTAATGGAACAGTTTGGGAAGGATTTGGAGGTGTGGCCTTGTTGGTGGAGGTGTGTCATTTGGGGCGGGCTTTGAGGTTTCAACAGCCCTCACCAGGCCCACTCTTTTGCTTTCTGCCTGTTGCCTGGGGACCAGGATGTAAAGCTCTCAGCCACTGCTCCAGCACCAAGCCTGTCTTCTCATTGCCATGATGGTTATGGACTCACCCTCTAACACTGTAAGCCAGACCCCAGTTAAATGTTTTCTGTATAAGAGTTGTGTTGATGTAACCAACTGTCTTATTAAATAAGAAACACAGAAACAATGTAAAAGAGAAAGCCAAGAGGTCAGAGCTCAGAGCTAAAATCTCACCCTTCCTCCTGCTGTGTCCCAGCTTCCCGAAAGAGAGCTATTTCCTTGTGTGTCCATCGTTTCAAAGTCATTCTGCCTTCTCATTGGTTGTAAACCCAAACACGTGACTGCCTCGTCACTGTCTGTATGTACAACCCTCTAGGTCTTAAAGGCGTATGTCTCCAATGCTGGCTGTATCCCTGAACACACAGAGATCTATGGGATTAAAGGCGTGTGCCACCACCGCCATGCTTTTTCTATGGCTCTAATAGCTCTGACCCCCGGGCAACTTTATTTATTAACATATGATCAAAATCACATTTCAGTACAATTAGAATACTACCACAGAGTTGCCTTGGTTGGTCATGGTGTCTATTCACAGCAGTAGAGTAGTAATCAAGACAGCCTCCCACAATGCTCCAGGTCACAGACAAAATGTAGACAGATTCTTTGCCATAATGTTGTATGAATGAATGGCCTCCAGGCCAGTTCGCAATGAAACTCCTGTTTCCATACGAAACCTCATGAGCTGTCTTCTAGTGTTCACACTTTAAAAATTATTTTTATTTTATTTTACGTGTGTGGGTGTTGTGCCTGCATATATGTTTGTACATGATGATAAGCCTGGTGCCTGAAGAGGTCAGAAGAAGGTGTCAGATCCCCTGGAACTGGAGTTACAGATGGTTGTGAGCTGCCATGTGGGGGCTAGGAATGGAAACTGGTCCTCTGGAAGAGCAGCCTAGGCTCCTAACTGGTGAGTCATCTCTCCAGCCTGCTCTGGTATAATCCTTCTGTACATTGTGAATATATACTACTGTCATTGGTTAATTAAGAACTGAGTGGCCGGTAGCCAGGCAGGAAGTATAGGTGGGACATCCAAACTGAGAATGCTGTGAGGAAGAAGGGTGAAGTCAGTAGAGTCGCCAAGAGACGCAGAGGGAGCAAGACATGCTGGAGGACAGGTAAGGCCTTGAGCCACATGGTAGCACATAGATGAATATGAATGGGTTTAAGTTGTAAGAGCTAGCTAGTAATAAGCCTGAGCTATTGGCTGAGCATTTGTAATTAATATTGAGTCTCTGTGTCAGTTATTTGGTAATTGATGGGCAGAACAGAAACTTCTGCCTACACCTCTTGTTCACATTTTAATTGCCACCCTGTTTTTCCAAGCTCCTACCAGAATTACCCAGTAAGCTCTGCTTAGAACATTCTAGGCCTTCTCTAACCTGTGTCTCCATTTTCTTTTGGCAAAGCAGTTCCAAAGGCCTCAGAACTACATGGTCAGATTTGGTCTCAGCCACATCCTCACTCCTGATACAAATTTTCCGAATTAGTTGCTTTTGCATCACTGAGGCAAGATACAGAATTTAAAACTGAATGGAGAAAAGGTTTATTTTGGCTCACGGTTTCAGAGGCTTCAATCCATCATGGCAAGGAAGGAGTTAAAGGGAAGCTCACAATGTGATGGACAGGAAGCAGAGAGAAGAGCACACTGGTGACCCTGTGTGACTTTCAAAGACACATCCCCAGGCCGAGCAGTGGTGGCGCACGCCTTTAATCCCAGCACTCAGGAGGCAGAGGCAGGCGGATCTCTGTGAGTTTGAGGCCAGCCTAGTCTACAAAGTGAGTTCCAGGAAAGGTGCAAAGCTACACAAAAAAACCTTGTCTCAAAAAAATGGAAAAAAAAGAAAAAAAGAAAAAAGGCCCATCCCCAGTGACATTCCTCTTCAGCTAGACGCACCTTCCAAAGTTCCCACAGCCTCCTAAAACAGAGACCAAGTGTTCAAAACACGAGCTTGTAAGGGACAGCTGATCATCAAACCATAACACGTGTTTTTATTAGCAAGCTTGATTTTTCTAAATTTCCTAGAATAAAATCCTACTTTAAACAAAGCAACACAGCTGGGCAGTAGTGGTGCACACCTTTAGTCCCAGTACTTGGGAGGCAGAGGCAGGTGGATCTCTGAGTTCAAGGCCAGCCTGGTCTACAGAGTAAGCTTGAAGATAGCTAGGGCTACACAGAGAAACCCCGTTGAGAGAGAGAGAGAGAGAGAGAGAGAGAGAGAGAGAGAGAGAGAGAGAGAGAGAGAGAGAACCCAAGAATAAAAATAAATAATATATAAAAGGAAGCAGCTGAAGAGATTCTTATTTCTGGTTGGTTTCCCTGGATGCAGAGTGCAGGTTCTGCGAGAGGGTGAACCACCTTCAGAAAGTGGAGTGTTCGAAATTCTAAAGAGTAAAGCCATCAAGAGCCGTGGCCGGGGAACGAGACTCTGAAGTCACACCAACAAGTGTTTGCACAGCATCACCTATGTGCAAGCAGCTGTGCCAAGCACCAGGGACACAGAAATTAACCCCGTCTGGTCCCCGATGTCTGCGAGCTGCCAGACCGACAGCCGAGAGCCAGCTGTGGTAGACTGTAAACTAGGACACAGGTCATCTCTGGATGCTCTCGAAACTGGGGGTGTTGATATTTACTCAGGGTTGGGTAGCCCCGACCTTTGAGTTGTTTCCCTGGTAAGAGAAAAGTCCTCTGATCTACCGCCTACATCCACAAGACTAGGATGGGCCTGGACTGCATGGGACTGCTACCACCACCCAAAGACCGCAGGCCTGGGTCGGTCCTGTGGGAGTCCAGCTGTCTGGAGGACTGACGCCCCACTGTCCAGTTAGGAGCCTCCTCAAACTAGCCATGAGGAAATTGTACCTCAGTACATGACATATTTTAATCTTGAGTTCCTTTTATTTATTTTTTAAATGAAACAAAACGAAGTTTTTTTTCTCTTTCTGTTTTTGAGACAGGGCCTGTCTGCATAGCCCTGGCTGTCCTGGAACTCATTATATAGGATCAGGCTGGCCTTGAACTCACAGAGATCCGCCTGCCTCTGCCTCCTGAGTGCTGGGATTAAAGGCATGCACTACCACCACCCGACTATTTTTTTTTTTAATTTTTTAAAATTTATTTTATGGGCATGGGTGGTTTTTTTTTAAATATATATTTTATTTTACAATGCCATTCAGTTCTACATATCAGTCATGGGTTCCCCTATTCTCCCCCCTCCCACCCCCTCCCCTTACCCCCAGCCTACCCTCCATTCCCACCTCCTCCAGGACAAGTCCTCCCCCGAGGACTGTGATCAACCTGGTAGACTCAGTCCAGGGAGGTCCAGTCCCTTCCTCCCAGACTAAGCCAAGTGTCCCTGCATAAGCTCCAGGTTTTAAACAGCCAACTCATGCAATGGGCACAGGACTTGGTCCCACTGCCTAGTTGCCTCCCAAACTGATCAAGCCAATCAACTGTCTCACCTATTCAGAGGGCCTGATCCAGCTGGGGGCCCTCAGCCTTTGGTTCATAGTTCATGTGTTTCCATTCATTTGGCTATTTTTTTTCAATAATTGAGTAAAACTGAAATTTATTATAAGCCACAGTCGTCCTAGGGACCTCCATGCTATATATATAGCCTCTATGGTTCTATGGGTTGTGGTCTGATTGTTCTTTATTTTATATCTAGAATCCACCTATGAGTGAGTACATACCATAACTGTCTTTCTGGGTTTGGGTTACCTCACTCAGGATGATTTTTTCTAGTTCCATCCATTTGCCTGCAAATTTCGGGCATGGGTGTTTTGCTTATATGTCTGTATACCATGTGAGGGCCTGGTAACCCATGGAAGCCAGAAAAGGGTGTTAGATCCCCTGGAATTGAAGTTAGAGACATTTGTGAGCCAACATGTGGGTGCTGGGAATTGAACTCGGGTCCTCTGGAGGGACAGTAAGTACTTTTAACTAACTGAGCCATCTCTCCAGCTCCATTAATTTCTTTAAACTGTGTGTGTGCGCACACACACGAAAGAAGGCTCTCACAGAGGCCAGATGTGTTGGATCCCCTGGAGTCAAAGTGATAATTGGGTAAGAGCTGCCTTGATGTCAGTTCTGGGAATCGAACTTAGTTCCTGTGGAAGAGCAGTACATGCACTTAACCCCTGAGCCATCCCTCCAGCCTGAGGTAGGTTGTTATCAGGTGTACATGTACTTGGATGTTATTAGAGCACTTTTTTTTTGGTTATTTTAATTATAAGGATGATTAATGCTTTGACCACAAAATCCCAACAGAAGCATAAAGTAAAAAACAAACAAAAAAACTGCCCCTCAGTGTCACCTCTTATCAACCAGAAGTAATAACACAAAGGTTTCTTTTGAGCACTTCTAGAAAATTCTTAGCAAATGTGAGCATCAGTACTTATGTATACAGATGCATATGGTTATATAGACACGCAATTGGTCATATCACATATCAGATCTTTAATTTTCTTGTCTTATTTAAAAGTGTCCACTACAGATCCTTCCCACCAGCCTGCGTAATGACTGCAAAGATATATTTCACCGCATGAGTATACTATAATTTAGTTAATTACCCGTTTGCCATTTGGTGCTATTTATATTATCTGCCTTTTTTTTTTTGATAATACTATGTTGTAGTGAACATAATTATACACCCAGCACTGGGCACTTCTACAAGTAAATCAGATGACGAATTTCTAAAAGTGGATCTACCAGGCTTAATTTGGGGAGTTGCAGCCAAATTGCTATGCGCCTTCCTCCATTTATTTGAAACTACTAGTACATAAACATGCAGGTTTCCTTATATCTAGGACCTCCCTTGGGGCCAGGCTCCAGGCTACTGGAAGCACATTTGTAACTCCTCTGGCTGGATGTGGCCTTCCGACAGGGACGGGGCTCCGTGAGGTGAGGGGGCTCCATGAGATCCAGAGCCAGCACCACACCACCTCTCACCCATGCCCTAGGTCTTAGGCACACTGGAATTTTTTTTTTTTCCAGAAATGCCACAAGTCTGCTTCTACCCACACCTCTGCCCAGATTCATCTTCTTGAGTGTGTGCAGCTGGCACACTCACTCAAGGCCCCCCGGCAGTCAAGGGGTAACTAGATGATTTGGCCGTGGTGGGTTGTACGCTCAGAAGAGGCAACGACAGGTGTAAGCTTTGGCGGGGAACTGTGTCTTCAAGCCCTACCAAGATCTGATGCAGAAGTCTGAGGCGTCTAAGACATCTCAACTTGTGTCTTTACTGAGAGGTGAAATGGGGTGTGTCTGTGCTGCTGCATTTACCCTCCCCCCAGTAACCTACAGATCATTTTAATTTTAATTTTTTGTGTGTTTTTTGAGATAGAGTCTCACTAAGTAGCCTCAGGTGGCCTGGAACTTGCTATGTAGGCCAGGCTAGACTCCACCTCACCGAGATCTTTAGTCCCTCGCTTGGTAATGTAAGCCAGTTTTAAAACACTATCTTCCCACCAGATCCCTTCCAGACAGAACTCTAGACCTCTCTCCCTGTGGATGTATTAGTATTTCAAATGAACGTGTCCAAACTGAACTCTACTACAGCCCTTAAAATTGACAGCTATGAGCCGGGCGTTGGTGGCGCACGCCTTTAATCCCAGCACCCGGGAGGCAGAGGCAGGCGGATCTCTGTGAGTTCGAGGCCAGCCTGGGCTACCAAGTGAGCTCCAGGAAAGGCGCAAAGCTACACAGAGAAACCCTGTCTCGGAAAAACCAAAAAAAAAAATTGACAGCTATGACGCCGTCATCAGTGTCCTAAGGCACTCCAGCTGGTTGCTAACTGCCCGCTGCTTGCAGCTTTGGCTTGCTTCATCTGCTCTCAAAACAGCGCGTCTTCCCCCACTGAAGTCAGATCACAGCGCCTGTCTGCTCAGGAGCCTCCAGCGGCTCACATGGGAGTAGTAAAGCCGCATCCCAGCATCCCAAGTCACTTTGTCCTGTCTACCTCTGACTCCTTTCTTCCGTCACTCCCTCTGCCCTCGTTGGGGCTTCTTGTGGGCCTCTGACTCATGCATCCTGACCTCCAGCTGTTCTGTCTCCATGAGATGCTTTATGAGCGAGTGAGGCAGAGTTACCCGGAAGGTGATGGAGGGAAGCTTCCTCCATTCACTTATACGATCCCTTTCCAAGGACCTATACCTCATTTGCATTGGGACTTTCATATTCTCTTGCTAAAGAATGTCTTGTTTTTTTGTTTTTTTGTTTGTTTGTTTTGTTTTTCGAGGCACGGTTTCTCTGTGTAGCTTTACAGCCTGTCCTGGAACTCGCTCTGTAGCCCAGGCTGGCCTCGAACTCACAGAGATCTGCCTGTCTCTGCCTCCCGAGTGCTGGGATTGAAGGCGTGAGCCACCATGCCCAGCAGAATTGATAACTGTAAAGAATTTGCTGCAGCACTTACCTTCTCTGTTTATTGTGTTTACTTCTGTCTCCCTCACTGGAATTTCGGTTGCAGGGAGCAGGGGCTTTGAGTGTTCCCTTCCGCCATATCATCAGCATTTGAAGTCATGCCAACAGACTGGCAAGTGAGCGATGGATCGTTGTGGACTGGGTGAAGCTCCATTTTGGATGAAATAAGAGAATTTGTATTTGCAGAGCCCCAAAGAAGGAGAGCAGGACGGTTGGAGACCAAGATGGTAGAAACATAGAGCAGGTGGTCATGCATTCCCCAAGGGCTCCTAGCATAAGCTGGCAAGTCCATGGTTAGTTTTGGCCAAGAGCACATTCTGCTGGTGGAGCATGGATACCCAGAAATGGGCAGCTAAGATCACTAAGCCTTGGCTGTAAATCTAGCATGGGCTAGATTCCACCAAAGAGCGTGCAGAGTAAGGCAGGAGCTGGGAAGTGCAGAGAAGACCAGAGTTGACTTCCGATTGCACCGAGATTTATGATCTATTGAGCATGGTGGTTTATACCCATAATTCTTGCTACCTGGAAGTGGAAGGCAGAGAATCACTTGAGCCCAGAGTTCAGGGCCAGCCTGGGCTACATAGGAGACCCCCCCCCCAGACAACTCAAAACAAACAGTGCCATAAGCAATGTTCCAGGGCACTCAGAGCTCATTGGTAAACGGTACAGACTGCATGGTTCTAGGGACCAGGTGACTTGGTTGAAGTGCAGATACGTCTCACTGAAGGGGCTGTAAAGACCCGAGTCTCCTACCAGCTGGCCCTGCCAACAAGACCTGCGGTCATCAGCCCACCTGAAACTTTAAGTTTCTGTGCCTTTCCAGAGCATTCTTTTGGCCTGTATCTCAAAGACTTTAAAGGGCTGTGTGTATGTGTGTATATGTGTGTATGTGTGTGTACATATGTGTATGTGTGTGCACACATATGTGTGTTTGCCTGTGGTGTGTGGGTGTACACATATGTGGATGTTTGTCTGTGGTGTGTGTGCATGTGTGTACATATGTGTATGTGTGTGTACGTGCGCGCGTGTGTGTGTGTGTGTGTGTGTGTGTGTGTGTGTGTGTGTGTGTGTGTGTGTGTGTGTGTAAGCATTTCTTTACCATCAATTCTCCTTGCTATCTAATGACAGTTACATGAACATACTCTTGCCTCTTAGCTCCAGGCCTGACCTTCTGTTTTCTTTCTTTTTGCTTTCTTTTTTGACAAGATCTCTAGCTTAGGTTGCCTCAAACTCAGAACATAGCTGAATTTCTTATCCTCCTGCCCCACCTCCCTGAGGGCTTGAGTAATGGGATTACAGGCATGTACTACATGCCTACTTTATGGGGTACTGGGGGTTGAACTCAGGGCCCTGTGCATGCTAGGCAAGCACTCTACCAACCGAACCATTCAAAGATTTTTAAAACTTAGCTTGGAGGGACTGGAGACCTGACTCACTGATTAGGATGACTTGCTGCTCTTGCAGAGGATCCAGGTTCAGTCCCTGGACCCACATGGTAGCTCATCATCATCTGTAACTCATTTCCAGGTGATCTGATGCCCCAGGCACCAGACTTAGGTCCTTTGTTAGAGCAGTACACACTTCCATTTTTAAAAAAATGTATATGAGGGCTGGAGAGATGACTCAGAGGTTAAGAGCACCAACTGCTCTTCCAGAGGTCCTGAGTTCAATTCCCAGCACCCACATGGTGGCTCACAACCATCTGTCTAATAAAGAGTTGAACAGCCAATAGCGAGGCAGGAGAAAGGATAGGCAGGGCTGGCAGGCAGAGAGAATAGATAGAGGGAGGAATCTGGGAAGAGAGAGAGGGAAAAAATCTAGGAGCCAGAGAAGGAAGAGGACATCAGGGGCCAGCTACCCAGCTACATAGCAAGCCATGGAGTAAGAGTAAGATTTACAGAAGTTAGAGAATGGGAAAAGTCCAGAGGCAAAAGGTAGACGAGATAATTTAAGATAAGGAAAGATGATAAGAAACTAAGCCAAGCTAAGGACATTCATAAGTAATAGTAAGCCTCCGTGTGTGAATTTACTTGGGAGCTGGGTGGCAGGCCCCCCAAAAGAACAACCCCCCCCAAACAACATACATTATGTGTCTAAAATGTTCCGCATACGCTGTTGACTGATATTTAATTAGGCTATTAGCTCGGTATGTAACCTCATTATTTCTCAGTTAATGGAGAGCTCCACCCTCTGGCCAGTTTAGTTCATTGCAGTTTCTCTGGAGCGTGGGAACCTTCTGGGAAGGAGGGATGCTGAGCTCCTTTCTAGAGTCTGCTGTCAACAGACCCTGGGTATGCAGATCTTAAGAACCTGAAGAGGCACTAGACTGGGGTCAAAAAAAAAGAGAGAGAGAGAGAGAATCATAACTGTAAGCAATCTTCAGTATTGCTCACGCCTGCCATGCTGTCCTCTATCACCAGTTTGGAAGCACAGGGGGAAAAGTTAAGGTAAAATCCTCACACCACTGGGGGCTGTTTTCCTTGACCCTGAGAAGGTCAGGTCACCTGCACCCAAGGAGGGGGATGGAGATCCTCAGGGTCTTGTCCGTCTGATGTAGGTGCAGGAGGTAAACCATTTCCCTTAGAGAACTTCAGAGCAGTGTGGAAGAGAACGGGAAGACAGGGATCCGCAGCCCCCCCTCTTCCCACTCCATACCTCGTCTCACTCAGGACTAAGGGCAAGAAGGGAACATAGGCTTCTAACCCGTTTACCTCAGGAAGAAGAAACACTGGGAAGAACTCAAAAGACTGAGCACCTGGAAGTCTCTCGAAGCGGCTCTCCCCAGGGACCTCTCGTACCGTGACTGTTGTAGCGGGAGGGAAGATGTTTCACTTACTCAATTAGTTTGTGAGACAGAGTCTCACGGAGTGACACAAGTTGGTCTCAAACTTACTATAGAGCTGAGGATGACCTTGAATTTCTAATCTTGCTTCCACCCCTTGAGCTGGGATTACAGGCATGTACCACCACACCTGTTCGTTTGTTTGGTTTTTTTTTTGTTTGTTTTCCAAGACAGGGTTTCCCTGTGTAGTTTTGGTGCCTGTCCTGGATCTCACTCTGTAGACCAGGCTGGCCTCGAACTCACAGAGATCCGCCTGGCTCTGCCTCCCAAGTACTGGGATTAAAGGCGTCACCACCACCACCCGGCTACCACACCTGGTTTTATGCAGTGCTGGTCTTGGGAGTTTGTGAATACTAGGCACCAACTCTACCCACTGAGCTACATCCTCCGGCAGAGAGAAGGTAGCTTCCACATGATGTTCCTGTTTATTCTTTGAGGATTTTATGCATACACACAGTGTATTTTGAGCATACTCACCTCTCCCATCCCTCCTCTACGTCTCCAGCTTCAGCCCCTCCCTCCCACTTCATGTCCTCTGGCTCTTACGATCTTTCTTCCTCCTCTTCTAAAATGGTCCCTGAGCCTTGCACAGAAGGAATGTGGTAAAGATGCTCCATGTGTGGCCATACTCCACAGACTCTTATCCCTACACTTTGATCGACTGAGAGCTTCTGTGTTAGCTGCCATCCAAGTGGAAGAACTTCTTTGAAGAAGTCTGAGAGCTACACTAATCTATGGGTATAGAGATAAAAATCCAGACAGCACTTTGATACTATGCCCATTCAGCAAAATATCAGTAATAGGTTTGCCTTTGAGGTGGAGGACTATGAACTCCCCAATCACTTGTTCTTGGCTAGGTTTACAGTATGAAGCGTGTGTTTCCTGCTGTGCAGCAGGCCTTGAATCTTATCAGAAGGCAGCTGGTGACCCCGATAATGTTAGTTCTACTGTTGCATCCATGGGAAAGTCTTGTCGTTCCAATCATTATTGTAGCTCACAGTAGTCACAGCTGTAATACTGCTCATGGCTCCCCGACCCCAAGCAGCTTGCAGGGCACCTTCCGGTACTATGAATGTAGCCAACAGGGAGGAAGCTTCATGGCTAGTGCCAACTTAATTTCTCCATGTTCTGTGATCAAAGTGTGTGGCGTCTTCAGCAAGAGGGTCCTACCATCAAGTGAGAAAAGATATTTTAAAGCCAGTTACTTATGCTATAAGACTACAGAAACAATGGTCCTCAAAGAGTTAAAATTTTCCATAGAAATCTCATGCTGGACACTCTTCTATTGCTGTGAAGAGACACCATGGCCAAGGCAACTCTTATAAAAGAAAGCATTTAATTGGGGGCTTGCTTACAGTTTCAGAGGTTTAGTCCATGATCATCATGGCAGAAAGCATGGTGGCATGCAGGCAGATGCTGGAGAAGTCGCTGAGAACTAGATCCTGATCTATGAACAGAGAGAGACACTGGGCCTGGCACGGGCTTTTGAAAGCCCAGAGCCCGCCCCCAGTGACACACTTCCTCCAACAAGGCCACGCCTCCTAACTCTTTTAATCCTTTCAAACAGTGCCACTCCCTGATGACTAAGCATTCAAATATGGAGGCCATTCTTACAGTAACGAAAGAAGACAGGAACTTTCAGGGACACCTTCCTGAGCTGATACACCTTAAAACCCCTTTGTTCTCAGCTAAAACTTTAGGGTACAAACTGGCCATGCTCAGGAATGTACTCTCAACATTGTCTCATCTCACATGAATATGCAGAGGCCCCTCCCCCAAATAAAATCCCCACACTTCATTTCTTCTGAGAGACTACTGCATTAGAAATGCCTTCCATGTTCTCCTTGCTGGCTGTTTTCTCCACTCTTTTGTGTCTTGGTTGTGTTTACTGTCGTTGTGCCCCACCAAGACGTGAAGCCACTCTGTTGCTATCGAATACTTCCTGGGAAGAGGTTTCACACTGTTCTGTCAACTTGTCAGACCACCTCACAAGACAGTTTGGAACGGCGGCAATGATCGGTGATGTGTACAGACCGCACCTCGTTCAGAACTTCTTAGTTATGTGTATCCCTTGCTCTCTATTTCAAGCTCCACCTCAAGTCAATACCCAAAGATGGCGGACTCGTACAAGGGCATCACTGACTCTCCATTGTCCTTCTTCCCAATGTGGTCACTCTGAAGAGATCTTTCGCTGCTTGTCACTGTTATTTATCTCTGTAACTGGCTCACTGGGGGCAGGTAGTTGAGTGTAGCCTGTTGGAGCTGATAAAGCCCCAGCTTTGACCCTAAGCACTCACAGGATCAATTGTGTCCCTTGGGTGGCCACAAGCTGTTGCCTTAGGTCTGCCTGTTGGCTCCTGGGTGAAAAATCCCTTCCATTAGCTCTGGCTTTGGCTAAGACCTGAGCAGATAGTTGGTTTGCTCACAGGACAACTGTGCCCTGTTAGATTCCATTCAAATTTGGGGTAAAGTGCACCTGTCTTAGTTTGGGTTTCATTGCTGTGAAGAGACATCATGACCACGGCAACTCTTATAAAGGAAAACAGTTAATTGAAGGGGCTTGCTTATAGTTTAGAGGTTCATTCAGCTCATTATCATCATGGCGAGGAACATGGTGGCAAGCAGGCAGACTTGGTGTGGAGCTGAGAGTCCTACATCTTGACTCAGAGGCATCAGGAAGCCAGCTGGCTGTCACACTGAGAGAAGCTTGAGCAAAAAAAAAAAAAAAAAAAAAAAAAACTCTTAAAACCTGCCCCCACAGTGACACCCTTCCTCCAACAAGGCCACACCTCCTAATAGGGCCACTTCCTTGGGAAGCCATTTTCTTTCAAACTAACACAATGTCTACGCCAGGCTGGGAGTGTAATGGAGCCTGAGGGTGTCAGCAGGGACAGAGCAGTGTCCAAAGGAAGTCTTAACCCCCAGTGGTAAACTTCTCCATGCTCTGCCTCATGGAGGATGGTAGGGTGATGAAGGGCAGGGGCTGCAGATCTACTCTGTGTAGTCATGATTTCATAGATGTATTTAACAAATATCCACAAACGTGCCTGCTGTGTGCCTGGCTTGCTAAGACTGTCTTCTCAGATGCCGTCCGGTTGGCTCTCAAGCCCTTCCTATAATTCCAGCCTGCCTGTTCAGGCAGGAGCCCGAAACCAACTGGGGAGGCCCTGGCCACGTCTCCAGATTGCTCTGCTCTCTGCTTCGGGCCCTCCTTCTGCTCCGGGCCCTCCTTCTGCTCCGGGACTGTGTTCTGCCCACCCCACCTCTACTTCAGGTTCCATTTCTTAGCTCTTTAGAACTATGGGCTTGAGGGCATTGGTTTGTCTGTGGCTGTTTTTCAATCTGTTATGTATTCAATACTAGCTACAGTCTGTGTTTCATAAATATGATTTTTTTTTCTATTTTCAGCACCTAAGATCAATAGCTAGAACCCCCCACCGAGGTACTCAATACAGATTTGTTGAAAGAATGCATATGTAAATGTTAGGGTTTTAAAATGTATTGAGCAATAGCCCTGCCTTCAAAAGTCCTTCAGATCTCTTTTTAATTACTTTAGTGTGTGTGCACGCACGCGCATGTGCGTGAGCGCCACAGCTCTACTACAGAGGTCAGAGGACAGCTGGAAGGTTTTTTCCCTTTCACTTCATGGGTTCCAGGGATCAAACTCAGGTCACTAGGCTTGGAAGCAAGCATCCTTGCCCACTAAGTCATCTCACCAGCCCTCAAAGGGATTTTTAACTAAAAGGTAATCCACCAAGAAGCAGAGCCTAGGCCCCTCCCCCGCCTTTGGAAGCGGCTGGACACTGATTTGCTTCCAATGAACAGAACAGGAGTGTTTCAAACAGGAACGTCTGGGCTGGGGTATGGGTTGGCAGCAGAGTTCTTTCCCATGTTCAAGGGCTTGAATTGTATCCTCAGCCCTGAAAAAAAAAGGGGGGGGGGAGGAAGGGAGGGAGAAGGGAGGAAGAGAGGAAAGAGGAGGGGCTTCCCAGTGTCTACACCTGGCAGATGCGTCCTTAACAAATGGTGAGAGAGAGAGAGAGAGAGAGAGAGAGAGAGAGAGAGAGAGAGAGAGAGAGAGAGAGAGAGGGAGAGGGAGAGGGAGAGGGAGAGGGAGAGGGAGAGGGAGAGGGAGAGGGAGAGGGAGAGGGAGAGGGAGAGGGAGAGGGAGAGGGAGAGGGAGAGGGAGAGGGAGAGGGAGAGGGAGAGGGAGAGGGAGAAGACGTTGCAGTTTGGTCTTGAGGACATCAGAAGAGCCAATTGAGGGACAGTCACAGAATACTTGATGTTATTCTTCAAAACCAAAGCAAGCCCGAGGAACTGTCCCAGATAGAGGACTCTGGCAGGCAGGGTGACTAAAGGCAGTGTGGTATCCTGTGGTGGATCCTGGGACAGGACAGGGCTATCAGCAAAAAGTGATGGAATCTAAATGGTGCCCAGAATTCCGTTACCAGTGGCAGGCCAGAGTTCGCGTCCTGCCTTTGACAGGTACAGAATGGTTATACAGAATGTCACCATGAGCAGAAGCCGAGTAAGGAGCACACGGGGACTCATCTCTGCCACCTTCTGTCTTTTCTCTCCACCTTTCCTTTCCTCCTTCCTAAGGTTGGTTGGTTGGTTGTTAGGATAGGGTCTCCTGGCTGGGCGGCGGTGGCGCATGCCTTTAATCCCAACACAGTCGGATCTCTGTGAGTTCGAGGCCAGCTGGGTCTACAGAGCAAGATCCAGGACAGGAACCAAAACTACCCAGAGAAATCCTGCCTCAAAAAACCAATAAAAAAAAAAGGGGGAGGGGGGCTCTCTTGTATTGCAGGCTGGTCTCAAAGTTGCTACGCAGCCAAGGCTAGCCCTGAACTTCTAATACTCCCCCCTTCACCTGCAGGTGTCAGGGGTATGCCACCACACCAGGTTTTGTGCAGCCTTGGGGACAGAAGCTGGCCGTCATGCCAACTGAGTCACACCCCAACCCCCATCTCTGTCAATTTCCTACAAATATAAAACTATGTCAAACTAAAAGCTTATTGAAAGAATAGAAGAGGAGCCAGGGGTTCATCTCAGCAGCACATTCACATGCTTAGTATGTCTGAGGCCAAGCCCCCAAAATACTTTCTAAAGTATAAATAATATAATATATTCTGTCACCCTATTCAGAAATATTAGCTTCTGGGAGCTTGGTACCTAGTATGACTCATCCTTTTCATGTTTAAAAGCTTATAATTTTGGATATTATACCATTTTAAAAAATTTTTTAAGAAATTTTTTCATTCATTTTACATACCAAACACAGATCCCCCTCTCATCCCTCCTCCCCCTCCCCCCATTTTTTTCTTCAAACTGAAAATAAAATTGGAAGTAGAGGTCTAAATTAGTGGGCGAACACTTGCCTGGCATAGATGAGGCCCTGGGTTTGATCCCCAACACTGCCAAAATGAAAGAGAATGTTTTAAACATAAAGATGAAAGAGTGCAATGTTCATCATCACAGTGCGGTGCCACGCCTCACCCACTGTTCCGTAGCTTGGTATGTTTCCACATCAAGCGTATCTCCAATGACTTGCCTACACCCTTCTGACGTCAGTCGGCAACGGCTGCCCAGGGCCCCACAACGGATGTCTTATGAGCCTGTACTTGTTTGAGACCGAATGCCGACTTGATCAAGTTCAGGCAAGAAGGAGACCTGAGCATAAAGATGAGGGAGAAGGCAGCTGGTTGGCCCCGGGGGGACGACTGAGTCAGGGCGGGATTCCCACGTTCTCTATCTGCAGGTCTTCCATGCCTCTCGGCCTCGGCCACTGGAGCTCTCCCTGCAGCTCGGTCAGCTGTGGTCAGTTGGGACCACAGGGCAGGAACCGTGGCCTCTGGGCCTACATCACATGTTTAGATTGGCTCTTGTCTTAGGGCTTCTATTGCTGTGAAGAGGCACCATGACCATTGGCAACTCTTATAAAGGAAACATTTATCACTGTGGCTGCTCACTTACAGTTCAGAGGTCTAGTCCATTATCATTATTGGCGGGAAGCAAGGCAGCATGCAGGCAGACTTGGTGCTCCAGAGGTAGCTGAGAGTTCTTCCATCTTGACTCACAGGCAACAGGAAGTGGTCTCAGACACCGGGCATGGCTTGAGCATATATGAGACCTCAAAGCTTGCCTCCACAGTGACATATTTCCTCCAATAAGACTACACCTACTCCAACAAAGTCACACCTACCAATAGTGCCGCTCTCTTTCGGGGCCATTTTCTTTCAAACTACCACAGCTCTCTGCTGTGGGATGTTCTGTATGGCAAATGTGTTGCTCTGATTGGTCAATAAATAAAACACTGATTGGCCAGTGGCTAGGCAGGAAGTATAGGCGGGACTAACAGAGAGGAGAATTGAGAGAACAGGAAGGCAGAAGGAGTCACTGCCAGCCACCACCAGGATAAGCAGCATGTGAAGACACCGGTAAGCCACGAGCCACGTGGCAGGGTATAGATTTATAGAAATGGGTTAATTTAAGCTATAAGAACAGTTAGCAAGAAGCCTGCCACGGCCATACAGTTTGTAAGCAATATAAGTCTCTGTGTTTACTTGGTTGGGTCTGAGGGGCTGTGGGACTGGCAGGTGACAAAGATTTGTCCTGAATGTGGGCAAGGCAGGAAAACTCTAGCTACAGCTCTCTATCTCAATTCTAGTTGCAAACTTTTAGAAAGGCTCTGAGTGGCCTGCCGTGGGACCAGTGGACACACTGAATCCACCAGCTGTGGGCCAGGAAGGCAGGCTTCCGACAAGAGCCATACAAAGAGGATTGGGGGCTACATGTATGATGGCCCCAGAAAAGGATCTGTGTTGGGCAGGGGTATGCATGGTCTATACCTAATTTAAGCATTGCAGTATTGGGTGACTTTCAGCTTTTTACTCTTAAATGGTGTTGCCTCACACAGCCACCTGTGCACACCATTGTTAAAGAGTTAATGTTTGTAGGCTGGACTCCTAGAATGGAATTGCTGAGCCCACAAGAACTGTGCTTGCTGCCAAGTTTACAAGGTGATTACAGTGTTCACTCTTACCACCTGTGTGAGCGGAGGGCGCCACCGCTTCGTTTTCTCTCCGGTGGTCTTTAATTTTCAATGATCTGGTTGAAAAAAGATGTTGGTTTGTGTTTTTAAAATGTTTCATCATGGTAATTGAGCATACTTTTCTTATATTTCTTAGCCACTCATTTTTTTTTCTTTTTTGTGATTTCCCTAACCCATGTGCAACTGTTTTCAATAAGATGCCTTTTCTTTTCATCACTCGTATATAGGAACTTCGAATTCTGTGGATTTTTATCCCTTATCTTTTATACATATTGCAAATGTTTTCCCCTAGCCAATGAATTGATATAAAAGTTTAAAATGTGCACGTGTGTGGTTCTGTGGATCAAACCTGGGGCCTCCGTGTGTGTGTGTGTGTGTGTGTGTGTGTGTGTGTGTGTGTGTGTGTGTGTGTGTGTTATGTATGAGTGGTATGCATGTGTGCACACTTGGATGTATAGGGAGTGTGTATCAGTGGAGCTCAGAGGAGGATGTTGGGCATCCTTCTCCTTTAATATTCCCCACTGTATTCCCTTGAGGCAGGGTCTCTCACTGAACCTGAAGTGCACCATTTCCTCACTAGGCTCTCAAACTCTGTTTCTTCTTCCACCCCTGCTTAATTTTGCTTGTTTTTTTCCCTTTGGAATCAACTGGTCAAGTTTCTCTTCCTTATCTCTCCAAGTTGCACTGAATTGTAGATAAATTGGGTGGGGAAAAAATCTTTTATAATGTTGGCTTCCTTTCTAGGGCTGTATACCACCTTATTCTTCAATCCATCTATCATGTCTCTCAATAAAGATAGTTTGCATTATAATAACTCTATGTTTTCTTTTTCATTTAGTTTTTATGTATAATCATAAACTTAACTCTGCAATCCACATAGACTTGGAGGGAAATACAGACCCTAAAGAAATGCCATGAGAGGTCAGATATTATGGGGTATTGGGAGCAAATGGGGTGGAGGGTACTCTGCTGAAGGAATGGCCTGCTGGTTGACACACACACACACGTGTCAGAATTATTAGACCTGTCCATGGTCAGCAATGGTGACCTTCTTTCTGGTCTTTCTGTTCCTGGACCCAAAGTGCTTTGTGGCTTCCACAATGTTCCTGCCCTTTCTTCCCCAAAGACCCAGGCTTGCCATTCAACCACTCAGGCTTGGCAGTGTAGACGGAAAAAACTAGGAACCATTTGTGTTGGGTCCAGCATTTTCCATAGCCAAGACACCAGGACCTGGATGAAGTTGTCATTCTTCTACTTCTCCCCATAAATGGACTTGGCACCAGTGCCCACGGTGTGTGAAGTTACCACCCTGGCAGAAAAATCTGGAAAAATTCTATGAAAGGAGGAACTCTTATAACCAAATCCTTTGTCTCCAGAGCTCAGCGCAGAAACCTTCCGCTCTCTTTGGAACTCTGCAGACATCGTGAAGAAAACATTGCAATGTGAAGGAACACAGTGGGGTTGACCATGGCTGACAGCACATGGCTGCCGGGGACAGAGCCATCTGCAAAGCCTATGTTTTCCATCATCCTTCATAATTTTTGTCACTGTTGTATTATGATTTCTTTACCATTGTGTTTTATAAGCTTTTAATGTTGTCTTGTAGTCAACCAACTTACTGAACTCCATGATTATTTTAATAGCTTGATGCTAATTATGATAAATATTCTAGGTTACTAATTAATGAAAGACCTACAATAAGGGTTATTTTGACTTATTAATACTTCTTCCCTTAACTTGGGCCTCATCACTATAGTGTCTGGAGGTGATCTTTCTCTTTGGTACCCTCTGGGACATGACTTGACTCTGCCTTTCAGCTGGATGCCTCTTGATCATGGGTGTAGCTTTGCTGTTTTGTGGGTACTCGGGGCAGCAATCTCCTGAGGCTGCCTCTACTTGCCAAAACATGATCTTCTTCCAGGTGTAGCTTTCAAATTTCTCATGCCCTTCAGTCTCCCATCATGAGGCAAACAGACAGTGATTCCAGGAAACCCCTCTGGGGATGACCAGACATGCCCTGAGTGTCAGCAAACGTCTGAGACCACCCCAGCCTACATCTTCCCACACGGCCCTCCTGGCTCTGCCACTGCTGGAAGACTGGGCTAGTCAACCGGGTAGTCTTCCGTTTCTAGCCCACTACCCCCAGTGCCTCTTACTTTTCTTGGCTCTTGTCTAACTGACCTACTAAGATCTCAGCTTGTGTTCTGCGTCCTTCATCACCCCAGATCCGACCAAGAGACTAGAGAGAGGGAATAAGACATTGAGAGAGGTTAGCCGCATTCCTCCTGCTCTGAAGACAGACTGCTGCACCTGGTGAAACAGTAGGGATAAAGGAGCAAGGAGAGGGGGCCGGAGAGATGGCTCAGTGGTTAAGAACTTGTCTTGTTCTTTCCGAGGACCTGAGTTCAATTCCCAGCACTCACATCAGGAATTATAAGCAATTGTAACTCCAACATCCGGGGATGGCCCTAACCTTAGATAAGTGCACATATACAGACATACACACATGTGTACATAAGTAATAATAATTTTTTTTAAAAAAGCAAGGAGAGCTTCCTAGAACCTTCACTCAGGAAGTGACCAGCTACCATATTAAATGGGGTAACCCAGAGGTGCTTTGGCTGGGCCGACCTCTGCAAAGATACATATTGTTGGTGGGGTTTTGTCATCTTGAGGACGCACTTAGCTGAGCATGATGGCGCACACCGTAATCCAGCATTTGAGGGGTAAAATCAGGAAAAACGGAAGTCCAAAGTCATCCTGGGCTACATAGTGAGTTCACATCCAGCACGGGCGATGTGAAATCCTGTCTCAAAACAAACACACACACACAAACAGGACACACCCATCACCTAGTCAAGCTGCCATCATAGTGAGACAGATGCCATCATAGGCACATAAAACTCAGGACAGAGGTCCCCAGCTTCTCTTCAGACTCTCTCGTCTCCACTAGCTTCTCCTCCTAATTTGCCCGCTAGCCTGGGCTCTGGCCCACTTCCAGCTCACAGCTGACACCCTCCTCCTGAGTCGGGGCCTTTTCAAGAGACTGCCTCTGTCTCTTACCCAAGGCCCCCTTCTGAGCTGCCCAAGAGGATGGTCCCAACAGCCACCACCTGGTGACCTGGCCCTTGCCTGCCTCCCTATAATCCCTGGCAGTGCTGGTTCCTGAGGGCTAGCCCAGGAGGAAGGGAGCTCCTGGGGAGCCAGCCTTAGGCATTGTTACACCAGACCCTATTCTAGCCCCAGGTCCCTGCTTCTGACCCACGAAGACAGGAGGAGGCGCCATGTTCCTACCTCCATGAACTCCACTGTGCTGATCCCACTTGGCCTTCTCCACCACGACGGACTGAAATCCCCTAAACTGTGTGCCAAAGCGGATCCCACCTGCCTGAAGTTGCTTCCGTAAGGTATTTTGTCAATGACAGAAACGAAACTAATAAAGCGATACACTCGTTAGTCTAGACTGAGGAAACAGAAGAATCATGCCAACTGAGTGCAAGTCATGCTCACTGAGAGGAATCTGAAGAGAATGATGCGTCATTTCTGCAACTAGCTTCAACCGATTCAGCAATGTGCATCTATCTCCATACATGCACACACATATGCTCTGAATGTGTATAAAGTAAGTGTGGCGAATTATTAATGACTGGTGACTCGGTTATAGGTGCTTGAGGCCTCATTATGCTCCTCTCCCGTCTTTTATGTAAATGTGAACTTTGTGGGGGGGGGGGGGTCCTGCAGAGACAGATCAGTCAGTAACATGCTTTCCATGCCCTGAGAGAACCCCAGCAACCATGTGAAAAAGCGGAATGGGGCGGTGCACACCTGTCGTCTCAGCAATGGGGAGGCAGAGACAGGTGGATACCTGGGGGATCACGGGACAGCCAGTCTAGCCCACCTGGTGAGTTCCAGGTCGGTGAGAGACTCTGTCTCGAGACACAAGGTAGAACGTTCTCGAGGAACAATACCTAAGGTTGTACTCTGGCATACACACACACACACACACACACACACACACACACACACACACACACACTCATGCACACGTAAACAACTTTAAGTGCGTGCTAAGCACGTGCTCTACCACAAAGCTCTATCACTCACCTCAACTTCTTTTCAAGATCACTAGGTGGCCTGTCACCTCCGCATTTGGGCTCTAAGGCGACCACTCTTTCTGCTGCGGGCACTCCTTGGCCTCAACCTCAAGATAGCTCCCTCTCCATTGCCCTGCTACTGAGGACACAAGACTCTCCTGCAGATGAGGGGCCGGGGATGGCTCAGTGGTTAAGGGCACTGGCTGTTCTTCCAGAGGTCCTGAGTTCAATTCCCAGCACCCACAGGGTAGCTCACAACTGGCTATAATGAGATCTGGTGCCCTCTTCTGGCCTTCAGGCAAAACACTGTGTACATAATACATAAATCTCTTTAAAAAAAAAAAAAAGATCTTGCAGATGAAAGAATTTCCAAATGGACTCAGCAGAAGTTCAAGGCCAACACTATTGGTATTCGACAGTGGAAACAGCAGGGTAAGAGGCAGAGAGGTTAGGCCTCCTGAGTAAGGGGCAAAGAAAGGGGTGAGGGTGGGAGGGTTGAGTTCAATCTCCAGCTATGGAAAAATAAGTACATTTCTTGGGCCCAGTGAGATGTGTCTCAGCAGGTAAGGGCGCCTGCCACCAAACATAGCAGACTGAGTTCAGTCCCTGGGATTCACGTAGCAAAAGGAGAGAACTGATTCTCACAAGCTGTTCTGGCCTCAACCATGCACATGAGCTGCCTGTGAACAGCTTCATGGGGGTAGACAGGACAGAGAGGGACAGGAATGGGAGGGGGACGGACGGGGAAGGAGGGAGAGAAAATCCAGAGCATTGGGGCAAGCAGGCTTAGAATTTTAGCAGTGTCCGGAAAGGGGAGAGGGAAAGTTACATTTTGGAGTCAGAACACAGAGAACAGGCTGGACAGCGAGGCCTTGTGTTTGTCCCTCCTCGGCAGTGAGAACCTGGAGGTCAGTGACCTCAGGGCACCGACGGCGTGGAAGGTAAGCACTGCCACGTCCGGGCTTGGCTTGAGCCCAGCTCTCCTACCTTTGGCCCCTCTTCCAGGCCCCGGGATAAGGTCCTTCACTGCCGCTCTCCAAAGGAGGGACAGTTCCAGAGAAGAATCTGCTTCGCGTTTGCCTCAGGGTCCAGTTGGGGAGTCAGATCACTTCGAGGGGGTATTTTCATAGGGCTGTCCAAACATGTAAAATATATACTATGTGTACACACATGGTACTATAAAACTCATCAAACTAGCAGTATTAAGAACGGCCTTCCCATGTATCCACCACCGCCCCCCCACCAATATTATGGTTTGAATGTGAAATGGCCCATACAGGGGAGAAATTGAAAACATTTACTATATATGTATTTGTGTGTGTGTGTGTGTGTGTGTGTGTGTGTGTGTGTGTGCACTCATATACATATCTGAGGTCAAAACAGCTTACGAGAATCAGGTCTCTCCTTTCACTATGTGAATCCCAGGGACTGAACTCAGTCTGCTATGTTTGGTGGCAGGCGCCCTTACCTGCTGAGCCATCTCACTGGGCGCAAGAAGCTTTATTATTATTTTTTCCATTGCTGGAGATTGAACTCAACCCCCAGATGTTCTGGGTGAGCCCTCTCCCTCTGAGCTACACCCCCAGATGTTCTGGGTGAGCCCTCTCCCTCTGAGCTACACCCCCAGATGTTCTGGGTGAGCCCTCTCCCCCTGAGCTACACCCTGAGTCCAATGGAGAAATTTTACGGATTGGATCACCTGTCTGCGACATCTCAACAGATCCTCTCTGTAGAGGAGGCCAGCTGGTAACAGTCCTTAACTAACAGGGGACTAAAATCAACACAGAGTTTTCTAAGATTTTACTTCCTATTTATTTAAATTTTGATCTTTTGAGACGCAGTCTCACTATGTAGACCAGGCTGGTCTGGAACTCACGGAGATCCACTTGCCTCTGCCTTCTGAGTGTTGGGATTAAATGTGTGTACCCCCACACCCGGATCTATTTTTTTTATTTTGAATTGTAGGGGAGAGGCGGGTGGTGGGGTGGCACATGAGTGGGAGTGCTCTCAGAGGCCGGAAGAGGGCGTCAGATCCTCCAAAACTGGCATTACAGACAGTTGTGAGTTACCAGACAGGCATGCTGGGAACGAAACTCTGGTTCCCCCGTAAGAGCGCTATGCACTCTTGGAACATGTTGACTCAAGTCCACGCATGGATGCTGCAGTATGACAAAGGATGAAAGGGAACACAGGCATTTCTATACACACACAACACAGTTGTGAGGAAACGAGGAGTGAATGCTCACGACAGCTACAACTTAGCAACCGGTCACAGTAATGACCATCGTCTGCTGCCAGCCCTGTCTTCCCTCCGACCTCAGGAAGCTTGTCCGCTGCCTCAGGTCTTTCCAGGGGAGGTGACCAAACCTTCTTTTCTGAAGAGACCGACCCGGGTCACTAATTTAATCCACCTTACTTTCCCACTGAGTTTAACCAAGGGATTCTCAGAATTCCAGGCAGGCTGTGCAAGGCTCCTGAAACATTTAAAACTCTTCCTCGGGTTGGGTTTCCTGGTCATGCTCAGGGTACCCTGGCTGGTTTCCACTCTGTTCAGGCTAGTTCCTGTGCTAACTTGTGTCCACATATGCCTGTCTGGAAGGGTGAGTTTCTGATAGAGCCAAGCAGAGATGTCCTTTGCCATATTTTTTTTAAGTATATGCCTTAGCGGCAGTATCTACCCTTGATCCTCTGCTTGCCAGAGGGTCAAATTCACAGACAGTTTAAGCTTAAAACAAACAGCACCAAAGCTGAACTTTGCCCATCCAATGACAAACAGGCAGGCACTCAGAAGCTTAATACTGTATTTTATCAATAGGTGGCTTTCCTGTCACACTTGTGTGGGAACTTTCATTCCCAGGTAAAGCATCAGAAAGAAACACACTAAGCCTGGAAGAGATTTTCCTGGGTAGTTATTAGACCCTGCTGGGAAGTTAGAGGAGTCTGGGGCATCCAGCTGGTCCCTGTCTGGAGAGGGCTCCGGGTCCTGGTAGTGCTGCAGCCGCCCGGCCACTGGCTAAGGTAAGAAGAGAAACACCCCCGAGCCTTCAGGGCTGCTTAGAGGAGGGGAACAAGGTTTGGGACAAGTAAACAGGCTTTTAGAAAGAGGTCTTAGAGCTCCAAGAGAAAAGCTCCATAGCTTTGCAATTTGATGGATGGAAAAACCAGGTTCTAACTCTGGTGCCAACCGCAGAAAGGAAAGGAATGTGCACTTATTTAGGAAAAAAAAATTAATTAAACATATAAATTTGTATCTTGCTTTTAAATTTTACTGTAGTCTATTCAATATTCTTTTTAAAAACAGACTTAGAAGTACAGAAAATTAAATCAGATTTAAGCATTGAGAACCATGTTCTGTGTACTATAATTTAAGGTTTCTATGGGCCAGGTACAGTGGTATACACCTGGAGTTCCTGAAATCAGAGGCGGAAGCAGGAAGATCGTGAGTTCAAGGGCAGCCTGTATTATATAGTGAGATCTTGTCTCAAAAGAAAAAAGTTAATATGGTCAGTTAGGTCAGTTAGTGCCAAAGTTGGCTACTTTATCAGAATCACCGTAAGGCACTTCCACGTAACCAAGCAACTTCAGAGACATGCCTGAACGTGCTAGAGGAAGGAGTCTCTACTCCAAATGCCTCATAAATTGGGATTATAGGGTTGAGGTGGGGGTCGGTAGTAGCATGTACAAGGCCCTGAGTTCACTACCCAGCATCCTCCTTCCAGCTGTAAAACAGGAAAGACCCCAGATGGCTTTCAGGACGGTGGCAAGGCGGGGTGAGAGGCACCGGAGGCGCTTGGCACAGTGGTTGGGACGGTGAAAAACCACTAAGTGCTATTGTTGATTGAAAATGCTAAGCAGTCTTGAAAGCGGGCTCTCCTCACGGGTTTATCGAATTTTCAAAACCCGCACCGTTCTGAGGGCTTAAGATCTCAGTGTCTGCGAGCTGAAGGAATGTTATCGTTTGCTTTTGGGCTGTGGTGGGAGAGGACTGGATGTGGAACTGTTTGTATTATCTGCTTGTACGTGTGCCTTTTCAAAGATTCCAATAAAGCCCTGGCACGATGGGACACACCTGTAACCCCAGCACTCACACGACTAAGACCAAGGAACGCTGGTTGGAGGCCAGCCTGGGCTCCGGAGTTAGCACTCAAGAAAAAAAAAATTCCATGACTCCAAAAGAACCTTGCTTAGATTTGAAGACTGTTCACCCCCCCCCCCCTCCCCACTCCACAAGACGCCTGTCAGGAGACAGGAGAGGGCTGGGGGTGTATCTTGGTGGGAGGGCACCTGCCTTATGTGCGCAAGGCCCTGGGCTCAGTTCCCACAACTGAAATCCTTTTAAAAGCCCAGCTGCCCAAACCTGAGACAGAAAAGAGGTGGATGTGTGTGTGTGTGTACCTTGCTTGATTCTGCCTTCTCTGCTCCCTGCCCCCACTCTCCACCCATCAGCCTCACACTGTTTGCTCTCCCTTGGGACAGTTTGCTCTCCCTTGGGACGGGAAGTCCCCCCCCCCCCCCCAGCTCTCTTTGATAGCAGCCACATCAGGATCAGCTGTCAAAGTCGCTCCCCAACACACTACCTGCTGAATTCCACACCTTGATTCAGAAACAGATTCATCGGGCTTTTTGTCTTCACTGCCAATTGTAGAACAAGCTACTTGATACTCACAAAATTCCTTAGATTAAGGTTTTGGTTTTTTGTTTTGTCTCTCGAGACAGGGTTTCTCTGTGTAGTTTTGGTGTCTGTCCTGGATCTCGCCCTGTAGACCAGGCTGGCCTCGTACCTCGTACTCACAGAGATCTGCCTGGCTCTGCCTCTCGAGTGCTAGGATTAAAGGTGTGTGCCACCACTGCCCGGCCAAGGGTCTCTCTCTCTCTCTCTCTCTCTCTCTCTCTCTCTCTCTCTCTCTCTCTCTCTCTCTCTCTCTCTCTCTCTAGGCATTTGAATACTTCTACCCTTACATAGAGGTCAACTTTCAGGAGTCTCGCCCTCCTCCATGAGGCATGGTCACTGTTTTGTTTCTGTTTCTGAGCAGCATATTTCTGCCTAGCTGGTCCATGAGCTTCTGGAAAATTCTCCTGGCTCTGTCATCCATCTCGATAGAGGAGTTCTGGGATTACAGATGTGCAACCACATTTGACTTTTTATGTGGGTTGGGGGTGGTGGTGGTGGTGAATTCATGTTCCCATGGCTTTGGCTTTTGTCCACTGGTGCCTTCTCCCCAGGCCTCCAGTTTAAGAGAAAAACCCAGTTGCATCAAAACAGAAAGTCTGGGGGCGCTGGGGTAGCAGATGGCACTGATGTTTTCTGGCCCCATCAGATCTCATCACAGACTTGCACAGACTGCAGGACTTGGAGGGGGTTGAGGACAGGGTTTAGTCTACACCAACCAGATGCTGCACTCTCCACTACCAGCAGGGAGCAGGGGCACACCGGGCCAGGTGTAGTATGAGTCGGGCAAGGTCTACAAAGGGCAGGGATTGTGGGAGGCCAGCTCCCACCTTTTCCAGGGTTCCTATGAGGAGGATTGAGGGATAAGAAAATATTAGAAAGATAGCGAAGAGGAGACAGACAGAAACACAGGACAGCTTCGGGATCCAGTACCTGGATCAATACCCGACGGCCCCTTCTGCCTCTTCAAAAGGGCTTTTTATAACAATGCCAAGGGTGGGGGCAAAAGACCTCCCCCTTGCTGGATCAGAGCATACCGTACAGCCAAGTGCAGACCCTTCCAAACAGCTGGTAACCATGCCTGTGGTCAAATCATCCCCTTAGGCAGCCCTTCTGGGTAAAGCAAGCTCAGAGTCTCAGACCCTGAGTAAGTTCTCACTAGGAAACCTCTGTGGGTCTCTACATGGGATATTAACTAAGGGCCAGCATGGGACAAAGTGTGACGTACCAGATGATGAGATCCCGATTCAGCAGGGGACTTAGGTGTCACAGTTTTTCTGAAATTTTCAGGAAGCTTATTCTTCCGTGAAACTTCTCCCGAGCGCCACACTCCACACCCATTGCATGCCTCTGTCCCTCTTTCAGAAGACTTAGAGATGAACTCCTGACGACTCAGCTCATTTACACATCTCATAACCCCTAAATGTCAAAGATTTTTCCCCCCTCCCAAACCTATGTTGGTTATTTGCAACAGCGCCCTCTGGGGGTTCAGATGAAATGTACAGCTGCTAAAGAGCCCGGCCGCAGGCCCTGCGTCTGGGCAGTGAGGTGCAGGACCGAGATGGAATCTTGGCATGTGTCTTGTCTAGAGTGACCTGGTTCCCACAGTTTCTGTTTCATGTGTTCAGACTCACAGCCAAGCCTTTTCTCCAGTTCCCAAACTGGAAGACAGAACTGTCCTGGGGAGAGAGTGATTTGAGATGGGGCCGCGCTGGGTGTTTTCTGACTCTCCCGGACTCAACGGCTTTCTCCTGGGAGTCACCATTTCCTACCTGTGTCTGAGCTGTTAGTGATGCCCTCTAGGGCAAGGCATTTGGGAAATGAAGGCGTGAAATCTCAAACCCAACAAACCAGTTCTTCATTAGCAGGCTTGGGAACAGTCTGTTGAAAGAGGCCTGAACCAGGGGCTACCGTTTTCTTCATCTGGGCCCCCCACCCCTAAACCCCACCCCAAGCAGAGCATGGAGAGGATGTGTATACAGACAGCTTATTTGGGGAGCGAATTTCCTTTATATGGTCAACAGGGTGATGAAAGAATGTTTTCACTAATCACATGGCTTACTGCTGCTACACAGAGGGCTTTTTGGTTTTTGCTTTTTTTTTTTTTTTTTTTTTTTTTTTTTTTAACAATGTTTAAAAAGGGGGAGAAGAGCCAGGTGTGGTGGCGCACTTCTTTCATCCCAGCACTCGGGAGACAGAGGCAGACAGATCTCTGTGAGTTCAAGGCCAGTCTGGTCTACAAAGATTGTTCCATGCCAGGCAGGAGCACACAATGAGACCCTGTCGTGTGTGTGTGTGTGTGTGTGTGTGTGTGTGTGTGTGTGTGTGTGTGTGTGTGTATAAAGTTGGGAGAAGAAAACCTCACAGGAAATATACTTCATAGACAAGATAGATGAACCACACTGTGTTCCTGTTTAATTTAGATCCCAGCTTTGAGTGTCAAGCAGTTTCCTTGGGATGGAGGTGGCCTCTGTGCACATAAAGTCTAACAAGAATTCAAGGCATACCTTTCTATAAATTCTTAGGAGAGATGGCACAGGATGGCCCTGCTTACTAGATGACGGTGTCCTGGTGGATGAGGCTTCTCAGGTAGCCTTTTGCTGGTGATCTGTCCATGGGTACCACCATCTTGGGGGTTCTCGGTGGTTTGGAACCCAGTAGTTGAGGTCTGTAACTCACGAGTGTGGTCTGAGAATGTGTGGCAGAGCAGTTCCTCTCTGGGAAGAGGATTGCTCTGCATGTTGTTACCACAGCAAAACAGGACACTCACCAAGTCAACCATGGGGATCATTCCAAAGCTCCACAATGAATCTCCAGGAACAGGTGAGGCTGGTTTAGTCAAATGGGGAGGACGGAGTGAGAAAGGATGTGCTATTGAGTCGGTCACGGTGCTCACTACCACTGACCCCATGGGCATTATTATCATTTCAGGAAGTACACTAGACTCACTTCAGTACTGCTGAGGGGATAAGGAGGGGCAGATTGTGTCTCAAGGGGGTAGTACTGATCAGAGACACGTCTCAGAAGGTGTTGGCTCTTTCGGTTCCCGCAGGAGTCCCAGAGTGCCGTGACAGGGACACATTGAAGCCAGGAGGTCTGTACAGCGGAGGCAGGAGCTTCAGGGGTTACACCAGCAAAGCTGAACTGGAAAATTCCGAAGCCAGCTGCTAGGGGTGTCTGAGGTAACATCACAGAGGTCACTAACTATCGAGTCTTCTATAAATCTTTATACATAATTCTGAGTCCCAAGTCCCCAAGTTAGAATCTACGGTTCTCCTAGATGGGAAGATTAACTCTCTTCCAGCATGACATAATTCTCAAAGTGTAACTTGGTGATACATTATACTATAATGATTATAGGACTTTATAATGATTATTTCTTCTTTTTACGTTTCGTTTCTCTGTGTAGCCCTGGCTGTCCTGTAACTCACTCTGTGGATCTGCCCCTCTCTCCTGAGTGCTGGGATTAAAGGCGTGGACAACCACGCCTGATTTATAGTATGGGGATTTGCTGTTAGGAGTTACTGCACCATCTACTGAGCGCCTTTCTGAGTCGCTGAAATAAGCACTCTGGTTTGAGTCTGTGAAACGGGCACAGCAAACCAAGGTTTGTTTGTTTTTTTTTTCAGGATTCTCCCGGTCTTCAAGTGCTCTGAGTGCGGGTGTGTGTGGGGTGGGGTGGGGGGGGTGTTGCATAAAAATGGAACACAGCCCCAGCCCTCAAGATCCAGGGATGGAGCTAGCAGGTTTCCTCAAAGCCTCGTGCCCCCCCACCCCCCGTCTCCAGGGTACTTCCCTGGGGTGTTCACCTTCCTAGTCCCTTTGTATTCAATCCTTATGTAACTTATCTAAACATAGCTCCATCGGCTTGTTTCTCATCCTGGAAACGGGTGTCTCGTGGTCGTGTGTGTGTGTGTGTGTGTGTGTGTGTGTGTGTGTGTGTGTGTGTGTGTGTGTGTAGAGTTCATCTATCCCTGCCGACCACACGCAGATGGGTCCTATTGGTGAAACCTTGGGAAGCTGCGATACGTTGAGGAACCACAGCAGAAAAAAATTCAATGTCATTTGGTTAAATGGCATTTAAAAGTCAACCAAATAACCATTAGCTCCGGTGAGCTTTAAAGACAGCAAACACACGAAAGACCTAGTCTTGTCCTCTGAGGGGGTTTCTTCATTTCCTGGAGCGGCACTTTCTCCCCTGGTTTGGGCGTGGGGTGGGGGCTGAAAACCTTCTTGCACCTTCTGCCTCCCCGCTCCACCCAGGGTCCAGGAAAGAATCAGATGGCTGCAGGGATCTGTACCAGGCTTGGGTTGGGATGGACAGGTGAGAGCACGTTTATCTCTGGGGTGCCTAGAGACTAGGGGCACCCTGGACTGGAGCAGAGCCAGCCCGGGCTAAGGAGGGCTAAGGAGGCTGCGCCCGAGCTCTCCCCGCCTCCGCGCTGTCTGCCGTCGGGCCCCGCCCGGCGCAGCTCTAACGCACGCACCGGAGTGTGTAAGGCACATCCGGGTGTCAGAAGCAGGAGGCCGCGGTTTTTAGGGGTCGGGAGAGTGTCCTGAGAAACTGGGGCAGGGTGCCAACTCCAAGCCAGAAGCCGAGCACCTGCACAGCACCGGATTGAGACGAGCCCACCAGCCCAACCCGCTGCGGAGCCCCCTGCTGGGTCGCTTTGGGGTAAGAGGAAGGGTCTCCATCGCCGAAACTGGGGTGCTGCACGCCAGCGCCATTTGCTAGGTTTGGGTTGGCCCGGCGCGGCCCCTGAGCCGGGTCCTTGGAATGCGGGTGGGGAAGGGACATCGTGTCCTCTAGACAGCCCTTCGGCCGAAGAGGAATCTGAGATGGAACGATTGATCTTCCTGTCTCGGCCCCCGGTGGTCTGCACCCGCCACCCTCTGCTGGCTTCCCTCTTCCTGCGTGCGCGCCTCCAGGAACAAGGTCCTTTATTATCGCAACGGGAGGCCCAGGGTTGATCACGCGGCCTCGTGGCCCCTAGGTGAAACCCTTGGCACTCATCATTCACTACCCGCGCAATTTCACAGAAGGGAACCGAGGCCCCAGGAATGGAAGGAACTGGCCCAAGGTCACTTCGCGTAGTCTAAGACCGAGCCTGGATCGAAGCCACTCATCCAGCCTTCCAGCCTCGGCTGTAGGCACTGCGCGGTCCCGAACCATCTCCCGACCTTGCCCTACGTCCACCCCCCGTCATCCCGTGGCCTCCACCAGGCTCTGTTCTCGGAGTTTTGGCAGTGCCTCCTCCAAGCCTGCTGCGCTCCGAAAGGATGCTGGACAGCGGTGAGGCCGCGGGTCCAGCTGCTTGAGCGCGAGCGGAGCAAGTGTTAGCAGAGAGCGGATGGGCCCCGGTGCAGGGGGAGAAGGAGGTCCAGGCAAGGTGGCGGCGCCGCGGGGGTCTGCTGGGCATGGCAGAGCGGCGGGGGCCCTGGCAGAGCCAGGCCCGAAGCCACCCCGGCGCAGCGTCTGGAGGACAGTGCGGCTTTTGTCTAGGTGGTGCCGCCTCAGCCAATGGGAGCGCGGCTTTGGCCGAGCCCCCTTGGTCCCCGCCCTCTTGCCGGCTGGAAGGGACCGCGGCTCTGGGATTGGCTGTGAGGTCCACAGCGACGTCGGGTGCGGCGTGGAGGAGGAGGCGCCTGCGCGACTCCAACGTACCCATTGCATGCTGGAGGGCGCCGAGATTGCGTGGGCCCGCGCATCTGGGTGGGGCTCCGACGTCCTTTTCCCTAGCCCTGTGGCTGCCCCTTCCAGGAGGAGGAGGCGGCGCCATAACACCCATCGCATGTTTTTCCAGCCAGTGAGCCAAAGTCGGCCCATAGTCAGCAGGTGCAGAGTCACTGTCTAGACCAGAGGTTCCCACTTGGAAGAGTGGCAGAGGACTTCCTCTTGCCAGGATCCTTTGTGACGCAGCAGCAGACGCCTTTCTTTCGACATCAGATTCGTCCTGAAGCACTAGGCATGCACACCCTAAGCAGGCAAGGAAGCTGAATGGAGACATCCATGTGTCGTTCGTGATTTCTAAACAACACATCCTATAGAGGAAACCTGGAAGTCAGCGATTCACTACCTGAGTCCTGTTCGTGGGGTGCTCACAGTGCAGGTGGGACCTATGGTTAGTTAGCTAGGGCTTGTGAGTAGTCATGAACAGAAATCTCTCCAATATACCCCCACTGGGTCACTGCAATGACAGAAGTCCAGAGGGAGACTAGGGAAAGAGAGGGAGAGGTTTTGCTGGTTGGTTGGTTGTGGTTGGTTGGCTGGCTTTTCCTGTGAGGAGGGTTGAAGTGAGAGCTTCATGCATGATATGGTGTTGACCACCCAGCTGTATCCTCAACCTGATTTTTGTTATTTTGAGATGATGTCCCACTAAGTTACCTCGGCTGACCTTCGACTTCATATAGCCCAGGAAGGCTTTGACCCCCTGCCTCAGCTTCCTGAGTAGCTGAGGTTACAGTCCCTGTTGGGAGACTGATTTTTGCTATAGGCAATTAGAAGATTAGCTGAACTATTTGCTATTGGTTCAGGGAGAGGGGGAGTCATTGGCTAAAATTGTGTGTTCACCGATGACCCCACCAGGCTCCCGTGAACAGTTCCAATGCAGTGGTCAGTCAGACGGCCCTGGTTAAACTAGGTGGGTCACAGAACAAAGCCAAAAGGTACGGATCAGAGAAGAGGACTAGTCCGCCTCCCTTGTGCTGGGATTAAAGGCATGGGCCACCACGCCTGGCTTAACACCTTAATTCACTGATCTATGAGTCTCTGGTGTGCAGGGTACTGCTTAGGAATCCCCTTACTCCAAGAGATTACAGCTGAGTAAGACTCACAGATGCAGGTAAGATAATAAAAATAATGTGTAGAAGGTCGCAGTGAGATACCAAGAAGGAAAGCAAAAAATGGAAGCAGGAAAGGGCACAGAGAAATCGCTGTGGAATGTGCAGGAAATCAGGAAATAAGCACACTTGGGACAAGTTGAACTTGGCATACCCAATAAAACCTTCAAAGGGACAGTTGTATGCCTGAGGCTGGAGTTGGGGGCAAAGGCTGAGCTGGAAATAAACCTTAGTGTGTTGATAGTACATAAATAACACAGCTATGAAATCTCACCATACGGTAATAACGGACGGGAAATGGAGTCCTGGATAGCCTCAATAGTTGGTCCTGCCCTTGACAGGCAAGTCTTGTTCTCCTGGGCATAGAATATTCTCTTAGTCTGGCTATTATCGTTATAGTGGCTTTGACATCTCTTGTAACATTTTCTCTTGGGGAAGCACGAATGGGTGATGGAGCAAGGAAGGCATCTGTCACTTTGTCATTATAAGGCATTCTCTGAATGTAAAGCAGATGAAGAATTAATGATAGCTTTCAGCAGAACCTTCCTTCGGCTATCTATCCTCAGCAGGTCTTATGTCTCCAGTTCATTCTTTCCTAGGGGCCATCTAAGTTATCAGGGTCAAGGGACGGGCCATCTCCCTGTGCAGCTCCAGCTGTGGAGACTGAAGCCTGTGGGCTGGAGCGAGTGTGAGAAAAGGGGATTGACAGAAGAGATACACTGCGGTGACCGCCATTCGGTAGTTCATCTCCTGGGCAGATTGGGGTGCCAGCGTTAGGTGTCTCTGCAGACAGGGCTGTGCAGCTAAGTCCTTGCCTTTATTGACTCCACTGAGATTTGCTATGAGTTGTGCCTGCGTTTGTGCCGGAAGTATGGTGAGAATGTGTGTGCCCTCTGGCGTTCCTGTCCAGATTCTCTCTCAAAGGACTGGTAGGCGTCTTTTTGAACAAAGGTTTTTACTTTTTTTATTTTTTGGTTTTTCCAGACAGGGTTTCTCTGTGTAACCACCCTGGCTGTCCTGGAACTCTCCCTGTAGACCAGGCTGGCCTCGAACTCACAGAGATCCGCCTCCCTCTGCCTGCTTCTTTGGCATGACTTCTGGGAAACTCTCATTACCTGTGACCAGACCAAACAAAACTAATAAATAATTAGAAGAAAAATATCCAGAACATATTTATATCTTTCTGGTTCCAGATCTTTTTTTTTTTCCCCTTGGTTTTTTGAGACAGGGTTTCTCTGTGTAGCTTTGCGCCTTTCCTGGAACTCACTCTGTAGCCCAGACTGGCCTTGAACTCATAGAGATTCGCCTGCCTCTGCCTCCCGAGTGCTGGGATTAAAGGCATGCGCCACCACTGCCCGGCTGGTCCCAGATCTTATAACTCAAACTCCTGTACTATCCAGGCAAATTGAAAAAAAAAATAATAAAATAAAATAAAAAAGCGCATCGGTAGTGTTAAGATAGAACTTGCAAAATGTTCTTGTTGGGTCCAAGCATGGCTCCCCTACCTCATTATGTTAACTTTTAACATGTTAAATTGGGCTGAGGGCTGTGGCCCAGTGACAGAGCATGTGTGTAGTGTGTGCGGGGATCTGGCTTCAGTCTCCAGTACCCCAAACAAAATGAAACAAGACACAGCAAACCACTGCACTGAAGCGACTAATAACAAAAAATGTAAGGCAAGTTAAAGCTCTTGGGGGCCAGATTTAGCAACGGGCTGCCAGTGTTTGCCGTCTTGGGTACTTCCGTGCGGGGTGCCTGCAGAGGATGCAGCTTGCCCTCCTCTGTGGGACAGGGCTCTCCTCTCCGGTGTTGGGGTGCCGGAGGCCCGTCTACACATCCTACCCAGAACTTTGAGTACTTTCCTGCCGAATGTCTGCCTCCACTGTTCCTGGCCCTACAGATACCCCTCCTCTTCTGAGGATGACTTACCCTGGTGGGGTGAGGAGAGACCTAGCTACTGACCCGCTGGAAAGCAGGTGGGTTGTGGCCTCTTCGAGACACCCGCTTTCCAGTGCAACATGGCTAGCCCAGTAGCCCGGCAAGGCTGCATGCATGTGTTTCAGAACCTGTTCTTGCTTAGCTGCCCTCCTCATGGCCATGTCACAGGTCACCACCCCTTGAGGCTGATTTGTACCCCTCCTCCTCCTCTTCTTCTTCTGTTTTGTTTTTTGTTTTTTTTTTTGTTTTTGTTCTTGTTTTTTTGAGACAGGGTTTCTTTGTGAAGCCTTGGCTGTCTGGAACTTGCTCTGTAGACCAGGCTGGCCTCGAACTCACAGAGATCCGCTTGCCTCTGTCTCCCGAGTGCTGGGATTAAAGGTGCTACCATACCTGGCTCCTGATCTGGACTCCTTTGAAATGGGAGGAGAAATGGGGTTCACCTTGGGCTTCCCATGGATTGTGCACAGATTACGCATTGATCGCCAAGGGGCTGCTCTTGAGAGGAGACCCAAGTTTTTTCCTAGCATCTTTATTTTGTGACAGCATCCTATGGATTTGGTCCCTCCGGGTCAGACCCTTGTGCCCTTCTACTGTGGCGCCTGAGTTTCAAGGCCAGCGGAACCTCCAGCCCTTAGGAGATCTTCCTTTTTCTGGCACCACCTACTTCCTGTAACCATTTCTGTTTTCTCAAGCCTGAAGGCAGATCCGAGAGAGAACTTCCTGTTCTTTTACAGAGAGTGAAATCCAGCCGGAGGCATTAAGACAGCCACTGGGGAAAGTCCTTAGGTATTCCATGATGGCACTGTGCTCCACAAACCTGGTCCAGGCTGGGGGAGGGGGGGGGTTAGCTCGGACACAAAGCACCTGCTTGGTATGAGGCCCTGCCTTCAGATGTAAATGTCTACCACTCCGTGTATGAGAGACCATGTTGTAAACAGGCGTAATTCAAAGGCCCGAGTTTTTTTGTTTGTTTGTTTTTTAATAATTTTTATTTTATTTTACAATACCATTCAGTTCTACATATCAGCCATGGGTTCCCCTATTCTCCCCCCCCTCCAACCCCTCCCCTTACCCCCAGCTAATCCCCCATTCCCACCTCCTCCAGGGCAAATCCTCCCCCCCACCCTCCGAGGACTGAGATCGACTTGGTAGACTCAGTCCAGGCAGGTCCAGTCCCTTCCTCCCAGAATGAGCCAAGTGTCCCTGCATAAGCTCCAGGTTTCAAACAGCCAACTCATGCAATGAGCACAGGACTTGGTCCCACTGCCTAGTTGCCTCCCAAACTGATCAAGCCAATCAACTGTCTCACCTACTCAGAGGGCCTGATCCATCTGGGGGCCCCTCAAAGGCCCGGGTTTTTATGTGCTTTAAACTATTTTGACTGTAACACTTGACATTTTGCTGACTCTAAGGAAACTAAGTTGAAAGCAACCCTCCATTTGGAGACTATATCAGAGGCATTTTCTTTCCCGGGCATTGAGCCCAGGGCTGGTGAAGGTCTTTAATTACAGACTACATTTGAATTCACCCAGGAACAGCAACCTGGCTTCAGCTGTGGTGGGAGGAGGTGGAGATGTGTGTGTTCAGCACATGGTATCCTGTAAAGAACGAGACCAGCTCTGGCCTGGGTCTTCCACAGGGGGCCAAGTCGGGCTCTGCTCATCGGCCGCCTGCAGGCACCTGCCATGGGAACTTCGGTATGGGCCACATGGTGCCTTTCTACCCCCAAGGTGCTCCTTGGTTAATTATCTCCATTCATTCATTGGAGGCTTGCTTGGTGCCTGCCTCCTCTGGTTCTCCTGGGCACTGATGGTTCCTGAAAGTGGCCAAGAAGACGGGCAAGTCCTCTGAGCTTATGAGATTTTTGTCTCATAGAGGGAGATTAAATAAATAATCAGGGCAGCTTGGGCATTAAAGAGAATGGACCCACAGGGTCATGCTGCGTGTTGCTTGGGAGCTTCTTAAAAAGGGGGAGTGGCTTTGCATAATTCTGTTGCCATAACAACACCTGAGACTGATACTTTTAGATAAAAGAGGTTTAGTTTGAGTTTGTGCTCCCCTTTAGGTGAGGGCCCCCTGCTGTTCTTAGCACAATGGGTGGGGGGGGGCTGGTTTGAATGAGGCAGAATGTAGCAGTGGGGTTGATCTATAACAACTTCTCTTACCTTCGCTCATCCAGCCCCAGGAGAGTGACATCTCCCTGGGGACTAATTCCTCCTCATTACTAAATGTGGGAGGCCAGATGGGAGACTGGCTCCCACATTTTACCCCAGGATACTCTTGAGGAGTGAGGGATAAGAGATTTAGATAGAAGGATAGTGTAGCAGGAATCTTAAAGAGTCTTATTAATAAGAACAAATCTGAGGCCAGGTATTGGGGTGAATGCTGGAGGATCAGAGAAGCAGAACAAGCCACAGCTTCCTCACCTTGCTGGTTTCTCAGCTGATCTTGTTTCCTTAGACTGGAAACCTCTGTGTCCTCATCCAAATGGATCTCAGCTGAACTGCTGCTTGAAAGCCTGAAGCTTAACCAGCCACATGCTTAACCAGCTAAATGCTTAACCAGCTAAAAGTTGAACAGCCTTGCTGACTGGCCTGAGGCTGCCACGATCTAGATACGGTTTAAGCCTTAACTCAAATTGTGAAGTTTGGAAAGGGTAGAAATTTAACTGGCTGTCCTTATTCACTATGGAAATTAGTAAACTATTTTTTTACTTTATGTGTATGGGCGGTTTTTGTTTGTTTGTTTTGTTTTGTTTTGTTTTTTCCTGCACGCATGTCTCTGCACCACACGCATGCCTGGTGCCCGAAGAGGTCAGAAGAGGGTTGTTGGATCCTTTAAAACTGGAGTTGGAGATGATTGTGAGTGCCACGTGGGTGCTGGGAATCAAATCTGGGTCCTCTGAAAGAGCAGCCAGTGGTCTTAACCACTGGACCGTCTCTCCATATCTTTTTTTTTTTTTTTTTTTTTTTTGAGACAGGGTTTCTCTGTGAAGTTTTGGTGCCTATCCTGGATCTCATTCTGTAGACCAGGCTGGCCTCGAACTCACAGAGATCCACCTGGCTCTGCCTCCCAAGTGCTGGGATTAAAGGCGTGCACCACCACTGCCTGGCTTCCAGTTCTTAAGTGAACTATTTTTCGACTTCAGAGGAGCTGGTCCAGATTAGATAATGTCATCAGGGTGGAGCTCCCTGGTTAAATCTTGGTGGCTTTATAAAAAGTCTGTGTGTCAGGTATGGTGGGGCATGCCTTTAATCCCAGCATTCATCGAGGTAGGGAGCTCTTTATGTGTTCAAGGCCAGCCTGGTCTACACCATGAGCTCCAGGCCAGTCAAGGCGCCATAGTGAGAACCTGTCTAGGAAGGAAGGAAGGAAGGAAGGGAGGGAGGGAGGAAGGAAAGAAGGAAGGAAGGAAGAAAGGAAGGAAGGAAGGAAGGAAGGAAGGAAGGAAGGAAGGAAGGAAGGAAGGAAAGAAAGGTAGCTCCTCTACTGACTTTGATCTTACAATGTCTCATGTCTTATAACAACTTGGGACTCTGCTAGATGGAAGTTGGTAGCTAGATGTGTGCCTGTAACTTTGAAATAAAATGTAGACCAAAAATAATGTTTTCTTTTTTCTTTTCTTTTTTTTTTTTTTTTTTTTTTTTTTTGGTTTTAGAGACAGAGTTTCTCTGTGTAGCTTTACACCTTTCCTGGAACTCATTCTGTAGCCCAGGCTGGCCTCGAACTCACAGAGATCTGCCTGCCTCTGCCTCCCGAGTGCTGAGATTAAAGGCGTGCGCCACCACCACTTGGCTTACATGTTTTCATTATAAAGTTACCCAGTATCAGATACTTATTAGTAGTCATAGAAAACTGACTAATATACTGGCTTCGTGTCTGATTGTCAGTTATATTTGGGTGTGCTAGAGAGAGATTTCTCCCTGCTGAGATCTTATCATTAACAAGATGTGACGAGCTATAGCCAGTTATGTTATTTATTACATGGTGCAATGTTATTCATTAGTGGTGCTGTTTACCATTTGAGAAAAGCCACGAGGTACAACAAAACCCACTATAAGAGTTTATTAGGGGAAGGGAATAGGAAAGATGTGCATCGGCCTATGGAATGATCGTTCAGGAAGAGGGAGGAGGGATACATGGAACCCACTTTTATAGGTCCCCCCCCCACATGCACATACAGGTTTACGTAGCTACGTCATGCATGTGCATAGATTACGTGATCACGAAGCGAAGGATTACTTAGGACGTAAGGCCCTGGGAGGACTAAGCATCTTGCCAGTGCACACACGGTCATGTAACTGGGGGAGTGACTAGGAATTCAAACATTCCAGACTCTTTGTTCTTTATAAAAATGATGGGTGAACGGGAATGGGGGTGCCGTGTCTCCTGAAACTACTTCCAGCTGACTCGGTGAGTGTCAGTTAAATTTTGGGGGTAGGAAAGGGGATTTTGGGGTGGCCAGATATCCTGAGGTAGTGGTTTGGCTCCCACTGCTTTGGGAATCATCCATCGCCTTCCGCTGCTCCAGGCTCTGTGACTGGGTCTGACAAGGTGCTGTCCAGGTGGATTCAAGCTGGCTCTGGAGCTTGGAAGAATTTTTAAACATATTAAGAAGCAGCCAAAGGTAATTCTTGAGCTGGTAGCCATGATATTATGTTTAGTACTCTACTATCAGAATTTTATTGGTTAGTGTGTGTGTGTATGTGTGTGTGTGTGTGTGTGTGTGTGTGTGTGTGTGAGAGAGAGAGAGAGAGAGAGAGAGAGAGAGAGAGAGAGAGAGAGAGAGAGAGAGAGAGAGAGAGAGAAATTTGGAACATGCTTTTAGTTTTCACCCGAGATAAGCCTTATCTGAGACAAACCTCAAGGTACATGTTTTCTTTATTAGTTTAGCAGAGTCCAGACCCTTTTGAGTCTGGGAGTGTAAATACCTCTGGACTGTTACTGCTCCTTACTGCCTGGGTATACTCGATGGTCCTTGGCCTTCGGCTCTATGGTGGTCCTGTAACAGTTAGCTGAGTAGGTAATTAGAGATTTGAATATGTTATCAGAGACACAGAGGGAAGCTGATGTAGCAGATATGGTCAGCAGAGACAGGAGTGTGTTTTGAAGCTGACAAGTCTGGAGTCATGCAACTGTGGGGAGCAAACAAAATAAAAGCTCCTACCTTAGCTAGAAAATCTCTTCCCATTGGGGCACAGGGCAGGTTGGCACAACTAAAATGTGTGGGTGAGGGGGATACCCCTGAAAATACAATTAAGTGGTGGGGTCTGGTGAGGTAGGTAAGGCTGTCCCCCTACCCCAACAATAAGGAAACGAGGAGAGGTGGGACCCCAAAACTCCCTCAGGACTGAGTAAGTGGCTCCATTGTCCAAAAGGAAGGAAATGGATCACCCCAATACTGTAATGGCTACCCTGGGTTCCCTGTGAGAGATGGCACCTTCAATCGCCCGTCGCTTAGCGTCGGAGATCAGCTGGAAGGTGGTCTTGGTTTGATGTCCCCATGCCACGAGGTGCATGGGGGCAGTCAGCTGACCAGTGTCCCTCTTGGTGGCACTTCAGACAAGGCCCAGTAAGTGGCCCGTGTGGGGCAGAGCACACACGAGCCCAGTGGCCTTCTCTACCACATTAAAACAGGGACCTGGAAACCTTCAGGCAACTGGTCAGATAGTGTGTGCCAGCATTTGGCAGTTCTGTTAATGGGCTTTCTCATCTCTCCCATGGTACCTTAAATGCCACAGCTAAGACTTCTGCCTGTGGGGTCAGGGGTCCTCTCTCCAGATGCTTAAGTTTAGCCCTGATGTTGGGGAAGCTCTGTGAGACAAAATGGGTCATAAGGAGCTGTCTGCTCTCTGGGCTCTCAGGATCTGGACTAATATATTGTAAGAGAGCCTTTGTAAGCCGTTCTAAAAAATGAGATGGATTTTCTTCCTTATCTTGAATTATATTTTTTTAGCTTTTCATAGTTTACTGGTTTGAGGGCAGCCTTATGAAGACCTGCCAGGAGGTAGGTTATAAAGTGATCCCTAGCTAGAGAGCTGCCTGGGGTATTATGATCCCAGTGTGGGTCCTGATCGGGAACCACCTCAGCCCCAAGTGGATGGGCAGCATTAGATTGATGAACCTCATCCGCATGTATCCTAGCCTGCTCCCAAACTCGTCTGCGCTCCTTAGGGAGTAGGTTATTAGCAAGGATCGGAGCACGTGGGCAGGAGAGAAGGAATCAAGAAGGGAGGTGTTGGAGCTGAGGTTAAAAAAAAAAAAAAAAACCTTGGATATAAGGTAACTCTTTCCATTTGCCTGTTCGCTGACAAGTTAGATAATTCCCATAATTTATCGGGGTCCAAGGAGCCATTAGATGGCCAATTTTTATTGTTATCTGAGGGATATAAAAGGCATTTCTCAGAGGGGGGTTGGGACTAAGAGGAGGAAGCCTAATTTCCCATGATCACAGCAGAGAGAAAAAATAAAAAAAACAAAGTGATCCAAGACTATAATCTCAGGCGTCCCGAGATCAAGTGAGGATTGGCGATTGGCACAAGTCATTTAATGCTTCATCAAGCGAGAGAATGTGGGTGGGGTGTACGAGCCTGAGGGGACAGCCTGAGGGGACAGCCCGAGGATGAGGGCCTGACAGTGAGAACGACGTCTCAGACTGCAGTCATGGGAAACGGCTGGACATTGAAGCCTGCAATGGGGGCCAACCGTAGCTGATGAAGGCCATGAATGGGGCTTTCCACAATCCTGGGGACACCAGAAGGACACTGGATGGGTCCAGGGGACTGCTTGTGCTGGCCGGAAAGGGAAAATCACCAATCGAAGCCACCAGCGTTGTGCAAAGCAGTCCAGTGGCTGGGCAAATGGAAAAGTGGGCAGTCGTAGATAGAGTAAACCTCAGTACAGGTCCTGGGCGCAGGGTGCTGGGAGGGCCCCGCTTCATCTTGGTACCAATGTTAGTTATTACGTGGTGCAATGTTATGCATTAGTGGTGCTGCTTACCATTTGAGAAAAGCCATGAGGTACAACAAAACCCACTAAAGAGTTTATTAGGGGAAGAGAATAGGAAAGATGTGCATCGGCCTATGGAACGACTGTGCAGGAAGAGAGGGAAGGAATAAGCGGAACCTGCTTTAATAGATCCCCCCATACATGCGCATAGCTACGCCACGCATGTGCATAGATGACGTGGTCACGCAGCACACGGATTACATAGGATTACATAGGACGTAAGGCCCTGAGATCTTGCCAGCACACATGTGGTCATGTAGCTGGGGGAGTGGCTAGGCATTCTAACAAGCTGCACAAAGGAGAGGCCAGGAAAAAAGCAGATCCCCTGGGCTCCAGCCTCGTGGGTCCTCTCAGCCTCCCCTCCTGGCCCTTTGGCCAGAAGCTGTCACTGTGGGCGCTAACACACATGCTGAGCAACAGTTACTGATGGAAACAATGTAAGCTGAGGAGGCCTCTGCTTCTCTTCCTTTTCTGAAGTTTGAAGGAGCTAAATACCCACAGCTGGCCCCTGTGAGGAGCATCGCTTTGGCTGATTAGTCGGCCATCTTTGTGCTAGCCTGATCTGGGTCTGGTTTGTGTATGTGCCATTTAATCATCATGGTGCTGGGCAGGCCTCAGGTGACACCATGTGACATATGACCTAGACGCAGTAGTTTGATTTAACCTGAAATGGGTATATGTGTGGTCTTTTGTTTGCTCTGTGTGCAGGTTTAGTTGTTGATGTATGTTTGTTTGTTTGTTTATTGCAGAGTCTTATGTGGGAGCCCGTTCTCGGGTTCCTCGTGGCTTTACCCAGCAGGTCCACATGGAGGATGATCAGGACCACGGGCCTGAGTGCAGGTGTCTGAGATGGCCTGCACTTGGCTGTGCTGGGGGAGGAGGTCTTTTGCTCCACCCCTTGGCATCTCTATAAAAACCCTGGACCAGAGACAGTCGGGGCCCATTGGAATAGGTTCCAGGTCCTCTCGAGGCTATCCTTTATTTTCTATCTGTTTATCTCCACAAGATTCTCTGCAATAAATCCTTCTATCTAATGTTTCCTGCTGCTCACACTCAAGAAAACTCTGGGGAGCTGTGCGGTTGGTGGGTAAACGCCCCACAGTCTTATAGCCCAGGCTGGAGGGGAACTTGCTATATAGTCTAGGCTGACTTCCAACTTGCAATTCTCCTGCCTCAGCCTCCCAAGTGCTAGGATTATAGGCATGTACTACCCTGCCTGGATGGTGTGTGTGTGTGTGTGTGTGTGTGTGTGTGTGTTTAGATTTGTTTATGTATACAGTGTTCTGCCTGCATGTATGCCTGCAGGCCAGAAGAGGGCACCAGATCTCACTACGGGTGGTTGCTGGGAATCCAACTCAGGACCTCTGGAAGAGTAGCCAGTGCTGTTAACCAAGGAGCCATCTCTCCAGCCCATGTATGTGTTTTAAGGTGAAGAGTCTTGCCTCTCATTTTGTAGCTCCAGACTCCATGCTCTAGGCCCTAGGGTCTAGGGGTTACTGCTTAATTCAGTCCCAGGGCCTCTAGTTTGCTGAGGTGGAGGGAGGTGGAGTACCGAGCCAAGTGATTCGTGGTGTGGGGTGCAAAAGCCACCCACAGAGGATGGGGACACACTGTGAGTGAAGGCCGGTGTCCTGATCACCACAGATGGATGTTTTGCCAGCTTCAGAAACCTGGACAAGGGAACAGGGCTAGCTGAGTTAGACCCGCCCTGGCTGGGTGGCTCAGTGGTTAAGAGTACTTGCTGCTCTCCCAGAGGACTCCCCAACGGCTGTGTCAGAGCTGTGGCCTGCAGGTCACACACAGCTGAGGACAGCTACGAATGTGGGCCGACACAAAGTTATAAGCTCACTTAAAATGTGCTTTGTGTGTGTGTGACTATTAAAACTCTCTGGGCAGTGGTGGTGCACATCTATAATCCAGCACTCGGGAGTCAGAGGCAGCTGGATTTCTGGGAGTTCCAGGACAGCCTGCTCTACAGAGTGAGTTCCAGGACAGCCAGGACTACACAAAGAGAGATCCTGTCTCGAAAAACAGCAACAATAACAACAAAGCTCAATTGCACAGTTCTTGAGCATGAAGTTTACAGATGACGCCATCTTACCTTGTCACAAGGTTATCCATCCCTTCCCCTGGTCATGTCCCCAAGTCAGTTCCCCCAGGAGTGACTTTACAGCCTGCCTGGAATGTCACTGGTCTACATCAATGTTGTCTGTCACACATAGGTGACCGCTCATCCATGGTTGTCCTGTGAGCTGTTGGTACAGCCTGGCTCCCGATTTTCCTTCTCATGAGGCTTTAGCTTGAGCAGAGCCTTGTTGATTAACTTCAATAACCTGAAGAAAATGGCCATTCCTGACTAAACTTCGGAGCGCAAGAGGCTGAGCATGCGTTTTGTGTTTCAGAACCACCAGAAGGAAGCAGCAGCTCGTCCTACAGCTTGCTGACATGATGCTGGCAGCCCGACTCTCCAGACCCTTGTCACAGCTCCCAGGAAGAACTCTAAGTGTCTGTGATCGGGAGAATGGGACGAGGTAAGCAAGAAAAGGAAGAGGTGGCCTTGAGGACCACACTTTTCACAGGTGGCTCCTGGCTGTCCTCAGTACCTGCCAGCCCCAGGACGGCAGCGTGGAGTGCTCGGCAGTTGGGCCTTCCCAGGGCTCACAGGGCATAGAGGAACAGCTTCCTGTTTTGTAACCCCCTACTTTGCATGTGGGGGGTGTAGCTCGGGGGTAGAGCACTCGCCTGGTGTCCACACGGTCCCTAATGGCTGCAGAAATAAAGACACACACCCTTTGTTTGAAATACTTTTAGACTTGCATAGAAGTTGCAAAAGGAAAGGACGCCCAGATCCTCTGCACTCAGCCTCCTTAGCCATTCACTTCATATAGAGTCGTAGTGTAGGGATGAGCATCAGCGTTGCCATGGAGATGATGCTGATAACCAAGCTACAGACCTGGTCCAGCCTTCACCGAATGGGTCTTTTATACAGAACATGATCAGCGCCTGCCACCACCATTGCATTTAGTGGATGTATCTCCTTAGTCCCATCAGCCCCAATCCTTCATCACCTTAGTCATCATCTTGACCCTGGAAGACCACTCGCCAGCTCGTCTGAAGAATGTCTCTCCCAGTGTTGGGTTTGTGTGTGTGTGTGTGTGTGTATCTTGGTTAAATACAGATTAGTATGTTTGGCCGGAAGCGTACAGAATCGAGGTGTGTCCTCCTTAGCACACCACCAGTGTCCTTGTGACTCTTTTCTTTGGTCTTTTTACATTTACACTTTAAGGAAATAGACATCCCTGAGCTGCTTGTGTGATGTAGAAGGATTATCAAACAGGCACAGACTAAACGAGCAGATCTTTGGTATTTGGGAGGCACCGTCATACCAGGTTGGCCGGGCTGGTTTCCAACTCCTTGCTTCAAGGGTCCTCCCACTGTAGCCTGTGAGTGCTGGGTTTAGGTGTGTGTGGCCACGCTCAGCAGATCTTGCCTGTTCCCTGGGGAATCCGTGGCCTCTGCTGCTACAAAACGAGATCAACTTCCCCTGGTTATATTTGAGGGAAGTGGAATGATTGTCGAGTTAAATGCTAAGTCCCTACAGCAAGACGCTTGGTCTCTTCTGTGCTAGTACATTTTTTTAGAACAGGCATTGAGTCAGGCTGGAGAGATGACTCAGTGGAGTGAGTGGGTCATAGCCATCTGTAATGAGCTCTGGTGCCCTCTTCTGGCCTGCAGGCAGAACACTGTGTCCATAATAAATATGTACTAAATAAATAAATAAATAAACCTTAAGAAAGAAAGAAAAAGAAAGAAAGAAAGAGAGAGAGAGAGAGAGAGAGAGAGAGAGAGAAAGAAAGAAAGAAAGAAAGAAAGAAAGAAAGAAAGAAAGAAAGAAAGAAAGAAAGAAAGAAAGAAAGAAAGAAAAGGTAGAACAGACTTGAGAATTTTCTCAGCATTTGCTTAACCCTGTGTGTGTGGGGTCCAGAGCCAGAGGCTTAGGTACAAAGAGGACTTCATTCAGCTCCCCGTGTGTGACGGACTTAACACGCGCCTTCATGCAGAGTCGAAGGGGACATGGATCCTGACTGCTGAAGGGTTTTAGAAGTGTCTTTCTGCATTTTTTTTCCCTTACTCCATTCTTCTTATTTGTTCAAATCCTTGAATGTTACAACATCAGAAATTCCGTGACCAATGGCTTCAGCAGGCAGTTGCCTGGGAATCTGGCGGGAGCCAGGTCACTGTTTGCACGGGCACAAATGACCTGTCTTACATGACTGCTTTTATCCAGTTTGCAGTCCAGACTCTGCGTGGCCTCTGCTTTGTTGCATGTAAGCGCAACCCTTGCTCAAGGAGAACTCACCTTCTTCTCTGGCATAAGCACTGCACATTTAGGAAGAGCCGAGTTCCCTGAGCAGATCATGCCTGCCACCAGGGAAAATGGCTTGCACCACAGGCTTCTAGACATTCTTGTCTCTTAGATGCCCTGTTCCCAGCAGACCAGGACACCCCCATTCTCCAGGCATCAGGGACCCAGCACCTTCAGTCCTGTGGCTCCTCCCTCCGGTCCATTTCTCTCTGGACTCAATAGAAATGACTGGCCAGCAGAGTCTCCAGGCCGTACTAGTGCCCTGTGGAGGGAGAGTGAAACTGCCCGGTCATTTGCCTGCCTCTTTTTTTTTAAAGCAAGTGATTCATAAAAATAGAAAAACCTGGGCCTAGAGAGCTGGCTTAATGATTAAGAGGATTAGCTGCTCTTCCAAAGGACCCAGATGTTCCCGGGAGAGCAGCCACATGGTGCTTATGACTGTCTAGCTCCAGCTGGAGGGGATCTGACGCCCTCTTCTGGCCTCAGCAGGCACTGCACACACATGGTACACATGTATATGTGCAGACAAAACATTCATGCCCATAAAATGAAAAATAGAAAAACCTGTCTCCAACGCAGCATTTAGAGATTTCTGAAATTTTCTTATATCAAAAACAACCCCAAAGGAAATTAAACTATTTCTACCAAAGATTTGTCTTTAAAGGGAAGTGGGGCATTAGTTGCCTTCTGGTTCATTTGAGGAGGAAAAATTCCCTACTACAGGGACATTTTTGAAATGTGGGTAAATGAAGAGTTACCTGGTATTTCAAAGGGCACAGTGTGTGTATGGTGGGGATGGGGGAGCAGAATCAGAATGAATTAATGAATTACATGTCCCCAGCATGGGGTATCAGTAGAGGCCCAGAGGCAGAGCAGATACAAAGGGAGACAGACAGGGGGTAACCTGTGCTAAGAATCAGGCTCAAGGTCGGTAGGAAAAAAATCACTGACCTGACTAGTTTGCTTGAGTCTCAGTTGCCAAGGGTTTCATGTTCCAGTCATCCCTGAGGGTGATCCTGTGATCCAGTGTCCTTGATGTGTGACCTTCTAGCCTTGATGCATTTGAATGTGTCCATTGATGGGAAGGTCGTCACCCCCCACAGCAAGCCTAGTGTCTTTGGACAGCTTTATATACAGACCTTCTTTATAGTGAGTGGAAATGCTCTCTCCTGTAAATGCCACCCTTTGTTCCTGGGTCTACCTCTGTATTCACACTGTCACATCTCTCTTGGGACACCATGCCATCCAGTACCTATCTGCTTGTCACTTTTGATTTTTCAAGACAGGATTTCTCTGTATAGTTTAGTTTTGGTGCCTATCCTGGATCTTGCTCTGTAGCCCAGGCTGGCCTCGAACTCACAGAGATCCGCCTGGCTCTGCCTCCCGAGTGCTGGGATTAAAGGTGTGCGCCACCACTGCCCGGCTGCTTGTCACCTTTTATTCCATCTCTATGGTTCCCTCCTGAGCGGTCTTTTCTTGGCCTGTGTCCCTTTCTTAAAGTGTGATGCCCAGGCAGCACAGCCAGTATTGGTCCTAGGCCTCAGCAAGAATCTCACAGTTCACATTCAAGTGCAAACTTCCCAAGGAGTGGCTGGTTATGGCCCCTGCCGGGACCCCTGACAATCTACTCCACTTAATGGCCCCAGTAGCCTTTGATTTTAAACCTAATCTTACTAGATTCAGCCCGCTACACTGACTGGCGGCTCCCTCGGAGGACAGCTGAGTTACTGGTTACCAAGGCTGGTTCACCATAGGAGCAACAGCGTAGTTAGGAACTCTGACCGGTAAGAAAGGGGGAGAGCCAGAACGGGTACCTTGGCCGCTCTGAAGAGTCTCATCTAGGCGGCCCGGAGTTTCTGGATGCAGGTGTTCCGGTGAGCAGCAGTGTCTACCACAGGCCCTGGGCATGGAGTGGCTGTGCTTCCGTCTGCCTCACGCTGGGGATTCTCTGCTTTAACGGGTCATGAGCAAAGGCCCTTCCACAGTGAGAAGCAGCCCTCGGCCAGCGATGCCACACGGGGGTCGGAGCAAAGCCTGAGAGAACTGAAGTCAGAGTAGAAGAGGCGTGGCTGGCGGTGGTGAGGGGAGGTGGCTGAGAGCCTGGCAGCGCCCAGCAGGACACTCATGCCAGCCGGAGCTGTCCCGTGCTGGACAGAGGTTGAATCACCGCTCTGTAGTGCGGTGAATTGAATCACCTTTCAGGGCTGGGTGCAGAGGGCTTGGGGCTGTGGGGAAAAGAAAACCACGTAAAAACGTGCCACCGACAGTCGGGTGTGAGTGGCGGAGCCCAGTGTCTCCTACTTCTCAGCCGTGGTCACGTTTCCATCTGGATATATGTGAGCATGGACGGGAGGTCACAGACAAATCTGGCAGCAGATTCCTGACGTAAGCCTTTATCTTTTTCTGTTACTTTTTAAGATGTCACATATGGATGGGCCAGTGAGGTGGGTCCAGGGGTAAAGTACTTGCCATGGTAGCCTGATGATCTCAGTTTGATCCCTGAAACCCACGTAAAGAGAGGGGAGAACTGATTGTGCCATGACATACACAGGCGCGTGTGCACGCGCACACACACACACACACTACTAACACTAATACTAAATAAATAAAATCAAATGTCACATATTTAGAAGTGTCATGCAGAACCAAAGACCCTTAAGAAGATAAACAGTTCAGTACCTCCAGAAGCACCTTTCTGGTTCTTTTGTTTGTTTTTGTAGAGTCACGCTGGGGATCATGGGTACATGGTGCTTCTCTTTGGGGGACATCATTTAAGCTAGCTTTGGTTAGACTGACCCTGCTGTTCTCACCTGAGACCATCCGTACATGAGACCTTAACTCAATAAAGCACAGAGCATCACCAGAGCAGATTTTCCGAGTGGACCTTGTTTTTATCTCGTGAACTGCCACCTTGAGAATGGTGAATAACACCTTTTCTAGGTTTAGGTACTGGGGCCTGAAGCATCTTGGATAAGCAAGCTACCACTGGGTAATACATTTTACTGCTTCAGTTTAAATAGGTAATATATGCAAAGTTCAAATGCAGAAAATAGTCGCTTATCTGCTGCACTGGCCTCCTTTTTTTTTTTTTTTTTTGAGACAGGGTTTCTCTGTGCAGCCCTGGATGTCCTGGATCTTGCTCTGTAGACCAGGCTGGCCTCTTCTTATCATTGCTGGTTCAATAGTCACTTTAAAACAGAACTTCCACTTCTGAAAAGATGGAGATGTGTTTTTCCCCCCCTACCCATGTCCCCTGCTGAGCACAGTGAAAATCTCTGGATATTCTATAAAGCAATCTTAGACCGTTTGGGTGGAGAGAAGGCAGGTGAGGCGAGAACCTCGAGCCAAAGGAATGACAGTCTTGAGGTTTCTGCTTGTTTTATGTATCCCACACTTAGAGCTGACGAAGCTGGCAGCCTGGGAACACCAGTGAGCCAGAACATCCCAACCAAAGTCACTTTCTCCGGTTGCAGGACCAGCCTAGCAAGGCAAAAAGCCGCTAGACAGTGATTGCTCTGCTCACGTCTGTGGCCTCAGCCTATGTACGCCAGCAAGGGTCAGCAGACAGCAGAGTCTAGACTTCATCCTCACAGGCAGGGTGTGTCAGGGAGGTGGGGACCCTAGTGAGTCAGAGAAAGCCAAGTAGAGACCAGGGCTGTCATTCTCAGGTACCCTTGTCTGCTTTGGAGGATGGAGAAGAGTCATGGGAGGTTGCTGGGAGACTCTATCCATCCCCATCAGTAATGAGGCACCAATGTCTCTCAGCCAGGGAAGTAGCAGTGGAGGCCTGGAGCTGGGCTGAGCGTCTCCCGACACCGGGCAGTAACAGCTACCTGGTGTCTTTATGAAGCTAATAATAGCGTAATCTCCAAGCCAGACAAAGACAGAACCGAAAGTGGGGAGAAGGGACTACAGACCAATATCGTGTGTGTGTGTGTGTGTGTGTGTGTGTGTGTGTGTGTGTGTGTGTGTGTGTGGCCCTGGCTGTTCTGGAACTTGCTCTGTAGACCAAGCTGGTCTCAAACTCAGAGATCTGCCTGTCTCTGCCTCCCAAGTGCTGGGATTAAAGGCATCTGCCACTACCGCCTGGCCAGACCAATATCCTTTATGAATACTCTTAAGTTATTAGCAGGTAGAATTCAACAGTATCTTTTTAAAGTATAAAATATAAAAAGATGTATTTGTTCCAGGGATGTAAGGACAGTTCTTTATTTACTTTCCTTGTTTGCTTTGTGTGTGTGTGTGTGTGTGTGTTATGTATGTGTGCATATGTGCATATACCTATGTTTATGTGGATATAGGTGGATATGAATGTGTGGGTACAGTGGAGCCCAGTAGTATAGAAATTATTCTAAAATTTACATGGAAAGGCAAAAGAAATAGAATAATAATTTCTTTTTCAAAAAAGAGAACTAAGGTAAGGGCACATAGGCCATTGAAACACATAAGAGCATCCAGAAATTGGCCACACGATTTTCTTGGCTGGTTTTTGGCACAGTGATTCAGAAGACAGCATTTCAAACAGAGCTGCTGGGCCACTGCAAAGTCATAAGCAAAACAAATCCTTTGACCTAAACATTGTCTCATGCCAGAATAAACCCAGAAAGAATCATGAGCTTTAATGGAAAACTTTTAGAAAAAAAAATAGGAGGTTAAGTCTAGGTAACGAGTCACAGATGCCCCATAAGAGGAAAAGTGGATTGATCAGACGTCATCAAAATGAAACACATTCCCTCGAAGTAGCCCCTGTGAAGAGGAGAACAGGGGAGCAGGCATGGTAGTGCTCACTTTTAATCCCCACTTGGGAGGAAGAAGCAGGCAGATCTCTGAGTTTAAGGCTAGCCTTGTTTACATAGGAAGTTCCCAGCCACGTAAGGCTACCTAGTGAGACACTGTCTCAAACACTAAGAGGAGGATGTATAGATTGGGAGAGAAGTGTTTTTGTGGGCAGCAAAGGCATCGAGAGCATCTATGTTCAAAATTCAGCAGTGAAGGAAGGAAGAGTCCACCTAGAATGTGACCAAACACAGGATGTGTATGCCAGACCACGGTCTGAACGCTTGCGTACCCGCAAATGCATATGCTGAAGTCATGCTTGCCATACTGCTGGTGTAACCTGCTTCTCTAGAGGAATACGAAAGGGGTGTGTAGATTGGCTTGCATGGCAGATGCCGGCCAGTCTCAACAATGCCTGTGTACACACCGGAGAGCCCGAGAGTCCCGTAACTGCTCAGACCGTTAAGCCAGATGCCCCGGCAGTCTCAAACCAGTGCTGAGGCCGGGAGATCCTCTGATCATCAGTGGTTTTTCAGTCTGCTTTGGAAGGCAGAAGAAGCTGGGGGTCAGATAGAGCAGTCAAGTGCACACATCGGGGAGAAGAGAGCGCAGGCCGGCACCCCCCCCACCCCACCCCCCCCCCACCCCCCCGCCCCGCAGACATTGGTGCATATGAGGCCTCCATTGGAAGTTGCAGCCCACTCTGAGGGGAGCTCTCCTACCCAGAGTAAATCCTCTTTGGGATTCCTCACAGACAGGGCTTGTGTCTCCTAGGTTGTTTCCAAATCCCGTCAAGTTGACAGTTAAAAGGGACCATGGCAGCTGGTGTGAGAAGGTCGCGCCTTAGGAGGTGTTGGGTCATAGAAGCGAAGCCTTCATCAGTGGGCTAATGCCTTTGTGACAGAGGTCTAAGACCCCCCCACCCCCTTCTGCCAACTGAAGTCTCAGTGAAAATCCAGGAAGTGGCTCTTACGTCTGCCAACACCTTGTCCTGAGCTTCTGTTTTCACCCCTTACAATCCACCGTCTTGTTTGTAAGTCACCCATGCTGTGGTTTTTTTTTTATTAGCTGTCTGACCTGAGACAGGGAGGAGATACACGTAGAAGAGATGGTCAACATCATTTTTTTATTAGAGAAATGCAAATTAAAACCACAGAGAGATGATCATGTATGGTTTTGAACATGGCTAAAAAAAAGAGTGGCCAGGCATGATATCCTATGTAATCCTAGCACTTGGGATGCTGAGACAGGAAGATGCTCGCCAGTTTGAATCGGTCTAGTCTACAAGTTCCGTACTAGCCTGGCCTACATGAGACCCTGTCTCAAAAGCCAACAATAACAAATAATTTTTTTTTTTTTTTTTTTTTGAGACAGGGTTTCTCTGTGTAGCTTTGCGCCTTTCCTGAAACTCACTTGGTAGCCCAGGCTGGCCTCGAACTCACAGAGATCCGCCTGGCTCTGCCTCCCGAGTGCTGGGATTAAAGGCGTGCGCCACCACCGCCCGGCATAAAATTTTTAAAAAAGAGTGATATTATCAAATTCTTGGAAGTTTGTGGGAAAACTGGGTCCTCATCCATTTCTGCTGGGAATGCAGTGTGCTCCACTGCTCTGGAGCTGTAAACAGCTCCCCGTTCCTGTACAAACGAAGTACACACCTACCATATGACCCAGCGGTTCCGCTCCTGGGAGTTTATCCAAGAGAAATATTTTATACAAAACCCTGCCCAGGAATCTTCATAGCAGCTTTATTCATCAAAAAAAAAAAAATGCAATCAGGAAGCAATCCAGATGACCTTCAGACAGCAAATAGTTACGCAATCACCCACGTGAGAGCGGGACTCAGACACAGAAGGAAAAGCTTGTTTCCAACGATCTGGATGAGTTTCCAGAGGGCGACACTGACTGCAGGAAGCCAGACCCAGAGGCTGTGTGCTGTATGATCCATTTTGTCACGTTCTCTTTGTGGTTACTGTTTTGTGTTTTTGAGACAGAATTGTGCTTTGTGGTCTGGGCTGGCCTGGAACTCCCAGAAGTCTTCCCGTATCTACCCCCTTGAGTGTTAGGCTGACAGATTACGCCACCATGCCTGGCTTAACGTTGTTGATGCCATAGTTGTGATAGAGAACAGATTGAAGAGGGTGGGGGTGGGGTGGGCGCGGCTCTGGAAAGGGTAAAGAGAGAGGTGCAAGATGCGATGGGAATGTTCCACATCGTCGCTGTATCGTCGTCAGTGTCCTGGCTGTGACATTGCACAGTTGTGAAATGCTACCATTAGTAGACGCTGGACAAGGGGTACCCAACATCTCTCCGCTTATTTTTTTTCCTTTTCTCTTCCCTCTCCCCATCCTTCCCCCTCTCCTCTCTCTTCCTCTCCCCTCCCTTTCTTCTCTCTCCTCCCTCTCCCCCATCCCTCTCTTTCCCTAGTACTGGGGATTAAATCTAGGGTTTTGCATGTGATAGAAAAGCACTCTGCCTGGGCTGGAGAGATGGCTCAGAGGTTAAGAGTATCAGCAGCTCTTCTAGAGGTCCTGAGTTCAATTCCCAGCAACCACAGGGTGGCTCACAACCATCTGTAATGAGATCTGGTGCCCTCTTCTGGTGTGCAGAAATATAGGCAGACAGAGCACTGTATATATAGTAAATACATAAATCTTTAAAGAAAGAAAGAAAAAGAAAAGCACTCTGCCACCGAACTATATCTACAGCCCTATTTCTACCTTTTATGATAAGGCAGGGTCTCACCAAGTTGCCCAGGATGGCCTTGAACCTGTGATCCTCCTGCTTTCTCTTCCCAGGTAGCTGTGATTACAAGCCTGCCTCCACCAAGCCCAGCTCTACGCACTGTTTCTAAACAGTGTGTATATCTGTAATTATCTCCAAATAAAAAGTTTAAAAACAATGGTCAGGAAAGCAGCATTGAGCTTATGAAATTAAAGAAGGCTTTACTTTTACACACACACACACACACACACACACACACACACACACACACACACACACGGAGGTCAGAGGACGACTTGCCGCGATCAGTCCTCTCTCCCAGCACCGTGTGGGCTCTGGTGATGACTCTCAGGCTGTCGGGTTGGCAGCAATGACCTTTACCCCCTAAGGCGTCTCACCAGCCTGCCGAAGGCATTCTGGAAGCATATGCACACCCTGATCACTCTGGAGCGCTCACCATCCATGCCGTCCTGGGAAGCAGAGAATGAGTACTATTGGAGTCGGCCAAGGGCCAGTGCAGTGTTGGCATGGCCTCCTAAGAAAAGCAGCCTTCGGGCTAGCTTTCTTCTCGGGAAGCATCTCTTGTCCAGTAGCCAAGGTGGCTGCTGTAAAGGCTGGTGCCCTGCCCGCCTGCCTGGCTCCTGGTGGGAAGGGGGCCTCTAAGCTGCAGTCACGCTGTCCCCAGAGCCTGGGGAGGGGAGAAAAATCAGTGCTACCTTAGCCTAGATGGTGGCTGGGGGTGTTGTGGGATCTGGAGAGGACTTGTACCTTGAATTCATGGCTCGCTGTTCTGTTTTTTTTTTTTTTAACAGACACACGCTCTGGTTTTACCCAGCCCCCTTCACCACAACCACCCGCCGGACTTATGCCAGTGAGGCAAATTCGGTGAGTGGGAGCCCTTGGGTCGGGGAGGGCCCTTTGGGGACCCTAGTCCTCTGAACTAGACCCTCTGAACGGTGGTCAGGACGTTCTGAACCACATTGTCACTTAACCCTTCTCCGAGGCCCTCCATCCGTAGGGGGACCCTCTCCCCATGCATATGGCGGCCGTAATGATGACTCCACCTCTCCCAGCCAGGGAGCTTGTGGGAGGTCTGCCGAGAGGCAAAGATCTGGGGGTTCAGAGTGAGGCTCTGGGGTCTCTTAGCACTGTCTGTGTTACAGACCTATCGTTCACTGCATCGGGCAGCAGTTCTCAACCTGTGGGTCATGACCCCCTGGGGAGGGACTGGGGTCATACCATCCTTTCACGGGGGTCGCCTAAGACCAGGGGAAAACACAGATATTTACATTACAGTTTGTAACAGTAGCCAAACTACAGTTATGAAGTGGTAACAAAAGTAATTTTATGGTTGGGGGGTCAGCACAGCATGAGGACCTGTATTAAAGGGTTGAGGTGTCAGGAAGGTTAAGAACCGCTGATCTATGGGGTTATGGTTGGGGATGGGGGGTGATGTGAATAGAGTGCATGCCCAGTACCTTGCACTCAGGAAGCACTGGGTGAGCCCGGCTTCGATGAAGATAACAAGCCAGTGAGCATCACAGTGATTATCGATCCTGAAGGCAGGAGTCACCCCAGGCAGTGCTGTTGCTGGCAGAGTCCAGGCTGGAGCTTGGTCTCCTGATTCCGAGTCCCAGTCCCAGGTGCCTGTAGTTCTCCAGACAGCGAGAGCCAGCTAGGAGGATGAGGCCCGGCCATCCAGCATGCACTAATATTACTGCACGCAGGGATGGGGGAGGGCTGGCTGCCCTACCGCAGGGTCCTGGGTTCTAACACAGGTCTAATCCTCTAAAGCAGGCTAGCGGCAAAGCTGTCCTCATCACGGGCTGTGACTCGGGATTCGGGTTCTCTTTGGCCAAACATCTACACTCAAAAGGTTTCCTTGTATTTGCTGGCTGCTTAATGAAGGTAAGACTGGGCCATTTACCATTGTCCAAGCAGTTACTCTGTGTGTGTGTGTGTGTGTGTGTGTGTGTGTGTGTGTGTCTGTCTGTCTGTGTATGCACATGCTTTTCTAACAGGTGTTACTAAAATAGCCTACACCTTTTCCACTTCAGTCTCATTTTTTTTCTACATACCTTTTTGCATGGGTGTATGCATATACCCATGCATCTGTCCATCCATCCATTGCTTTGGCGTTTACTCACTTGTCAAATGATGATGTTGGGCCTGCCACTTTGCTGGATGCCTTGGAATAAGATCCAGTATCTTAGTTAGGGTGACTATTGCTGTGATAAACGCCACGACCAGAAGCGAGCTGGGGAGGAAGGGTTTCTTTTCCCCACACTTCCATATCACACTTCTTTGTGGAAGGCAGTGAGGGCAGGAACTCAAACAGGACAGGAACCTGGAGGCAGGAGCTGGTGCAGAGGCCATGGAGGGCTGCTGCTTACTGGCTTGCTCCTCATGGCTTGCTCAGCCTGCTCTCTTATAGAACCCAGGACCACCATCCCAGGAGTGATATCACCCACAATGGCCTGGGCCTTCCCACATCTATCACTAATTTAAAAAATGGCCTCTGGGCTTGCTTGATCTTTTGGAGGCATTTTCTCAGGTGGCATTCCCTCCTCTCAGATGACTCTAGCTTGGGTCAAGCTGGCATACAACTAGCCAGCACATCCAGGGAGCTCTCTGTCCCGTGGTAAGAGGACACCATGCACAGACCAGCCGAAGAACTACAATGAAAGCATTCTCTAGCACTTTCAAGAATGTTCAGGTGGGGGCACTGTGGAGAAGAAAGAGATTGGCTCTCACTTGACAGGGGAGGTGACATTAAAGAATGCGGTCCTCCTCCCTGGACTGAGTCTACCAAGTCGATCACAGTCCTCGGGGGAGGACTTGTCCTGGAGGAGGTGGGAATGGAGGGTGGGCTGGGGGTAAGGGGAGGGCGTGGGAGGGAGGAGAATAGGGGAACCCATGGCTGATATGTAGAACTGAATGGTATTGTAAAATAAAAAATATATATCACAAAAAAAAAAAAAAAAAAAAAAAGAATGCGGTCCTCTTTGGAGACTGGGAGAGATGACCTGACAGACAACCCAAGCAGTTTTGGAAGTGTAGCTAGCTGCTTTGGGACATCAAGCAGCATTTAGGGAACATGAAGGCAAGTACTAGGACATGAGACTCCAGATGTAACGAGGGGACTGTCCCCCAGTTCAGAGAGTTATATACAACCTCCACAGTTCACTTGTAGAACATTTCCCTGCCTCAATATTCCCCCTTTCGATTCTTTTTCAGTTATACCTCCCCTCCCCGCCCCATACCCCTCAAGCCCTGGGCAGCCACTGATTTCAGCCCCCCTAGACTTGCCTTCTCTGGAAGTTTCTCACATTAGACCCAAAGTTACTGGGTCTTTTTACTATGCGTCTCTCACATAGCACAATGTTTTGTTTGTTTTTAGACAAGAGTCTCACTGTGCAGCTCTGGCTGGCCAGGAACTCACAAAGATCCATTTGTCTCTGCCTTCCAAGTCCTGGGGTTAAAGGCATGCCCCAACACACCTAGCCTTAGCATGTTTTTGAGAGCTATCTATATTGTAGCATGTGTCATAGTTCATATTTTTCTGCAGACTATTACTTGATGATATGGATATACTATAGTGCTTGGCTCGTTTGTACCCTAGATAAACTATATAAAATCTTTAGACGGTTTTTTTTAATGTGTATGGGTGTTTTACCTGCATGTATGTATATCACATGTGTGCCTGGTGCCCCCAGAGGCCAGAAGAGGGTGTCAGATCCCATGGAACTGGAGTTATAGATGGTTGTGAACTACTGTGTAGGTGCTGGGAACTGAACCCAGGTCCTCTGTAAGAGCAGCAAGTACTCTTAACTTCTGAGCCATCTTTCCAGCCCCAAACTGCATTGTTAAAACTTTCATAAAAATAAAAATAAACATGCATTCAGGATATTTATAAAAATTGGCTTGGCTTTTGGCTATCTTGAATAACGTCACTGTGAACATTCACGTACATGTGTCAGTGTAAGCCTCAGGCTTTGCAGGGGATTGGAGTCAGTCCCTCGCTAGGCTGGGTCCTAAGTCACCTGCCCACGGAGCCCGCCCAGGGTGGGAAGGCCAGAAGTGACCGCAGCCCTCTCTCCCCCAGGACAAAGGTGATGCTGGGGTTAAGGAGCTGGATAGCTTGAACAGTGATCGACTGAGAACCATCCAGCTCAATGTCTGCATCAGTGAGGAGGTAGAGAAAGCAGTGGAGACCGTCCGCTCCGGCCTGAAGGACCCTGAGAAGGGTAAGGGCGCCGTAGGACTCGGGGTTGGGATGTGGCGCTGTGCTAGGGATCCTGCCCAACGCTGTTCTCCATTTGCTGGCCTCCTGGAAAGAGGTTCCTCTCCCTTTGGTTAAACTCTTCCTCCTGCTCAGTCTAAGGAAGTGGATTCGATTAAACATACCTTTGCAACAGGGCACTAAAATACGACTGGAGGCAAGTTTACAACCTGTGCAGTGACAGATCCACATACCAGTTCAGGCCGGTTCATCTAATGCTCTTTTAACGCCCACTCTGGGCCAGGCATGGGGCTGAGTGGGGGACACTCTGTCCCTGAGGACCTTACAGTTCAGTGAGTGGACTGATGTCGCCATCAGGGAGCAGGACATGGACAGAGGCAGAGCAGCATGGCCAAAGGGGGCTGGGCCCAGTGCCGGGGGTGTGATAGGGATGGGTGGTGTGGTAAGAGAGCCGGGGAGGGTATGCCAGAAGGAGGGCGGAGCATGAGCAGTGATGGGAAGCACCCCATGGTGTGCTGGGGTGTGGCACATGGTCCCATCGTAAGGTTGAGACTGGAGGCGGCAGCAAATGAGGCAGGGGATTGGCTGCCTTTGTGGAAGGTGCTGGAGAGGGCGGGGACTGTCTTGAGGTCCCTCGGAAGCCTGCATTAGCGTGGGGGGAGAGTGGGTTAAAGGGGGGTGTGGGTGGCACAGCCCTGAACGTGGTGGTCGGTGGAGCTCGCCGGCAGTGCTGAAGCTTGCTAGTTAGTGGTCCTGAGAGAAGAAAGCTCGCAGACTTGACTTGAACATGGGGACGAAGAAGAGGCAAGAGGTGTCTGTCCTACAGAGCTGGTGTCCCCAGCTAGAAGAGCAAGATGAGGGGCGAGAAGGCACGGAGGTGTCCACGGAGCACTCTGGGGGAGTGTCCAGAGGGGGTGCAAGCAGCTAGGACTCAGGGAGGAGGGAGAGAGATGTCACAGAGGCTGGATGGAGCGCCTCAGCGCTGAAGGGGTAAAAAGTTTGGAGAGTCAGTGGGCAAAGGATCGGATGTTGCAGAGCCTCCCTGAGCATCTCGTGCCCTCCCAGGTCAGCCTGCGTGGAGGACCTTGGTTTGAGGGGGTCTGCTCTCCAGCTCGGGGGGTGGGGGTAGTGTCATTCAAGCGGACCTCAGAAGCATGGAGCTGGGCCATACAGCAGGTCCTGTGGAAAAGCCAGTCTGCGCTGTTGGTCTTAGAGCCCCTGGGCAGGCCAGGCAAAGGGGGGCTGCCTCCGTTAGCTCCCCGCTGCTGGGTGTGGGGTCCAGTGCAGGGGTTGGGTGACCTGCCCCGTGCTGTGTGGCTGACCAAAACTGCCAGGCTGAAAAATGCCGCCATCTCTGAGAAGAGCTTGTGCCGCATGGCTAACTACGGCAGAGACTGTTCATTAGGGAGCCTGTCACTGGGATCACCTCAGCAGCTGGGGGCTGCCACCCCACCCTCCTAGAGGCCATTCTGGGGCCCGGTGTTCTCCAGGAGCAGCCTGTGTGTTGTGGACCCAACAGATGTGGACTGAACATCTGTTTAATAATTAACAGCGATGGTTGGTGTCCCTGGCCCATTAAGAAAAGGCAGGATGGGTCCCAGTGGGATGATTACCAGACACATAGCCTGTCGTCCTTTGTCCCCACGGCCTCCCTGGGCAGCTGGGGCGTTGCCTTCACAGACTAGGAAGTGAGAAGGCTCCAGCCCCACGCAGCCTGGGATCACAGCTTGTGGGACTTGCGACTTGGCGGAATTGGGATCCACAGCCATGCTCTGCCACCCTGTAACCTACCTCTTTAACCATACTGCAGTTTGGGGGGAATGAGTTGGAATTTTCGGGTTCAAAAACCAGAAAATAAAACTTGTGAGGTAGCATTTGCATGCCGGCTCTCCCCCCACTTTTTCCCATCTCCCCATCTACCTCTTCCCTGGCAGTTACTCACCCCCCCCCCTCCAACCCCCTCTGCTCTCCCTTCTAGTCCTGGTCCTTTGGTCCTTTTCCTGGTCAATCAGGAACATCTCCCACTTCTGGCTCTGACCTCCAGGTGGCGCCCTTCCAGAGCGTCTCAGCAGTCATGTATAACATCCCACCTGGACAGGATAAGGACAGGTGTGCTCCTCTCTTGGGCACATTTTGATGCTGGTTTTCACTCTGGCTCCATGGGAGTGTCACCACCAAAGTCTGAGAAGCCACCTCAGGTGCTGAGGTGAAGGGGACTCTCTGCTTATAGTGTCCAGGCATCTTCCACTGGCTCCACCTCCCCTGCTTTGTAGGACTCCGAGGGACTGGACATCTGGAGCCGTGACCAGCCCTCCCAACCCCAGGAAAGCGTGCACACACTTGTTGACAGGTTGTGGGTGTGGCCTGACCCCGGAGTCATTACTTATCAATGAGTAAGCATTTACTGAGTCCCTGCTGCGTGTTTGGGACTATCCTTGGTGCCTGGAGGGCTCCGATCTGGCCGGAGGAGCCTGGAACTGGACACCAATCTAGTGGCCTCAGAACAAACCTCTGAGAAGCAGTTAAACCACTCAAGGCCTTGTGCTGTGTGCAGGGAATAGGTTACATCGGACACATCCCTTGGTCTGGGAGGGGGAGGACTGGACTCTCCCGGTCTTCACCTCTCCAGAGAAGTGTGACTTGAGTGTGCCACGGGTCCCGTACGAGCCTCAGCTTGCTCTTCTGTGAAGTGGTGAAGTACTTCTAGCCATCCCTTGCCTAGTCTAGACCTCACCCCTGTGCAGGCAAGGGGCAGACTTTCTAAAGGAGCAAGCGAACTGCTCACACTGAGAGAGGTGGGATGTGTGGGGGCGGGGAGAAGTCCGCAAAGGCCTTGTGTGCTGCATTGCAGATCTGAGAGCCACAGGAATGGGAGGGTCTGGAAGGAGAGCGATTAGCCTGGCTACGGGTCCTGGGTAGAGATGGGGGATGTAGATGGAGGCAGGCGGGGTCTTCACTGACGGCACAGAAGAGAGGCGAACCAGGACCTGAGTTAATGCAGAAGGAAACAGAACTGACTCCTTGCCACAGCAAAGGAAACCAGCAACTATGTGGGGCCAGACGTGAAGGCTTGTCCTCGGTCCTGGGTCCACAGATGTGAAGGCTTGTCCTCTGTCCTGGGTCCACACTGTGTCTCCCTCACCTCGTCCCTGGTCACACTGAGCAGAGACTTCGCCTCTGTGAGCCTCACTCAGCTATGGGCTGGCTTAGCGTCGGCTGTGCGGCTTAGTTTTGAGGGTGAGGTGACATCAACAAGTGCCCCTCCAGACCCGGTGCCTGTCACTCTGACCATCGGTCATCTTTCCAGCCCTGGGTGACACACTGGGTGGGAAGAAGTGAAGGAGTTGGGGGATGAACATGGTAACTCTTAACAGAATAGACTCAGCATGTTACTTGTGGTCTGGGTGAGCTAGGACCGTGCAGCTCAGATGGAAGAGACCGTAAGGAGGAGTCGTGGATCCGATCCGTTCCTCCTAAGGGTGCGTGGGACTTGTGTGGACATGGAGGTAATGTTGAGGCCCTTCCAGGGAAGCAGCTGCCTTCTGGGCTGGCGGGGGTGCTGTTGGAGTTGGCTTTGAACACTGCCTGGCTGAGGACTCTGGAGAGCTCCAAGGTCGACTGCTGCTTGCCGACTTGGCCGGCCCGTCCCGCAGGGTACTTTCACGGTCAAGTTTAATTCATCTTTAACGGACTGTAGCGCCAGATATAATTGTTTTACTTTTAGGTTGAGCATACAGGCGTACATTTTAGGTCCTGTGATACTGTCCCATCGGAATCAGAAAAGCCTCTGGAAAGTTCTACAAATGTGTAGTAGAAGAGGAGACTGTGTCAACATTCAGGAGAGTCGGGCTGAGCGTGAGACACTGGGTGTGCCTGTGAGGGGTGGAGGCAGGAAGAAGAAAAGCTGGGGTGCTTGGTGGCCCTGACACCAAGGGAAAGCTGGTGTCCAGGGCCATTAGTAGATGGTATCTAAGAAGAGAATAGAGATAGGGGCGGGGCTTAGTTGGTAGCCTCTTGGAGGCCGAAGGAGAACATGGTGAGCCGTAGATGGAGGTTGGAGTCCAGAGTGGCGTGAAGGGATGGAGAGGTTGGATGTTCTCAGAAGTCTGGCTGCAGAAGGAAGGAAGATCGGGTGGCGTGGTTAAAGAAGCCTCTCCAGGATGCGGGGATGTAGTGTTTGTAGACATTCATCGGCCAGCGCACACGCATTGAGTTCCTAATGGAGACGGAGATGAAGGATGGCTGCCTGGGGCAAGGGAGAGGTCTACAAAGGAAGGGAAGGATTGGCATGGTGGGTAGAGAGGGGCACGGGCTTGGGCCTAAGGGTTAGCCATGGCCACTAGAGAGGCGTTGGGCTCCAGGAGGGAAGCCTCAGGGAGTCAGAAGACAGACCTCAGAGCTGTAGGGTTTCCGGGATGCCTCCGATGTGTAGGTTTTACCTCAAGGTCCCAATTTCAGCCTGAGAGCTGAGGGTAAGAAGCCCCAGCAGGCAGCTGGGGCGGGAGAGAGCTCTTTGGACACTTAGTTAACCAGCAATTTCCTCTCCTTAATACATGCCCTTAATTCCCAGTAATTGAAGGAGAAGGCACCAGAGGTCAGCTGACCAAGCTTTAATTTGGGCAAGACGGAAGGAAAGCAATTGGAGACCAATTACTCTGTCATTTACACAAACTCATTCCCATGATGCACTGGGAGAGTGAGTCTCGTTCTCACAGGCAGTGTGCAGGCATCATGTCTGCTGAAGCCCCGAGAAGGAGCACAGAGCTTTTAGTACTAGGAGCTTAAGCCATACGGAGACCAAACCCTGAGGATCTCCGCAACAAAGAGGAAGAACCCTGCTCTGCGCTGGGGCTCTAACCCATCCACTTCTTACACCCCCAAAACACTGAACCCCAAACAAGCCCTGGAAAACAGGCTCTGTTCCCTTGGCTCGGGTTCAACTCTGCCTCCGACTTAATGATGAGACTTAAATCTGTCTTTTCCCTTGACGGCTTTGGTTTCCCTTGCTGCAAAAATAGTTAACGACAAAATAAACTCCAGGAACATTCCAGAACCAACATTGTCTGTCTGAGTCTCCAAAAGCCAGCTGTCCCGTACGAAACAGCCGGCTGCAGCAGGCTGTGAGAGTAGGCATCTTCTCAGAGGCTGCATCAAAATACAGTCTCAGGAGAGGGCAGGAAGAGACACCCTGGCAAAAAGGCTACTGAGCCAAGGTCCCTTAATGTGTGACCACCAGCACATCACAGCGGCAGGCTCAGAGCAGGAGCAGGAGAGACTAGAGAATTGTTGAATCCCAAGGTGGAGAGGGGTGGGGCCCGACCATGAACAAGGCTTGGCAGCAGAGCCCATAACTTCATGGGTGACCTTGAAGTTGTGTGTCCTTCTATGAGCTGGGCTTGGAAAATTCCTGAGGTTTCCCTGGCTGCTGGCAAGAGGGTCGACAGAAACAATAGCCTGGTTGAATGGATAGGTGCAGGGTGGAGACTTGTGGTCCTTTGGAGGAGAGGGAAGTGCCTGGCTTCATTACTATTCTGTTGCTGTGGTAAACACCATGACCAAAAGCACACTGGGAAAGGGTTTATTTGGCATAGAAACTTCCACATCACAGTTGGTCACTGTGAAGGAAGTCAGAGCAGGAACTCAAAGCAGGAGCCCGGAGGCAAGAACAGAAGCAGAAGCCATGGAGGAGGGCCGCTTACCAGCTTGCTCTACCTGGGTTGCTCAATTTGCTTTTTTTTTTTTTTTTGGTTTTTCGAGACAGGGTTTCTCTGTGTAGCTTTGCGCCTTTCCTGGAACTCACTCTGTAGCCCAGGCTGGCCTCGAACTCAAAGAGATCTGCCTACCTCTGCCTCCCAAGTGCTGGGATTAAAGGCATGCGCCACCACCACCCGGCTCAATTTGCTTTTTTTACACACTACCTGGCAAGGCATTGTATCGCCCGCAGGGGGCTGAGCCCCTCCAAATCAAGAAAACGCCCTCTAGGTCTGCCTACAAGCCGATCTTATGGAGGCATCTTTTCAGTTACTATTCCCTCTTCCCAGATATGTTTAGGGTTGTGTCAAGTTGACAAAACCCAACCAGTACAGTGTTGGGGTGAAGCAAGACACGGGCGAAGATCCTCCAAGGCTCAGTCATGAAGGGCTAGAATTGATTCAGCCAGCAGTGCCATGAAGCCGGGACGTTCTACCAAAGGGACATTCTGTTCAGCCAAGATGCTGGGTCTCTCTCCCCCCCTTTCATTCTTGGCCAGCTCTAGAAGTGTTTCCTGAGAGCCTTGGGCAAGAGGCTGGGGACCATGGGAGAAAGGGATCCAAGTAGACAGCAGCTGGCTAGTGTTGGCATTTGAACACACGTGGTGACTGGCTGGGTCCTCTTTTGTCCAGGAATGTGGGGCCTGGTGAACAATGCGGGCATCTCAACATTTGGGGAGGTGGAGTTCACCAGCATGGAGACATACAAGGAGGTGGCCGAAGTGAACCTCTGGGGCACCGTGCGCACAACAAAATCCTTCCTCCCACTTCTCCGAAGAGCCAAAGGTGAGTTGGGAAGACCGATTCTCCCGGCCTGCCCCTCACTGTACCTGCCCAACCTTTTCATTCTTGTTCGGATTGGGAACACCAGACCTGCCAGAGCTAACGTCCATAATAGCGAGGCTGAGTTCCTGAGTCTCAGAGCGGTGCTGGGCTTGGGAATGGTGATAGGCAGAAGTGCATGGCCAGGTAGGGGAGGGGTCTGTGGCCTTCAGAAGTGGAGCAGATGAGCTGGGATGGTGGTGGACATCTATAAACCCAGCACTCGGGAGACTGAGGCAGGCAGATCTTGAGGTGAAGGTCAGCCTGGGATACATAATGAGACCCTGTCTCAAACACATATAAGAAAGGTAGTTCAGTGGTCTGTGCGTTCAGGGCTTACAGATCATAGAGGCTCTATGAACCTCTAAGAACTGATTCTGGAGAAGTAACCACACGTACACCAGCTGTGTCTACATGCTCTTATATCACAGTGTAATATTAAGCATATGTTAGCATGCATGCTCCATAGCTAAAAAATGAGACACTGTGTTACTCAGTTCAAACAAGCCTAGAAACTTGAAGAACAGACACAATGCCCAAAGCATATAAAATAGCCATCTATGAAGTCAGGCAGTCTGACTCTTCTCCTTGGAACAGCAAACCGTTGTGACAGAAGGTACCAGATCCTCAGATCTGTCCCAAAGTCTTGGCAACATAGGAATGAATGGGGTGCAGCCTGTAGTCTTTAAGAGGGGCTTCAACCTTTCAGTGACTTCATGCTTAGGGGGTGTATGTTCCTGGGAGCACCTCCCTAGGCAACTGACCCAGGTCAGCCTGGGTTGAGTGGAATCTACCCAGTTCTCCCGGGATGGGAGAAGTTGTGATGGGTCCCTACATTCCCAGGCTGGGCCTGTGACAATTCTTCTGAAGACACCATTCTTTCTAGGCCTGAGTCAGGCCATGCCGCTTCATGTCCAGCCTTGAAATCAGCTTTGGAAACCCGGGCCCTGCTCCTCCCAACCCACTCCTTTCTGGATCTGGTGCTGGGAAAAGCCGGCCAACACAGGTCCTCCTCTCTTCTGGGGTATTCAAGGCTTGCTTTTGCCAGCCTTGTCCTGGGCACTCTGGCTTCTGTGCTCTATCCCAGTACTCATCTGGACTCTCCACGTTGCTTCTTGGCACATCTAATTGGGGAAGCTGAGTTTGAAGCTCCCTGAAGGGAAGGATGTTTTTGTTTGTATTTCTCCCCTGACCAGCATCAGACCTTGCTTAGAGTGGACGCACAGGTCCAGAGAGACCTAGCCATTCCATTTCTTTCTTTTTTTTATATTTTCAAGACAGGGTTTCTCTGTGATGTTTTGGTGCCTGTCCTGGATTTCACTCTGTAGGCCAGGCTGGCCTTGAACTCACAGAGATCCGCCTGCCTCTGCCTCCCGAGTGCTGGGATTAAAGGCGTGCGCCACCACCGCCCGGCACCATTCCATTTCTCACATGCGCCCAGTGTGTTTTCACCCCACAGTATTATCACCAGGCAGGTTAGCTGTGTGTGGGCTATTCCACTGCGCCCTCTTGGTACACCCCTTCCCTAGTCAACCTGACACATCACAGTCCTTGAGGAAGTTTGGGAATACTGATTAGCTGGGTGGTCCAAGAAGCCCCCTGCCTCTGGATGGTTCTAAAGCTGTCCCTGCCAGGCCACCATGTCACAGGGCAATGCCACCTGAGCAGATGTTTGCTGTCTTCTTCTGCAGGCCGTGTTGTTAACATCAGCAGCATGCTGGGCCGCATGGCCAACCCAGCCCGCTCCCCATACTGCATCACCAAGTTTGGGGTCGAGGCTTTCTCCGACTGCCTACGCTATGAGATGCACCCTCTGGGCGTGAAGGTCAGTGTGGTGGAGCCTGGCAATTTCATCGCCGCCACCAGCCTCTACAGCCCCGAGCGCATCCAGGCCATTGCCAAGAAGATGTGGGACGAGCTTCCTGAGGTCGTCCGCCAAGACTATGGCAGGAAGTACTTCGACGAGAAGATCGCCAAGATGGAGACCTACTGCAACAGCGGTTCCACAGACACGTCCTCTGTCATCGACGCCGTCACACATGCCCTGACAGCCGCCACCCCCTACACCCGCTACCATCCCATGGACTACTACTGGTGGCTGCGGATGCAGATCATGACCCACTTCCCAGGAGCCATCTCGGACGCCATCTACATACGATGAAGAGCTGAAGGAGGTCCCTGTGGCCTCTGCCAGGGAATCTGGTGGGAGGGAGGGAGAAGGCTGAGGGGAGGGAGTTTGTACAGTTACCTTTGGATTACCCCGGGGTGGATTCCCCGCTGTCTTAGGAAGACCTAGTTTATCACTAACCTTACTTGTTCACGTGGTGAATGGCTTGGGCCTTCACAGATGTGGGGCACAGGTGGATGGCCCTAAGCCTCTGGGCCAACATGGTGCTTCTATCTCTCTCAAGTTGATTTTATACAGAGATTTGTGGGAAATGTCTTTGTATTAAAAACAGATTATTAGAATAGAATCCAAAATCATTTTTAAGCCAAAACAGCCGTTCAAAATATTTATCCCATCTGATCCTTAAGCAAGTCTCATGAGTAAAAAGAACAGATTATTTTTTTCCTTGTGTGCATGAAACATTTGCAGATCCTGCGATCTGCATACAAAACACCCCTTCCATTGTGCCCAGCGTGTGTCTTACTTGTGTTCTGGCATGGCTGTAAAAACTCATCACAGTTGGGTTCCAAGGACACTTGGGACCCATCAGTCCTTGAATCCCCTGACCAGCAGTGTGTCTTCCGAGACAGTCACACCAGGTGAGCCTGTGTGTTCTCTGCACGTCCACGGCACTGTGTGACTGGGGGCCAGCCGCCGCCGCTGACTCTCAGCTGGCCGAGGGTGAGGCTCTAGAGATTGCCAGCTGAGATTTCTCCACCCTCGTTGGAGACTCGGGTTAGATCTGGGTGGAGGTGCTCTTTGCCAAAGAGTGCGGTTTGGTTTCGCCTTGGACAGGCTTGGTGCTATTATCCTTGGGGCAGTAGACAGATTAGTGGTGCCAAGGCTGGGCCCCGAGTCACCTCCCCAGCCCCCCCCCCCAACACACACACACCTGCTCCACAGGACTTCAGGTCCACCTCTCCTTCCTACAGTGAACTTCTTTTTAATTAAGCCGAGACACTGCTAGGCAGTCTGTGTTACCAATCAAGGAAGGCCTGAATTTGAAGGCTGCTTGTCCCTGCAGTTGTCCAGGGTCTAGGTATTTGCAGCCAAACCGCGTGTTCCAGGTGGCGTCAAGCCTTGGGCAGGGTCTCTCGAGTGCCAGCTTTACACATCCAGACCATCTTTTGTGCCTTGTGTTGCAAAGTCTACACCTGCCACTAGAGGGAGCCATGCCTCCTCAGCTAGAGCCTGCACAGGCATTTTTCCTTCACACAAGCTTGAGCTCTTTCCAACAGGGTTTGACCACCTACTTGGACCCTGCCTGGGAACAAAGAAAGAAGCAAAGCCCCATGGGAAACAGTGATCCTACACTCCTAAGCAGCTGTCTGGCCTGAACCTGGAGCCCAGTGCCAAGTGGGAGTGCGGGAACCTGGGCGGCTAGAACAGCTGTGTCCCACTGGAGAGCGAATTCAGCCTGCCTTTTGGGCTTTTTGACCCCTCTGGGTTCAAACCGGGGTGCTCTGTTCCAGCCTCTGTCTTCAGGCAAGGCAAGGGAGGGAAGGGAAGAGGAAGGCAAGGCCTCAGGGCTCAGAGAGGGACCCCTGATGACTTGGGGGTCCCTAACAGTGAGATGCTTTTGTCCTGCAGAACCTGCCTCCAGCTGGAGCCTTTCAGATGGCATATTTACATCTTGGGAGAATTTGTTTTCGTGCTTAATAAAGAGATTGGTTGTAACACTTGGAGAGTGGCTTGGACTTATACTCGGGCGTCCATCCGTCACTGGGAACTAGAAGGGAATTGGAGGTGACACACTGAGTCCTGAGCAGCACTAAACTGGATGCCAGAGAGTCGACACCGGACTCTTAAGCCGCAAAAGAGGACTTCCTGGTCAGGCTGTTAGGATTTATTTTATTTTACTTATGAGTATGCTGAATATCTTGCTGGCCCTGAGTTTAATCTTTATTCTAGTAACAGAAAAGCCCCAGGCTACCAGACATGGTGGCACACTCTTTTTTTTTTTTTTTTCCGAGACAGGGTTTCTCTGTGTAGCTTTGCGCCTTTCCTGGAACTCACTTGGTAGCCCAGGCTGGCCTCGAACTCACAGAGATCCACCTGGCTCTGCCTCCCGAGTGCTGGGATTAAAGGCGTGCGCCACCACCGCCCGGCAGGTGGCGCACTCTTTAAAGCCCAGCACTTGGTAGGCAGAAGCAGGCGGAGCTCTGTGATGAGTTCAAGATAAGCCTGGTCTATGTAGTGAGTTCCAAGCCAGCCTGGATTACACAGTGAGACCCTGTCTCAGAAAAGAAAAATCCAGTGTACCTTTCCTCCAAATAATCTCCGTGGTGATTCAAACCTCCCAGTTCACCTTCACCTGTTGGAACCAGCAGCCTGCTTGGACACAGGAGCTACCTTTGATCTTTACTAGATAGGTGAGGTGGGCAGATCACAGGTTGTTCCCATTTTATAGGTCACATAACTGAGGCCCCAAAGGGGAAAGTGACTCACCCAGCATCAGTGGGTGGGGACAGAACGTCCAGGCTCCAGAGTTATGTGAACATGTATCTTGTTGCTTAATCCTCAATGGATGGCGTGTTTGTGTAACCGCCAAGCTGACCAGTGTAGCCAGGAGCGGAGCATTCTCTGTCTCATCAACTTCTCCCACGGCCTTTAAGGCAGGGAGAGAGGGTCCAGCAGTGTGTGCTGGCTCCCAGCTGCCAAAACCTTTGGCTGTGCCCTGGAACCTCAGTTAGTGCCATGGGTGTAGTGGGTGGTTGTCTGAGCCCCGCCCTGAAGCCCCGCCCCTAGTGAGGCTGCAGGTCGCTGATAGGTACCCGCCCCTGGGCGTGGCCGCCATGCGCGAATGCGCGCCCCTCTCTTCGATACCTGGTGGTCTTGGATGCTGGTGTGGATCAAGGCCGAGCTGGAGAGAACTGAGTTGGACCGTGCCCCTTCCCTCCAGGATTCCACGACCAACTCCTTTATTCCCGTTGTGAGTTAACCCCCAAATACATTCCTTCGACCATCACATAGACTGTGGAGATGGAGAAAAGCATTTTGAACAAACCCTTGAGCCTGTGGGTGGCAGGAGTTGGGGGGGGGGTGTAGGGAGTAGTATGAATGGCAACTCAGGTTGGGCTTAGCATGCACCTAGGACTTGAGCTGGGACCCCCGGCCTGCAGCAGCTAGCACTTCGACGGCTGGAAGTGGACAAGGATTTTGCAAGACATTTCTGTCTGGTAAGTCAACATGTGCTGAGCTTAACATTCCACCCCAAGGCCAAGACAAGAGGCCGTGTGAGCAGGTGACAAGACAGCCTGGCCCTGCCTGTGGCAAGCTGCTAGGGCTGTGCCCCCGCCACCTATGGCAGGAAGTCCTGAGCCTCCCGTGGTGAGGTCTGTCCACTTCCTGTATTTCCACCCTGCTTTGCGAAGCTGTGAGCCTTCTCCTAGGACAGGTGAGCGAGCCTGGGGAACCAGGTGAACAAGCGGACTCCAGTGCCCAGCGCCAGACGTACTTACCCAGCCAGTTAGACGACCTCTCACCTGATCCTCCCAGCTGCCCTGGCAGGTAGGCAGGGGTGGGGTCAAGATCTCATTTTACAGATAAGGTAGCAGGCTTTCCCAAGTCCCTCATCACGTGAGGGACAGAGATGACCGGCCAAGCCTGAGCTCACCTCCAGCCCAGAGCCAGCGATGCGTGAAGAGCGGGGCAGATGGTACCAGGATCTAAAATAAGGATGGGGGAAAAAAATACCTCAATTATGTAACCGCGAGAGGAATCTTTAGGCTCATGCACAGTAATCACAGAGCGCGGCCACACAAACCAGCTCCCCCACCCCCCCACTCCCTTGGCACTCGGAGCGTGGCTCCCCGGGGTGACTCCTCCAACCACCTTGCTGCAGGCAGTGTGCCTTTGTAGAGCGGATACTGTGCCCAGTGGGCATCTCAGAGGACAGAATCTAGAAACCCTTGAGCCCACACCTCCAGGGACTTGAGAGGCGTGGGCATGGAGCTCTGGACAGACAGGATCGGTTTTGCTTCAAGAGCTCCAACAAAGCGAGATGGAGGCTCTGGGACTCTGGCAGAGATTACCCAGCCAGCCTCAGGCATAAAAAAGCCTTTCTGGTGTGCACAGTCACTTGAGGATGGTGACTCATGAGTGACAGCTTCAGAGGCACAGTGTGAGTATCCGAGGCTGGGGACCGGGGACCATAGTTTGGACAAGGGCTAAAAGAGGCTGCCTCAGAGCTTGAACTCTGCTGGTGGCCGGGGGCTCGTGACCTGGGAAAGTCTTTCCTTGGTTCAGAAAGATTTATCCCGACACTGAGTTAACCCTGCCTCCTCCGTCTAACTTCACGCCGTTGGCACCTGACTCTGACCCAGACTTCCACGGAACAATCTAAATCTCAGTCCTCTTGATATTCGGAAGTGGCTAAGTCAAGTTCAAGAGCCCAGGTCCCACTTTTGACAAGACTTCCATACACCTTGCTATCTGAACAGGAGATTTCAGCCGTGATTACCCCATCCCTCATGTACCCAGATGACACATTCTGGGCTGTCTGAGTTCCCTTCAGGCGGCCAACAACTCTTCACCTCTGGTGAGGTGCTCACAACTGCTCACTTGCACGTGCCCTCAACAACTGTTGTCTCTCATCTCCTTCCACAGTAAGCAGGTTACTAATGATGAGGAAACATTATGCCCATTTCGCAGATAAGAAACCAGAGCCTGGGGGAGGTGATATGATTTATGGGAGGTCATAGCTAGAAAAAGTGCCAAGGCAAACCCAGCATTCGAGTGTCTGTCTCCAGGACTCCTTCCTACCCTGCTAGTCTCCACTGGGACTCTAGATCGGGCCAGACTTAACTCAGTGACAGAACGGTGGGCCAGGCGGAAGCGTTCGATCCAACCATCTCCCCAGCCCACAGTTCACAGAAGGAGGAAGGGAAGGGAGGCCCAGCCTTCTCAGTCTTGTGGCGCATTCACCTGCCATGTCCAGCGTATTCTCAAATGACCATGCCCTCGATGTGAGGGGGCAGAGAGTGGGGACCGGAATGATTCTAAGGCGGGGCTCGGGGCCATCTGCCTTCCCTTTCTTGGACATGCATCAGAAGGATGGAGGGAGGGGGAGAGAGAGAGAGAGAATGTGAATGAGAATTCCAGAGATGCTTTGTCCTGCTCTCGGTGAGACTTAATTACTCTCTCCCACATCAGGCTAGTCTCGCTTATCAAATTAGAAGTGAGCTTAATTACAACTCCTGGAGCATCCGCACCGGGCTCCTCAGAAGTTCAGCAGATGGACTGCCTTCCTCAGCGTCAGCTCGGGCCGGCCCTTAAGGGATGGCTGGTTCTAAGGCTGCCTCTTTCCTCCCTTTGCTGTGTCCTGCCAAAAAGCTTTGGTTCAGGGTGTCTGGCCAAAGTGGTGCCGAAGTGGTGCCAGACCCACCAGAAGAAACAAAGACAGACCTACAGCCATCTTACCCTGACCGTGCCCAATCTCGCCTGATCTCAGAAGCTAAGCTGAGTCAGACCGTTCATACTCAGGAGGAAAACAAAGAAGGAAAGCCAGGCTCCGTGCTGTGTATCGGCCATCCCAGCAGAAAGGTAATCAGGAAGGAGTTCAAGGCCAGCCTGGGCTATCAAGCAAGACCCCACCCCCACCCAGGGAAGAAAAGCAAAACAAAGAGCAAGCATGAGGCTAAGTGAGAAAACAGGAAATGTGTGGAGCTGTGAGGGCATTGTCTCTCTCGGGACGGGGTGAAGGAGCAAGCCCCACCCCATCTCTTCAGTCCTCTTGGTGAAGGGGCTAGAGTTAAGAGCTACCTGTCAGCAGACCGCAGGCGATGGAGGGTGAGATGTTATTCCTGAGGCGTGCCTAGCCACATGGGCCGATGTGGTGGGGGATGGAGCGGACAGACTGCACCACCTTCAGAACTATGGGATGCTCAGGACCCCTGGTGCTACAAGCCAAACAAGTGTGTGGAAGGACCTGGGAAGGGGAAGGGAAACGGAGCTGCAGATGCTCCCCAGGGGAGGCCGGGTTTCCAGAGGCCCAGCCTGGCAGCTCAAGGGCTAGAACTTGGGGAGACAGCATCTTTAAAAGGGAAGCACCGACATCTGGGGAGTCTTGAATTGCAACACCAGGAAGAGGTGGAGGAAGTGGGGTGAGCTCTCCAAAGACGGTTTAGTTGAAGTAGGATCTCTAAAGCCACCCAGTCCCTGGTTCCAAGACTAACTACATACGAATCTCCTGGGAAACTGGTTCAAATAACAAAGCGGGGGAAAAAAATAACAGAGTCAGGGCTGGGCAATGTGGCCCAGTGGTCAAGCACTTGCCTAGCATACAGGAGACCCTGGGAACCACCCCAGCACCACAAGACACAAAGAAATAAGCCAACACCTAGAGTCGTACGTAGTGTGGGCCCAGGACCTTAGTTCTTCAAGGTGACTCCAAAGCGCAGCTAGAAAACGGAAGGTTGGAGACAAGAAGAGATGCTGCCATGGTTGCTGCCATGGAGACCGAGCAGTGCAGCCGGGCGGTGGTGGCGCACGCCTTTAGTCCCCAGCACTCGGGAGTTCGAGGCCAGCCTGGTCTACAGAGGGAGTTCCAGGTCAGCCAGGGCTACACAGAGAAACCCTGTCTCAAAACCCAAACCCAAACCAAAAAAGATCCCAGCGGTGTGTTTGGGTGGGATGGAGGCGACATTTAAACCCAGCCCTTGCTCCCCCCTTTGCGCCCTGGAAACCTCATGCTCTACGGCAGCCCAAAAGCCATGAAAAGCTTAGCACCTATACTCTAGACCATTCTGAGACTCCCTCAGCGCCCCTGGAGTTTGTCAGGGCAGGGACAGGGTGTGGGCTCTTATCTCACTCACTGTTTTATTGCTGAGAAGAGACACCGTGACCAAGGCCACTCTTACAAAAAAAAAAAAAAAAAAAAAAAAAAAAAAAAGGCATTCAATTGAAGGCTTTCTCGCAGTTGTCGAGGGCTCCTCCATGGTCATTATGGTGGAAGCAGAGAGGTACAGCACTAGAATAGTAGCTGGGAGCTTTGGTCTGATGGCATCAGGTGTAGGGTCCAAGGAAATGCTGAAGGAAGACCCCAGACTCAAATAGCACATGAGAACAAAAAGCATTTAATAGTCCAGCATGCATGTGGGGGTCGTTCACTTCTACAAAATGGTGACGACCCTGAGAGGAGCGTGTAGGCTTCTTCTCCTTTTTTAAAAATAATAATAATAATAATTTATTTATTTTTATTTTATGTGCATTGGTGTCTTACCTTTGTGTATGTCTGTGTGAGAGTCCCCTAAAACTGGAGTTAGAGACAGTTGTGAGCTGCCTTGTGGGTGCTGGGAATTGAACCTAGGTCCTCTGGAAGAGCAGTCAGTGCTCTTAACCGCTGAGCCATCTCTCCAGCTCCTGTAGGCTTTTTCTAAGCACAGTTAAGGTGAGTTTTAGGACACTTAGGTTGTCTTAAATATGATTGGTTAAACAAGCAGTACTTACATTAGTGTACTTTTAGCTGCCTGAGGGTCAGTCTTTTCACTTTTGGACACACTTTCACAAGCTCGGTCAAGTTTGGACGGGACTCAGAAGGGGGCTGCTGGATTTGTCCTTGAGACATTGTGAGGCTGGCTCAGGCTTCATCCCTGAACACAAGGGCATTGTGGATAAATGGCCCTATGTGGAAAAGACATGTTTTGCCCTTTTCAGAGAACTGAAACCTAAATTCAGTTGTGAGGGCGGGAGAGTTTAACCCCTCCACAGGCAGAGACGCTGGGCCTGGTGCTTGAAATGTCAGAGCCCACCTCTTGGGACACTCCTCTTCCAACAAGGCCACACCCCCGAATCCTTCCCAAACAGGTCCACTGACCAGGCACCAAGCATTCAAATCTATGCGCCTATGGGAGTCATCCTCACTCAAACCTTCACGTCTCTGAGCAGAAGGAAGGTGGTCCCTTGTCATCTGCCCCCCGGGTTTGAAATTAAGGGCTCTATGAGGACCACAACTGACTGGCCAAAATAATCCCGCATGTTTTCTAGGTGAAAAAACGTCCTAGGTGAACAACACCAACAACAAAACAGACAAGGAGATTAGGGGCATAGAGTATTTTGCTCTTAGGGCCAGGGTGATACAGCCTCCTGCCCTCTGTCCTGGCCGAAGCTCAGCCACCCAGCGGCTCCACAGCAACTAGCTGAGGTCAGGAGCCAGGGGAGCCCACAGAGGCCTGCTCTGAGGGGCTGTCCCCGCTCCTCTGTGCCTGCCAACCCTTGAGCCTCCCTGTCAACCCTACAGGTTGCAGGGAGCCAGACAAACTGGAGGCAAACTTGTCCTCAGCTTGTCCAGCGTTGGCTGATGTGAGACCTTGGTTGCTGAGGTGACTGCCTCAGAAAAGCTAGGGCTTCTACTGCTGTGATGAAACACCATGACCAAAAAGCAAGCTGGGGAGGAAAGGGTTTATTTGGCCTACACTTCCACATTGGAGTCCATCACTGAAGGAAGTCAGGACAGGAACTCAAACAGGGCAGCATCCTGGAGGCAGAAACTGATGCAGACAGAGGCTGTGAAAGGATGCTGCTCACTGGCTTGCTCCCCATGGCTTGCTCAGCTTGCTTTCTTATAGAACCCAGGACCACCAACCTGGGATAGCCCCACCCACTGGGCCCTCCCACATCAATCACTAATTAAGAAAATGCCCTGTAGGCTTGCTTACAGCCCCATTTTATGGAGGCATTTTTCTTTCTTTCTTTTTTTTCTTTTTTTGGTTTGTTTTTCTGAGGCAGGGTTTCTCTGTAGCTTTGGAGCCTGTCCTGGCACTCACTCTGTAGTCCAGGCTGGCTTTGAACTCACAGGGCTCCGCCTGGCTCTGCCATGGAGGCAGTTCTTAACTGAAGTTTCCTATACTTGGATGGCTTTAGCTTGCGTCGCTTTGATAGAAAACTAGCCAGCACTGTGATGAAAAAGACTTCGGTCCATCTCGGCTCTCGTGCATACTGCAAAAAACGCTCTGGCACCCGGCAGAAAGCTCACTCAGAAACCTCAAAAGTCTCTGTGCCCACGGGTGGGAAGCACCTGGAGCCCTCTGTGAGGATGGACAGTCTCTCCTTGGGCGGCTGCCACCATCTGGCTGCCAGTGCTCTGGGGAGCCATGGAGGAGCCTCGTCAGGTCTCCACAGCCAGGAGGAACTTCCAGAGCTTTGATTTCACTTGCTCTGTTTTTCAGCGAGGGGTTCCTGCCTAGACAATACCCAGTCATTTCCTCGTGACATCTCTTTTCCAATGAAGCCTGCTGAGATGTCACAAACTGTCCCCATTTCCTACCTGTACCCCACAGGGAGCCTGTCCTTAGGATGTGTAAAGGCACCGTAAATGAGGCAACCACCCCTGTCTCTGGAGCAGAGTGTTTTGTGCCCTGGTGTGGAGGGCCGGGCCTGCTTTGAAGTGCATTGTCCCATTTGTCTTAACCACTGATGGATTGTGTGACTTTGGTCTTGGCCCTTCTGTCTCCTCTTCGACCTTTGTTTGCCGGTACACACAATAAATCAGTGGCCCTTCTGCAATTGCTCAGAAGTACCTGGTAAGGAATTCATTTAGACTGAGGTCTTGTTAAAGAAAGGGTTCTGCTTTAAAAAGAAGCAGGGGGGTGGGGGAGAAGAGGGGGGAGGGGGGAGGAAAAGGAGGAGGAGCTGTTTAAAAACCACCAGCCCAGATGACTTCACAACTCTGTCAGGTTTAAGGCGGCTTCTCTCCTCAGTCTGCCCCTGAGGGAGGGAGACAGGGAATCACAAGGCGAGGCATCTCCCTTGTAACAGCCCCAGTCAGTGGGTAAGTCCTTCCTCAGAGCTCTCCCGCCTCCTGGAGTTAGGACCATTTCTGCCATCCTCTCCCATCACCTTTACAGGCCTCCCACGTCCTGACACCCATGAAAACCCCTTAAGGCACTTGCAAGGGTAACAAGTCCCCACCCCCGACTCCCACACCTACTCGCCCAACATGGCTGACCTGCACGGAATTATTCTCCCCACTTTACAGATGAGAGAACATGCTCAAAAAGGTGAAGGGGCTTGAGCCAGGTGAGAACACAGGTTTTGAAGAGAGTGACTCAAGAATCCTTGCCTTCGGATACCCAGCGAAAGCCATGGCAACCTCTGTGGCCAAGCCAAGAGCGGCATAGCCATCCTTCGTTCTAGTATTCTCCACGGGCAGCTGCCCTCTTGTGATCCGGGAAAGGAATGCCCTGGTAAGGTGCTGGTCCTGTTTGTTCGCTTTGTGTTGGTGCAATAAACACGATGACCGATGACGGAGAGTAACCTGGGAAGAAAAGGGCTCATCTGCTTCCACCTCCCCATCACAGTCCATCACTGAAGGAAGCGGGGCAGGAACTGAAGGCAGGAAGCTGGAGGCTGGAACTGAATCAGAGGCCGTGGAGGAGCACTGTTGACTGGCTTGTTCCTTGTGGCTTGCTCAGCCTGCTTTTCTTTTCTTTCCTTTCCTTTCCTTTCCTTTCCTTTCCTTTCTTTTCCTTTCCTTTTCTTTTCTTTTATTCAAGACAGGGTGTTACTATGTAGCTCTGGCTGTCTTGGAACTCTCACTGTAGACCAGGCTGGCCTCAAACTCAGAGATCCACCTGCCTCTGTCTCCTGAGTGCTGGAATTAAAGGTGTGCACCATACACCCAGCTCAGCCTGCTTTCTTATATCACCCGGGACCAATTGCCAAGGGATGGGACTGTCCATAGTGGGCTGGGCCCTCCCATATCAACCATTAACTTAAAAAAAAAAATGCACCATAGGCATGTGACCACAAGCCAGTCTGGCTGAGGCAATTTCTCTATTGAGTTTCTTTCCAGATGACTCCAGCTTGTGTCAAGTTAACAAAATTTAAAAAAAAAAAAGCACAGATATAAAAAGTCACATTGTGTCTTGAGAAAGAAATATCCTCTGTGCCCCCATGAGGCCCAGACATTCAAGAGAAGCAGGCACCCAAGAAGCCTGAATTCATGTCTGGTCAGGTAACTGCTTCTCTCTGCTGAGGGCGGAGCCAGGGCACGGGAGTCCTCAGTTAGGAGAATATTTCTTTTGAAGTCTCGCTTTCTTCCTCTTCAGTGAGATGTGATGAAGGACGAAAACCTGGGGCTTCACCCCAGGCCCAGGGATCAGCTCTGGGGGTCGAGAACACACTGTCAAGTTTTTCCCTGTGGCTCATCGGTGTCAGAGACCACAAGACAGGAGACAAGATGGCCCGAGTGTCTTTCCTGCGCTGACGTCCCCACTGAGGCATCAGGAAGCATGGCGGGCGCACTCTGACTCCCGTGATTTCCTCTTGTGTATACTCCTCGATGTGGGAGAGCTCTCAGACAGATCACCAGGGTGCCAATGCGTTAGGAAGAGCACAAGGACCCGGAGGCACGAGGCCATGAACCTGCTCAGACTTCCCGGTGACAGCTCTTTCCCAGGCCCTCAGCTGGGGTGAATCAGGTGGCCTCTGACTCCATGACACATTCCCAACCAAAGGATGCTTTACGTCTAGTGGGGCCTCCACCCACACGTATCTGCAAACTCCAGTTCCAAAACAGTCACCTTCCTTTCTCATGTCAAAGGAGACCTTCATTCCCAGGAGTCCAGCCTGGTCTCGTTCGCCCTTGGGTATTTGTATGCTCAGCACCCCACATCTGGCACCCACATGCCTGATACTCACCTGCTTGGTCATGTGGAGTGTGCTGACTCCAGATTAAGCTGGCCTTTGGCTATAAACAGCGGAAACCAATTCTGGCCGACTTAAGCAGAGAAGGAAGGATTTTATTGAGAGAATTGGGTGGTGTTAGGACTAATAGTTAGAACAGCAGGCTTGGGAAACAAGTTAGAGGCAGTTCTGGACACCTCCATGTCATGGAGATTCCCCAAAGCTAAAGCCTCAGAAACTAAACTAAAGCCTCATTTTGGATCTCACAAAATGATAAATATCTACTCACATAGATAAAGCAGGCAGAGAGAATCTACATCTCAGGCAGATGTGGGCAAATTCTGGTATGGTGGATGCCAGGAGCTGCGTTTTCCCGCTCCTCTATAGTTGTTCCGATCGCATGTGTGTCCCATCTGAGACCCTCTCTCTGTTCCACCCACTAGTCACCTAATGCTACCGATGTGTTTTCCACACTCAGCCACTGGATCTGCTAGCTCCTTCTCCGATCCCAGGCGCACCCTCCCCTCTCTGCACCCCTCATCTGCTCACCCACTGATGCTCTGGCCCATACTCCCTCAGTCCATTCTGCTTTCCCAGAAAAGGGTCACTTGGCATTCAAACTATCCGCTGGAAATGTATTTTGTTCTCTGGATACTCTTCTCCCTCATTCAATTGACAAATTATTCACCAGATGTTCACTACCGTGTACCAGTTAGTGTGCCGGGTGCCGAGGAATAGGAAAACACCTTCCCTGAGCTTGGAGTGTGGTGCAGAACCCAGGGCCAGTCAAAGAAGGATCCAACTGTCTCCTCACTAACTGTGGTCGATACTATGAGATACTATGAAGGAAAATGTAAAAACAAACTCTTGAACTCTTTAGTAGAGGGACTGATGGGGTCTGAGAGGACTCCTTGGAAAGTTGGTGTTTAGGTTAAAACATGAAATATGAGCAAGAGTAAGTGGGAGGGAGGAGAAGGAAGGAAGGGAGGGAGGGAGGGAGGGAGGGAGGGAGGAATAATGGCAGTCAAGAAGGAGGGAGGGAGGAGGGAGGGGGAGAGAGGGAGGAGGGGAGGGAGGGGGAGAGAGGGAGGGAGAGAGGGAGAGAGGGAGGGGGACAGAGGGAGGGAGGGAGGGGGAGGGGGAGGGGGAGAGAGGGAAGGAAGGAAGATGGATTCTGGGGAGATGCAACAGTCCAAGATCGAGTTCTGGGGCAGGCGAAGCTATTTCCTCTAAGAAATGGAGGAAGGCAGTGGCTGTGGTTTCTGACACGCATTTCAAGGGAACTGTGCTGGGGAGAGAGGCATGTGCTGAGTCCTGGGCCCACATCACAGGTTTTAACTGTTAACAGCAACACTGTGAGAAGAGTTGGAGCCTGCAGGGAGATGAGGGCTAATGAGGAGCCCAAGCGAGAGATAATAATACTTTCTCAGACTAACAACCAGCAGCCATATAGTGGATCCAATAAAGCAGATTCAAAATGTATTTAGGAAGTGAACTTGGCAGTGCTCATTGATGAGCAGAATTTGAGAATGAGGGGAAACAACATCTAAGATGATCGAGGTTTGTCCCTTGGGCAGCCACGTGGATGGAATTAGAGGAACTCTCAATGCCTACTCCTTACGTTTCCCCATGGAGGGACTCTTATTAAGTAACACCCCTGAGCTCTGTCCCCCGGTCTTCACATTGTTAGTATGCTGGGGAGGAGGGGGTGGGCTGGTGTGGCTCTGGGTCCTCTCTTCACCCCTGACTGCTTGCTCCAGGCTGATGTGATGACAGAGAGTGTACTGGGGCCTGGCCGCCCCAGGGGGAGGCTTGTAGCCTGCAGGAAGAGAAGTTCAACATGGCAGAAGAGCCAGTCTGGCCAACCAGCCTCAGACTATGGATGGGCTGGAAATGGAAAGGAGGTGCCACCTCCTGATCACCCCAAATCTAGAGGGGACATTTGAGGAAGATGGTTTTGGGGGAGAGATTGTGAATTTTAACTTTGGACCCCTCTCCTAGACACTTTAGATTTTTTTGTCTTTGACTTGAATGTCCCATTAGGTTAGTAATTCACATGATTGAGGCTGGAGATCACCGGAGGATGGTTTCCTATGTCACACTTGTGCCTCCACATACAGGAGCACCCACAGAAGGGGGCTCACACACACATACACACACACACACATCACACACATCTCTCACACACACAGCACACACCTCACACCCACACGGCACATATACATACCACACACATGTACACCAAGCACACACTCCATGTATACTCACATGTAGATGTAACCAACCGTCTTATTAAATAAGAAACACAGAAACAATGTAAAAGAGAAAGCCGAGAAGTCAGAGCTCAGAGCTAAAATCTCACCCTTCTTCCTGCTGTCCCAGCTTCGCGAAAAGAGACCTACTTCCTGTCGGTTCGTTTTTTTTAAAGTATGTTGTTCTGCCTTCTCATTGGTTGTAAACCCAAACACATGACTGCCTCGTCACTGTCTGAATGTACAGCCCCCTAGGTCTTAAAGGCATATGTCTCCAATGCTGACTGTATCCCTGAACACACAGAGATCTTATGGGATTAAAGGCGTGTGCCACCACCGCCACACTCTTGCTATGGCTCTAATAGCTCTGACCCCCGGACAACTTTATTTATTAACATACAATCAAAATAATATTTCAGTACAATTAGATTACCACCACATTTCCCCTTTTCTATTTTAATAAAAAGAAAAAAAGCAAAAGGTTATAACTAACAAAAGAAAAACTATATATAAAAGTACAATAACTATATACAATATATACAAGTAATAAATACCTAAACAGGTATTTGACAAATCAGAGAAAATAATTCCATTATCTATCCTATTTTGGTAAATCCAAGATGTATCTAATACACTTTCTATCCTAATTAATTTTCAACTATAACTAACTAATCTTCAACCATAACTAACTAATCTTCAACTCCCTCAGAGACCCAAGAAGGGAATAATATTAGCTAACAAAAATAAAAACAGGAAGTGCATGCAAGCAACTTCCAAAAAATTTTGTGAGTTGACAGAAACAGCCAGCTGCCTGGGCAGTCACCTGAGGTTTCTCCGCAGTGTTGGGGCATCATCTTCAGCCTATAGGCTTAGTGTATCTGACAGACTCATTTGTGAAGTAGAATGTACACAAGGTCAACAGTTCAACCTCACATTGGGTGAGAGCAGTCCACGTACCAGAAACACCTGAATTCCACTAGTGTCCTGTCATGATTCAGGATTTTAAATTCTGGAAATTGTTGACAGTTTTTTAATTCAGCTGTCCATTCTTCTTGGCTGTGTATATATGGCTTCATCTCAGCATCCCCTTCTTCTCCACATCCCTCTATTAAATGCCAGTCTACTTTTGAGAGGCATGAGCTTTCAGCTGCTGTTCCATTGTACAACAGAATCCATCGGCCCTCTGCCTGTTAAGCTGCCTTCGAAGAAAAGGGATGCGTACCTTTTCCGGATGCGAAGGCCACTTCAGGGATGGGGCCATATTGTCCTGGCCTCAGAAGATGCCTTTTGATAAAGCCATAACCACACTTGTTTTGGCAAGAATCAGTAGTCCCTTGTTTCGTGATCTGTCTGTCCATTTTGTCCTGTTGATTCGAGGATACTTTGTTGTCCAGTGGCTAACTTTTGCCAGAATGAAAGTTGACTCCATATGCAGTTTCTTCAATGCCCATATTTTCTCTAAAGTAGATTGGTACTGCCAGGAGCCGACATGTCTCAAAAAAGAAAAATTTTCTAAGTTATTAAAACATTTTAAATGCCATATTCTGTAGATCTCTGAAGGGTTTGAAGATGACCTGTCTAAAACATCTCTGCTCAATTTTTAAAACATATCTAATATGACTACAAGTTCTATGATAATGTCTAACTACTAGCTTTCATTTCTTTATATCCTAATAGTTGATAATAATAACATTCAAAGATCAAAAATTTGCATTACATTGTTAAATGAATGGTATAAATACAATTAGAAATATACATATAGCATTTTCTAACAATATCAATTTCAAATTTGTGTACAATATAAAACAATTCAATCCAATGTAAAGTATTTAAAACTAGTAATTGTCTTTTTCTTTTCTTTCTTTCTCTTTTTTTTTTTTTAAACAAGAACCTTAAATCTAATCTCCTTTGCTTAGCCTTTTTCCTAACCCTTGACAATAACTTGTAACCAACCCCCCTAAATACTGAAAATTATCCCAGACCCAAAACCCATTAAAAGACCAAAAAACCACCCGCCCCCACACCACCTCTTTGGGAATGTGGGCGTCGTATTCTTAAAATTGCTTCCTGCTGGGTATGGGCGAAGTTTTCTTTATCCTGAAAGAAAAATTTTAGGTTAATTGTCAAATTCTAGGAGAGGTAACTATATCCTTCATTATTCAGTCTGTGTATAATGCCAAAGTTCAGGGTTTATCTCAAGTCCTTATTCAAGTAGTCTTTGAGACTGGATCATCTCAGCTAGTCATCTCAAATTTGCTCTGAGCACCTTGTAGTTCAAAGCTGATCTGTGGATTATGTTTGTCAGCTTAATGATATTATTATTGTCCACGTGGAATTGTTGTTGTTGTGGGGCCCCATCTTCTTTCTGGAGACTTCAGTTGATGTTAGGCCTGGCCGTGATTTCCTGCAGAAAACTGATAAGAGACTCGAACACAAAAACATATATATGCAGCTAGCCTTTTTTCTAGAATTAGTTAGTACTCTATGTGACCATTCATATCTTAACAAAGTTTAAAATGTATATATATATATTAATCTTGTAAATTTTGATATAAAATTTGTACTTTAAGAAAAGTTTAAAGAATCAGAATAGAATCAAAGAGTTGAGATTAGTAATAGAATAGTCCCTTAATTAATTTGGCTTTTGTCCTGTACCATAGCAGAAGATGGCTCTTATTCTGGCATGATACAGGGAGTTTGCATTTACCTTTTAACAACATGCTTGATTTTAAAGAAGGAGAGAGCCATTCTCCAACTCCAAAGTCAGCTTTAAATTTTAATTGAACTGGGACTGTTAGAAGACCAATAGTGTTAAATCTTTAGAGAAAAGCAGAAACAAACATTTAGGAAGACATAAATTTTTTTTTTTTTTTTTTTTTTTTTTTTAGATAATATATACCCATACACCGTTTCACTCTGTTTCTTGGGATAGATGATTTGTCCCTTTTCTTCAGTTGTCTCATTTGTCCAGTGTTCTTCAGATTCCTTAACCTTCATTCTCCTAAAAGATAAAAACAAAAACCTTTCCCCAAGACTAATTTTGGGGATGTTCCTTTTTGGCAAGTTATTATCTGATTAAATGAAAAGGCATGTTTTATTGATACAAGTTAGTTTAAATTGGATGTTCATGCTGGTTGATGAACTATCACCTCCTCTAATTAAGAGGTCTCTCTTGTTCAAATCGAACCTTTATCAATTTTGATGGTACCCACAGCTTATCTTCTCCTGTAGAAACAAAAGCAAAACCACGTCCCCAATGTAATACATACCCTGGTTTCCATTCTGAGGTCAGCACATCCTTAAAGTATATAGGCTGATTTAATTCTGTAGTTTTTTCTATTATCCAATGTCTCTCTGCAGCTGTTGTTCCTTTCTCATTGGCATTCAGAAAATTCAAAGTTAGAAGAGCATTATGCAGTCTATTTCTGGGGGTTTTTGTTACCCATTTCTGTTTATTTAGCATATCCTTTAGAGTTCTGTTTGATCTTTCTATAACTGCTTGACCTGTAGGATTATGTGGTATGCCTGTAATATGCTTTATATTGTAATAAGCAAAAAACTGTTTCATTTTAACAGAGACATATGATGGAGCATTGTCAGTTTTGATTTGTGCAGGTATACCCATGATGGCCATAACTTCTAGAAATAAGTGATTACAGAATCAGCTTTTTCAGAACTCAAAGCAGTTGCCCATTGAAATCCTGAATAAGTATCGATAGTGTGGTGTACATATTTCAATTTTCCAAATTCTGCAAAGTGAAACACATCCATCTGCCAGATTTCATTTCTCTGAGTACCCTTTGGGTTACATCCTGCTGGTAATGGCGTTTCATTGTAGAAGGAACAAGTAGGACATTTCTTTACTATTTCTTTGGCTTGTTGCCAGGTTATGGAAAAATCCTTTTTTAAACCTTTACTATTGACGTGATGTTTTTTATGAAATTCTGAGGCCTCCAGCACATTTCCTATCAATAATTTATCAATCTCATCATTGCCTTGTGCTAGAGGGCCTGGCAGACCAGTATGGGATCGAATGTGAGTTATATATAAAGGATGATTCCTTTTCCTGATTGTATCTTGTAATTGAATAAATAGTGAAGTTAATTCTGAAGCATCAGGGATAAATTCTGCAGTCTCAATATGTAACACCACTCTTTCAGCATACTGAGAGTCAGTTACTATGTTGAGAGGTTCTGAAAAATCCATTAATACCAACAGAATAGCATACAATTCTGATTTTTGAACTGAATTATACGGACTTTGAACCACTTTACTTAAATTTTCTGATTTGTAACCTGCCTTTCCTTCTTTGTTGGCATCTGTATAAAATGTACGAACTCCAGATATGGGTTTTTGCCGTACAATTCGAGGCAAGATCCAATCAGCTCTCTTTATAAGATCAATTCTATTGCTTTTGGGATATTTGCTGTTAATTTCTCCCAAAAAATTACTGCAAGCTCTTTGCCAAGGTTCACTTTCTGTCCATAATTTTTCAATGTCCTCCTTAGTTAATGGTACGACAATTTCTGCTGGGTCTATGCCTGCTAATTGACGAAGTCTCAGTTTTCCTTTGTAAATCAAGTCAGAGATTTTTTCCACATAAGTTTTTAATTTTTTATTTGGTTTATTTGGTAAAAATATCCATTCCAATATAATATCTTCCCTCTGCATTAATATTCCAGTAGGAGAACGCCTAGAAGGTAAAATAACCAAAATGCAATCCAGCTTTGGATCAATACGATCCACGTGTCCTTCATGCACTTTCTTTTCTACCAAGGCCAATTCTTTCTCAGCTTCAGGTGATAATTCTCTTGGACTATTTAAGTCCTTGTCACCTTCTAAGGTTCTGAACAAATTAGTCAGTTCATCATTTTTTACCCCAACAATAGTTCGTAGATGAGAAATATCTCCAAATAATCTTTGAAAGTCATTAAGAGTCTGTAGTCTATCTCTCCGAATTTGCACCTTTTGGGGTCTAATTTTTTGTAGCTCTATTTTATATCCTAAATAATTAATAGAATCTCCTCTTTGTATCTTTTCAGGAGCAATTTGTAATCCCCAGCAAGGCAAAATTTTCTTTACTTCTTCAAATATTATTTCTAAAGTATCTGCATTTGAGTCAGCTAGTAAAATATCGTCCATATAATGATAAATTATAGATTTAGGAAATTTTTTATGTATCACTTCCAATGGCTGTTGTACAAAATATTGGCACAGAGTTGGGCTATTCAACATTCCCTGAGGGAGGACCCTCCATTGAAATCTTTTAACCGGTTGAGAATTATTATAAGTAGGCACTGTAAAAGCAAATCTTTCTCTGTCTTTTTCTTGTAAGGGTATTGAAAAGAAACAGTCTTTTAAATCAATAACTATGAGAGGCCATCCTTTTGGTAACAGAGTAGGCAAAGGCATCCCAGATTGTAGAGAACCCATTGGCTGAATTACTTTGTTAATTGCTCTAAGGTCTGTTACCATTCTCCATTTACCAGATTTCTTTTTAATAACAAATACAGGAGAATTCCAAGGGCTGGTTGATTCTTCAATATGCTGAGCATTTAACTGTTCTTCTACCAGCTCTTCTAAAGCCTGGAGTTTCTCTGTTGTTAAAGGCCATTGCTGGACCCATACAGGCTTGTCTGTTAACCATTTTAAAGGTAGAGCTGTTGGTGTCTTTGGAAGATCATCAGTTATTGTGCCCTGTTCTTGTATAATATGGATGGCTGGTGACCACTCATTAGAACAATATCTTCTAATATTTCTCTCAGTAACATGTGCTAGTTTATGATTTGTTTCTGAGATTGGAGGGATGTTAATCTGAGTATTCCATTGTTGCAACAAGTCTCGACCCCACAGGTTCATAGTTATGTTAGCCACATATGGTTTTAATTTTCCTCTCTGTCCTTCTGGACCTATACATTCGAGCCATCTTGCACTCTGTTTCACCTGAGATAATGTCCCAATTCCTAACAGTTGAACGTTTACCTCCTGAAGAGGCCAAGTTGGATGCCAAAATTCTGGTGCAATTATGGTAACGTCCGCACCTGTGTCTACCAGACCAGACAACAAAACACCATTTATTTTTATTGTTAATTTTGGTCTTTGTTCATTAATAGAAGTTTGCCAAAAAATTTTCTTTATGTTTTCTCCTGAATTTTCTATTCTCTCTGTTTCATCATCCTGACCAGCATGATTTATTCCAATAGGCATTTGGTTATTTAATTGCTCTCCAGAGCAGGCATTTCCTCTATGGCTGCAGGAAAGGTTTGAACTGGATTTGCACTGGGGGCCTGCCTGAGGCCCCTCTGGGAGTTTCCCGAAGACTGAGGCAAAGGATTACCCTGTCTGTCCTTTGTTGATCTACATTCGTTGGTCCAGTGTTTTCCCTTACCACACCTTCTGCATACTCCAGAAGGAAGGGGCATTCTGTTGCCATTGTTCCTTGAAGAAACATTGTTTCTGGGAATGACCTGTCTACAGTCCCTTTTCAAATGTCCTTGCTTTCCACATCCAAAACATCTAACACTCCTCAAACCTTTTGAAATTATTTCTCCTACCCATGTATCATCATGCTCATCAGCTTCAACATTAATTGTTTCTCTAATCCAATCTTCCATAGGTGCAGATCTTGCCCTTAATGGCCTGATTATTCTTTTGCATGCTGCATTCGCATTCTCAAAGGCCAAAGATTCAATTATTGCCTTACTGGCTTCTGAATCCGAGACCATTCTCTTTACTGCTGAAGCCAGTCTTTGTAAAAAATCTGTAAAAGACTCTTTTGGGCCTTGCATCACCTTTGTAAATGACTCAGATTTTTTTCCTGGTTCCTCAACTCTGTCCCATGCATTCAAGGCTGCCGTTCGACATAAAATTAGGGTTTGGACATCATATAAACATTGTGTTTGTGCTGAAGCATATTGGCCTTCGCCCATAAGCTGATCCTGGCAAACTTGTACTCCTTTATCCCTCCATTGTTTTTCTATGTTTTTAGCCTCCTCCTTAAACCAAGTCAGAAATTGAAGTCTCTGGCTGGGTTCCAGAACACCTTGTGCAAGGTCCCGCCAGTCCTGTGGTACTATCCTATTATATGTTGACCAAGTGTTTAACATTTGCTTTACATATGGGGAATGCATGCCATAAGATACTATTGCCTCCTTAAACCTTTTTAAATCCAACATTTCAATTGGAGCCCAAGTATTTTGTGTAGCCATTTGATCAGGCATCTGCTGTACGGTTACAGGATAAATTAAGGGTGACTGTGTGAAAACAGGCTTTCTTTCTGCAACCTTATGATCCCGACTTGAAACAACTTCACTGTTAATTTCTTCTGTCTGAATTTTTACAGGTTTAACAAGTTCTTCTAAAGCTGTTATCCTGGCACTTAAATTGACTATCTTTTTAAATATTAAAATGTGGATTATTATAGTGATAAGGTGCATAATTCCACCCATACTAATATTATATAGTTGTTCCATTGCTAGACTGCCTAAAATTTCGAACAAAAACCAATTTTCTTCCAATGTACACATAAAACCCATTTGTTTTTTAATGTGGAAAAAATTTCTCTTTTAGATAGTTTCCTTTAAAATATCTGATATATTATGACTTACCAAATCTGTGTAGAACAGTAGAAATTCGAGGGGATTTTCAAAGCAGCCACCTAGTGTCCCAGGTGTAAATCCAAAGAGAAAGAGAGAGAGAGAGAGAGAGAGAGAGAGAGAGAGAGAGAGAGAGCAAGAAAGCGTAGCTGGCTAAAGTTTAAATGCAGCCACGTGTTCCCTCTTGTGCCGAGTCAAGGCTTGGGTCTGACTTCCTTAAGCTCCGACCACGTGCGTTGGCTTTACAGGCAGAGCCCTGTTCGGCAGGGCAGGTCTGAGTTGTTTGTAGCACCGGCTTTAAGCAAGCAGGATTTAAGCAAGCAGCTCACCGATAGTCCAGCCTGAGGTCAAGCAGAACTAGACCCAGGCTAAGAAGCCGCTGCTCGGACTAAGAAGCTGATCGCCGCCGGCCGCCGCCGCCACCGCCACCGCCGCGGGCCGCCTGCCGCCCTTGCGGGAAAGCGGACCTGCCGCCAAGCCAAGCAGTTTTTAATGGATTCTTGCCCCACGTTGGGCGCCAGATGTAGATGTAACCAACCGTCTTATTAAATAAGAAACACAGAAACAATGTAAAAGAGAAAGCCGAGAAGTCAGAGCTCAGAGCTAAAATCTCACCCTTCTTCCTGCTGTCCCAGCTTCGCGAAAAGAGACCTACTTCCTGTCGGTTCGTTTTTTTTAAAGTATGTTGTTCTGCCTTCTCATTGGTTGTAAACCCAAACACATGACTGCCTCGTCACTGTCTGAATGTACAGCCCCCTAGGTCTTAAAGGCGTATGTCTCCAATGCTGACTGTATCCCTGAACACACAGAGATCTTATGGGATTAAAGGCGTGTGCCACCACCGCCACACTCTTGCTATGGCTCTAATAGCTCTGACCCCCGGACAACTTTATTTATTAACATACAATCAAAATAATATTTCAGTACAATTAGATTACCACCACACTCACATACCACACACATATACACACACCACACACATGAACACCACACACACACAACACACCTCACATACACATATCACACACACCTCACACACATATATCACATATACCACACACACATCACACATACCACGCATGCACACCACACACACACCACATACACACCATAAACAGGCACACCACATACACACCACACACACACACTACACACATGCCACACACACACACACACACACACACACACACACCACATGCATACCACACACACACCACACACAAGCACAACACACACACACCCCACACACATGAAAAGGAAAGAAGGAAACGAAGAGAAGGAATAGTTCAGACTGGCAAAGACAGTTGAGAGGGTAAAGACGCTTGCTTCACCAAAGGTCCCTCAGGTATGGAATGAACTAAGTGCCAAGCTATTGTCCTGGGGCCTGAAAGGGTTAGCGTCCAAGGGGTGGGGACGGGGACACTGAGGAGGATTGTCCTTTGAGATACAAGATTTATCGAGAAAGCTATTAATTCCAAGAAAAGAGAGATGCCGGAGACGGACAGCATGGGGGCGGGGGGGGGGGGGGCGCGCGCGGGACGCTGGGGAAGCTCAGGCCCATGTGGCAGAGTGTTTGTGCTTCCTTATAGGCCACAGCGACAGGGGACGCTTCCATGCCACACGGTTGATGAGTGGTCCATAGCTCACATCAGTGTGAGCCCTCTTCTGTGGGTGCTCAGTGGAGTGCTCCTGTGGAGGCGCCAGTGTGACATAGGAACCCACCCTCCAGTGATCTCCTCAGTCATGTGATTACTAAGTCATGGGACTTAGTAATCCCAGCTGGCGGGGGATGGGGAGTGGGGTCTTGTGTTGCCAGGAGAAGAGAAGGAACCTTGGTGAGTGTGACTGAGAGGATGTGGGGGAATGAGAGAGGAGGGACACAGGTAGTGTACCCAGTGTCCAGGCAGAGGATGTGGCAGCGTTGGTAGCTTTCTGATGTCTTAGAATCTGATGGACTGGGCGTGTGCAAACTTCCTTGGGGAAACTGAGAATTAGGGGTCCGTTGCTGTCCTGGAGTCTAGGCCCCAGGGGGATCTGCAGAAGTGTCCAGATTCACATAGAGGCTCCTGTGGGGCGCCAGGGAAACGCTTCCTGTCCCTTCCTCTGCAGCAGCTTTAGGAAAGGGGCCGCTGCAGGTGTGTGCAGCCTGGTTGGCCCCCCAGCCCCAAACCTAACAAGGGCATTAACTACATCGAAGTATAAATCTCTAAAATTTTACTTCACTTTGGTTGGTCAGCCTGGGCTTCCAAATCTGAGCAGAAGGAGAGGTGGTGAGCCTACACCCATGTTGGGGTACTAACTCAGTAGTGGCCGTGGTTGGGTCTGTAAGATGTCCTTTGCTGTACTGAGGCACCTCATGCTCGTGGTACCTATTGGGAAACGCACTCTTATTGTTCCCATTTTACAGAATGGGAAGTAGGTTCTGTGACTGGGGCAAGGCTACCCGTTAGGGAGAGGTGAACCTGGGGTCCTGAAGTTCTAGTGCTTCTCTGTATGGGAGCATGCTCCTGGAGTTTTTCACGACATGTGAAATCTAGTCAAGATTCTGCCTGAGGCGTCCCCATGAAAGGTGCAGGGAGAGTGGCCATAGGCCGAGCACAGACTGCTCCTGAGGCTGCAGGACCTGCTCTGGTCCCCCTGTGAGAGGCATGGCAACTTGAAGATTCCTAGTTTTCTTTCTTTCTTTCTTTCTTTCTTTCTTTCTTTCTTTCTTTCTTTCTTTCTTTCTTTCTTTCTTTCTTTCTTTTTTTTTTTTTAAGATTTATTTATTATGTATACAGAGGAGGGTGCCAGATCTCATTACAGATGGTTGTGAGCCACCATGTGGTTGCTGGGAATTGAACTCAGGACCTCTGGAAGAGCAGTCGGTGCTCTTAACCTTTGAGCCATCTCTCCAGCCCGATTCCTAGTTTTCTAATGGGAAGCAGGAAGGGAACAATGGCCCCTCCCTACCCAGCAGGGTGGCCTCGCCCCCTGAACAACTGTCCCAGGATGGTCTTTGTTACTCACTAGCCCTCATTAGACACAGAAAAACAGAGGGATTGGGGGACCAATCATTGGTGGCCAAGTGATTCCTTCTATTTTAAAGGAGGAGAGAAAAATGCTTACAGAGCGAATCCAGAACGGCCCCTGAAGAGCAGGCAGAGGAGTGCTTTCTATTGTAGCAACTGATTTTTGTCTGAATGTATCCACACACCAGAGACCAGAAGGATGTTCACAACAATTTTTGCCGTGTATATATGTATGTAGTGTACGCTCATGGGCGCACATGTGGAGGCCAGCAGAGGCTTTCAGGTATCCTGCTCTATGACTCTGTTGACGAGGTATCTCACTGAACCTTGTATTCACTGTCTACCCATCCATCCATTCACTCACCTATCCATCCATCTACCCTACCCACCCACCTATCTATCCATCCATCCATCCATCCATCCATCCATCCATCCATTTATCCCACCCATCCACCCATCCATCCATCCTATCCATCCATCCATCCATTCATCCATCTGTCCTTCTGCCCATCCACCCACCCACTCATCCATCCACCCATCCACCCAACCATCCATCCATCCACCCACCCACCCACTCACTCATCCACCCACTCATCCACCCACTCATCCATCCATCCATCCATCCATCCATCCATCCATCCATCCATCCATCCACCCATCCACCCATCCATCCATCCATCCATCCATCCATCCATCCATCCATCCATCCATCCATCCATCAGCTAGAGTAGCTGACCCATCTTCATGTCTCTGCCCTCCACAGCTTGGAAGTTAAGGTTGTGCCCTAGTCACACCCAGCTTTTTATGTGGGTGCTGGGGATCCGAACTCAGATCTCCATGCTTGCACAGCCAACACTCTTACCCACTTCCCCAACACCAGCTTACAACAATCTGACTTATATTCTTAAAGCAGCCAGAGCATTGAAGGCTAGGGGTTGTGATTGGCTCTTCTACGCCAATGGAGGAGTCCCTGGGCTCTCTTCAGCTTTGATCATGTGAGTCAAGGCCTGGAGTTCCCTCTGATTTGACCCTTTCTCCCTCTGCCCCTTCTACACACCCAATCCCCCCCCCGCCCCCCAGGCATTCTCACAACACTGCTCCATTCCTAGGCTGTGCTCAAGCTCTTGGCCTTCAAGATAGGTCAAGCACTTCTTTGGCTGCCTCGCATTCTGCTTTAAACTGGCTAGAAGTTGTTTGGGGTGGGCAGGCAGAGGATGTTATAAGGCTAGCTTACCCAGGGGCCTCTCCCTGAGGCCCTTGTTCATTGACATAGAATACTCTTTCCTTCCCCGTTGAGTTGGCCTACCCTTGGTCTGTTATAAAAAGGCGGAAGGATGAAATAGGGATCGTGGGGTGTGGTATTTTGAACAAGAGTACCCCACACCAGCTCATTATATGCTCATTTGAATGTTTATCTCCAATTGGTGGAACTGTTTGGGAAGGATTAGGAGGTGTGGCTTTGTTGGGGGGTGTCACTCAGGGTGGGCTTTGAGGTTTCAAAATCCCACACTATTCCCAGTGTGCTTTCTGCCTCTTTCTTGTGGACCCAGATGTGAGCTCTCAGATGTTCCTGCCGCCATGCGCATAGTTAAATGTTTTCTCTTATAAGTTGCTTTCAGTTATGATGTTTAATCACAGCGAAAGAAAAGTAACTAACACACAGGGCTGTGAAAGCCCACTTTACCCTGTCCATATACTTAATGGATCAGAATACTTCATTTCAGTTCTTTTTGAAATACGTATTTCATTGAGCCAGCCATGATCATTAGAACATTAGAAATAATGTCCCTTAGTCGCCATTCCAGCTTATAGAATTCTGAGGAAGAAAAGTTCCAGAACAATGATATGGTACACTTCCCACAAGTCGAAGATGTCTATGAGCTTCTTAAATCTCATTATGACAGTCTCACATGCTGGGGAGTCTGTGGGTGACACCAGGGATCCCCACAGCAGAGATCAGAATAGCAACAAAACCGTGGTTATTATAACCACTACCTGCCTGCCTCACAGGCCCTGGGTTAAACAGTACAGATCTAAAATGAAAAGACACGGTCTCTGCACCCAAAGGCTCCTGGGCTTTGTACCAAAAGCATGAATTGAAACCTGTGTGTGTGTGTGTGTGTGTGTGTGTGTGTGTGTGTGTGTGTGTGTGTTTCTGTGTATGTGTGTGAGAGTGTGTGTGTGTGTATTTCTGTGTATGTGAGAGAGGAGAGAGAGTGTGTGTGTGTGTTGCTGTGTATGAGAGAGAGAGAGAGAGAGAGAGAGAGAGAGAGAGAGAGAGAGAGAGAGAGAGAGAGAAGTCTGTGTCTGTGTATGTGCACACCAGATGTCAACCTCAGGAGCTTCCCACATTGTTGTTGAGACAGTGCCTCTCACTTGGACCTGGAGTCATCGATTAGGCTGGCAGGCTGCTGGCTAGTAAGTCCCAGGAAGCTTGTTTCCGCCTCCTCAGAGCTTGGACTTTAGGTGTGCACCATCACACTTGGCTTTTCTGTGGGTGCTGGAACCCATAGGTTCTCACGAAAGCCCTCTCTCTCTGGCCCCTGAATTCTCTCTTCCCACGCTACAGGCCCCAAGTGACCAGCCCCAGCCCCGTCAACCGCCCTCAGGGGTGAGTGTGGATCGGCCCCTTCCCCTTGTACTCCTTCATGCTGCTGTGTGCCAGGTTTCGCGTGCATGATGTGTATGTGTGCGGCCTTTCATACTTCACCCCCAGGAATTCTGGGCTTTGCTACTCAGCTGATATCCCAGAGATGAAGAGGAAATGTGTTTATTCATTTAAATGCTTCATGTGAGGATCCGCTCAGCTGAACACCTGGATTGTATTTTGATAATGTCCTGATGTTGATGTTGAGAGAGCTTGATAATTCAATAACGATGTAATGCATCTTATTTTTTTTTTTTTTTACAGAAACTTGGCTGGATTTCGGCTAAGTAAACAGAAGAGGTTTCTTTTGAGAAAATGGTAAAGGAACACATTTGCAGACCCACCAGATGAGAGACCAGCACTCCTCTGGCAGTTCCGTCTGCATTTGGCACTTCTTAGGTCACCTCCAGAATGACACAGGTCTCTGCGGGCCTCATCCCATCTGCTGTCTGTCATGGCCTGGGGCCTATCACTCCTAAACCGCCCCTCCTGCCTTGCAGGCAGGCCTGGCTTTCAGTGTGAGCAGCCCCCACCCCCACCCCCCAGCAGCCATGCCTCCTGTAACATTTCCACATGTCTCAGGATAACATATCACCCTGAGTCTCTGTCCAACCAGCAGCTACAGGAGGAAACTGCCTGATGTCATTCTGGGCTGACTCCAAAGCTGTCCTAATAGCTAAGATGGGAGCTACTTTCAAAGCTGAAAGCAAGCAGACAAACGGCCCGAAACCTGTTGTTCACACTAGCACCAGGCTATCAGAGATAGCCCCGTGGCCTCTTGTGGTCACTGAACGGAAGATATGTAGCCAGTTGCCAGGGTAAAGACAGTTCCATCCTGCCTGTTTCCATGGTCCATCCCTCACCTGGGAGCCCCCGGGAGAAGGCCAGTAGGGTGTGGGCAGCGGTGACATTTAGTGAAGGGAGTCTCTAGATCTGGTTTTCATCGGAAGACTCTGGTGGCTCCACAGCCCTCCCGGAGGCGTGCTGGTCATGGCGCTGCTTCTCTGGCTTGCCATACTCCAGTTGAACAATTTTGTGAGCATTCTGGCAGCCTCTGTACCCGGAAAGTGCCTTCCTTGGCCAGGGAACTAGAAATACTAGCTCATGGGAGCTTAGACCGGCCAAGACCAACTGCAGATTTTGCACATGGAAGGCAAGGACCTGAAAAGCCAAATTTTGAAAGAATGCAAAAAGTGGTAGGTAGAGGAAAGAGCCAAACACTGGGGCGGGGGAAGGGGGGGGGATTTTAAGCAGAGAAAGAAAACATCGACCAGGACAGATGCCGCACAGTGGAGTGGAGGGAACTGTGATGGTTCCGAGAGAGGCTGAAAGCTGCTGGTTCTTGCTCAGGCCGGAAACCCTTCACTGCATTGTGAAGACATCTTGGATATGTCCAATAGCGTAGGCATCTTCTGTGTCCTTTGCTGGGTTTCAAGCCGATAAACAGAGGAGGATGACCGGGGTGGGAGCTGTGTGAGTGGAAAAAATGGAAGGTCTGCAGTTAATCATAAAAAAAAAAAAAAAGATGGGTATAGATCAGTGGTAGAGTCCTTGCCTGACATGCTGGAAGATTCCATCCCTTGTAACAAGGAAGGAAAAAAGGGAGTGAGGGATGGATGGATGGATGGATGGATGGATGGATGGATGGAGGCAGAAAGCAGTGTGTGTGTGTGTGTGTGTGTGTGTGTGTGTGTGTGTGTGTGTGATTCTCAAATAACACCTGAGATTTGTCACCAGCCAGGCGTGAGCGTCTCCTAATGCAAGGTCCTTAGGAATCCTCGCACCAGATTGAGCTGGGCAGCTGTCCTCACACAGTCCTGTGTCCTCATGTGTCTCACAGTCCTAATGTCCAGTGAAGGACGACACTAGATGGTCCTACAGACTGCTGGACCACCCATCAGAGAAGCTGCAGTTTCACACCAGCTCAGCTCAAATGAAAGAGAGCATAATCTGTCTTCCATCTGGTCCTCTTGGACCGCTTGGACACGCTGGAAAGAAACTGACAGTTTTGGGGTGGTTTGCTGGCCAAGGTTGCTGAAGGCATGGGCATTTGGAGTCCTAGCAGCCCCAGTGCAGACTGCCCTCAGTGCAGCTCATCATTTATCACCAACCCTTCCCTGCAGGTCACCTGCCGACTGTGGCCTGTCCCAACGCCAAACCAGTGGGGACAGATGGCCCAAGATGATGAGACGACCTCAGAGCAGCCACAGTGTTGGGACTAGAATGCCCCGATTTTACCGACAAGGAAGCTGAAGGCAGGCAGGAAGAAACCACTGCTTCCGGTTCACGCTCCGCTTCCCCGCTGGCTTTTCCCCTCCTCCACTTTCACGTGCATGTGTACATGTTCACATGTGTGTGGGCACACGTGTGTGTGTGTGTACGGAACGCGGAGGGCCAAGGCTGATGTTGGGAATCATCTTTGGTTGTTCTCTCATCTCATTCACTAAGGCAGGGTCTGTCACTCAAACCAGAGCTGGTCCTGTTGGTCCGCCGTGCCCACCTCCTAAGGCTCAAGTTACAGGTGGGCGGCAGTGGCTGCCTGGCTTCTACATGGCTTCTCGGATCCAAACTCAGGGTCTTATCTTACTCTTGCAGGGCAGGTGTTTTAACACAAATCTCTCAGCCCAGTGATTATTTCTGAACTCCAAAGCTCAACGGAATACACGGTCCAAGGAAGATCTTTCTCAAACGATGTTTGAGAAAGGAGCGAAGCGGGGTATGAAGGAGGGGAACGTGCTAAGCTCCCTCCTGTGCCGGTGTAGACCTCACCCCACGGCCTCTCCCCAGAGTGCCGGCCACTGTGCCTCTCACTGTTGCTCGCTGTGGTCAGTGCTCTCAGGAGGTCACGACCTGTTGTCCAGAAAACATTATTGACACCATCAGACCCCAAAGCATCATCAACAGAATACTGGGACAGCATTTGGGTGGCTCCCTGGTCCATCCGAACAGCGTCAGAGAAGCCAAGGAGGTATTTGGTTTACATCCTTGCTGAGGGGCGATGGCAGGGTACCCATTTAGGCTGGGGTTTGTGATTGAGTAGGACTCAGGAGTAAGACATCACCTCCACTCCCAGAGAGTAGAGTCTAGGAGAGTCGAGTGTAAGTTTCCATAGGACACACGCAGAATGGAACTTAACAGATTATCCAGCAGGGCATGCATGTGAATCGGTAGGGTTCAACAAATCAATAAGGCAGGGCCTGAGAAACAGGCCGAGAGAGAGCAGAGGAGGTCTGCCCCAGCTCAGACACTGTCAGAGGCAGAGAAAGATTAGATGCAGGATCTGGGCTGCTCATGAGACCCGGCAGTGGTGAGCTTAGCCAGTCGCCAAGGCAACAGAGCTCCCCTGTAGATTCTACAGGTGGCAATAGGGGGATTGGAGGGTGAGGGGGAACTATAAAGGGAACTGAGTCCAGCTGAACTATTTTCTTTGTTGTCTCGGGCCGCCCGACTCCACGTTCCGCCAGCCTTGGGAATCCATGGCTGCCCTTCCCTTTAAGGATGGTTCGGGCTCAGAGTAGGGTGTGACCCTCTTCTCAGCCTCAAAGCCCTCTGGGTGATGTGACCTTCTCCAACATCCAGACACTGTGTCTTCTATCCCAGGGGTGCTGCTGGATCCTTGCTCACACCCCGAGAGTTTTATGACCTTCTTGGGGAGTTAGGCACATTTGAGAGGCACGGCAGAGAGCACTCAGGCAGCCGTGGTCTCAGGCCCACCTGAGCATGGCGCCTGCGTGGCCCATGGAAGATGCTTAATAGATGTTTGGGAAGGAGGAAAGGGAGGCATGGAGAGAGAGGAGACTTGCCAAGATCAGAACAATGGTTGTGTAGAGTCGGGCCTCACTCCGCAGCCTCCACAGGCATGCTCACAAATCTTTATTCACACGCTCGCTGGCCTCTTAGAGGAGCTAAGGACCTGAGCATTCCATATTGGGGTGAGGGTTTGAAGTGACCAGGACAAGCTCACAAAGGGCCCCACACCAGGACAGACAGGAAGAACATTGTTGGGATAGTCTCAGAGTCACAGGTTAAAGTCAGTGGTGATCAAGGTTTGTTCTTTTTGTTTTGTTTCTGAGACAGAGTTTCTCTGTGTAGTCCTGGCTCTCCTGGAATTTGCTCTGTAGACCAGGCTGGCCTCGAACTCACAGAGATCTTCCTGCCTCTGCCTCCTTGAGTGCTGGGATTAAAGGTGTGTGCCACCACTGCCCAGCTCAAGGTTTGTTCTGTAATCAGAAGAAGGAATCACCGTTAGAGACCATGTTAGCTTACACAAACCTGCTAGACAGAGCCACCGTGTCCTCTCAGCTCTGTTTCCTAGTTTGCCTTGCTTTCTACTGCTGTGAGAAACACCATGACCAGAAGCAACTTCGTGAGGAATGGGAAAGGCTTAGATGTCTACGTCACAGTCCGTCACTGAGTGAAGTCAGGATAGGAACCTGTAGGTTCCTGAAGCAGAAATCACGGAGGGCTGCTGCCCACTGGCTTCCACCCTACAGCCGTCTCAGCTTGTTGTCTTACACAACCCAGGGCCGCCTGCCCGGGGATGGCACTGTCCACAGTCAGTGGAGCCTTGCTACATCAATCCTTAGTGAAGAAAATGCCCCACAGACATGCACACAGGCCAATAAGATGGAAGCAACTCCTCAACTGAGGTTCCTTCCTACGGAACTCTAGTTTGTGACGAAAACTATCACATCCCTCTTACCCAAGTGTCATCCCCACCCTAATCTCCAAAATGGCTGGAGCAGTGGAGCAATACTAATTCATTTCCCTTCATGGAGGAGCGGGGAAACTGAGGTACAAAGAACTCCAAGGATTATCTCAAGCTCTTTTGCTATTGGGACAGAGACATACAAATTGAGATGCCTCCTCTCCCAAGCTCACGGCTTCTCTGCTAGTTCTAGGCCATCCTGGAGATTCCCAGGAGCCCTGGTTGTGTCTGGGCAAAGGCATGCTTCAGTCTGGCATTTCAGTCTGGCAGTCCAGCCAGAGCAAACATCTCCTGGTGTTATAATCCCTTCAGTGAGAAAGCCAGGTTTGAATCACTTGAGATGTTATCTCCAGCAAAGTAGATGTAAGCATTACAGCTCTGAGGGAAAAGGTATCCTGGCAGTCAGGATCCAAGGAATACCACAAAGTCACACCACACAACAAACTTCACACAAGAGATTTATTGGGAAGACACAGGGAGGTGGCTGCCTCTGCTTGGGAGAGAAGTAGCAGAGAACTGAGCAAGAGGCATGTTTTATTTATGTTTTTTGGGGGGTGGACTTTTCCAGGGTAGAGATTTCCAGGGTGGGGATTGGTGGGATTTCAAGTTCTGGAATTGAGTTTGGACTTTTTACCCTACAATAGGACCCCCAAAACCATTAGGGACTGTGGTTTGGTCTAAGGAGGTAAAGATTTAGTAGCTGCATGGACTGTCAGTGAAGACATTTATGCTTGCTGGACTTCTGGTCATTTATGCATTGGCCTGATGGTAACTTGACTCTGGTAACCTGAAGAAAACCCAAACTAGAAAAACCTATTCTTTCCTCACAGACACTTTAGAGACCTGACCAACATTAGAAGCTAACAAGGCTTTCTGACTGTCTTCTCTGGGTCTGTCTTGGTTAGGACTCTTTCTACCAGGCCATTGCTGGGTCTCGTGACAAATTTTCCTTTCGATGGCTTTTGTGGCTGACATGGTTAGCTCAGGCTTGGGATGACATGAAACATCTAAGATGGACAGCATATATACTTGTTTGTTCATTATTTGGTTATTAACCTACCTCCCCCCCCCCATACAACCAAGGTAAGAAATGCTTTAAGAGAAAAGCCACTCCCTGATGATAGTCAAACCGCCCTTCATTGTATAGCAGTTTCCTCCAGGGTTAAAACCTTCCATCCTGAAGAAAAGCTTCTTGAGACACAGGATGTAAAGGAAAATAAATAAATAAAAGCAGGAGAGGGGGATATTTTGGGATGAAATATTTTAGAAAGAGGTAAAACAACACAATGTTCTAGGGGGGAGTGAAACACTCCATCCTGCAGGAAAGTTTCATTAAGACAGGAAGAGAACAACTCATAATAGCTTAAGGAAGTTCCTGAAACTGACCAGATTCACTAGGCCCCTCCCTCCCCTAGAGTAAACAGTAAAGACTGCTGAGAGTCACTCTCAGACAAGCTGAGCTCAGACAAGCTAAGCTCCAAAGATGAAGTAGGGACCAGCTACACTGCCTTGAAGAAACTAAGACCCGCAGAGCTGCCTGGAAGAGGTGTAGACCAACCGAGGCACCTGGAAAGGACATTCTCCCATCTGCTGAGCTGACTGTAGCCTGTGCAGTGTGCTCCAGGTTCCCAGTGTCTGTGAGCTGTCAGCCATGCTTGGGATGGCCTTTGGGGATGAGTCATTTCTGCTCCTGTAAGTATCCCCAGTAATGCTCATGGGTTCACCAAGGTGGACTCTGGTGGTATCTGTACTTTGTTCTGTTACGGGTTTCCTATCTGGGGTGGGTGGACGTGTGTGTTATCTCTCACGCCCTGCAGCACCCCTCCACAATCACCCGGCACAGCTGCCCTCTTACACTCTGCTCCCCCAGCACCATTTACTCATTTGCCATATTTTAAAGTTTGCCAAAGACTTTTTGACTGTATGTTCTCACTTGATCCTCACAAAAATGCCGTGGAGCAGGCCAGGAGGGCATGGCCAGAGCGGCAGGAGTCATGTCCCATGATGTTGCTAGTTAACATTTATTGAACTAATATTGATTCCTATGTATTTATAGGTGACATCTAGTCAGATTTGCTGATGTGGTTCCCAGGACTCTTTCAGACCACACCAGGTGCTCTCTTCTAAGGCTAGAAATGAAAATGACTTTTCCACTGGACATAGGTTAAGAGACTTAATATGGTGTATTAAGACTTAATATGCACAGCAACTTGGTAGATCCTAAGGAGTCATGCTTCATCTGGAAAACAAACCAGAGACTCTCATGCTTGCAACACAAAGACACTCTTGGAGAGGAATAATTTATTGAGATGATCAGTGGCTTTTAAACACTTTTTGTTTTGTTTTGTTTTGAGAGAGTTTCTCTGTGTAGTTTTGGTGCCTGTCCTGGCTTTTGCTCTGTAGCCCAGGCTGGCCTCAAACTCACAGAGATCCACCTGGCTCTGCCTCCCGAGTGCTGGGACTAAAGGCGTGCGCCGCTGCTGCTGCTGCTGCTGCTGCTGCCGCCGCCGCCGCCGCCGCCGCCGCCGCCGCCGCCGCCGCCGCCGCCACCACCACCACCACCCAGCTGACTTTTAAACATTTTTAAAAACATTCTTAAGATCAACTCTGGCTCAGGCAGTAGCTCAATGATAGAATACTTGCTGGGCATATGCTAGGCTCTGGGTTCAATCCCCAGCCCTAAGTAAAACAGAGAAGATCAAGTCTTACCAAGCAGCTTGGTTCAGAGAACCCAAAGCCTTGTTTATTATTTTTTAGATAATTTATAAAAATTACTGGGTAATTTATGAATTTATTTCCATCAGTCTTGGAGACTGGAGAGCCTGAGGCCACATCTGTTAAGAATCTTCTTGTGATGGGGAGAGTCCCAAGATGGTACAGGGATCACCTGGCTACTGCAATGGCCTAGCTCAGGCCTCCTCTGATCAACATGACTTGGGGAATATTCAAGTCATAGCGGGGTCTTCAGAGAAACCCTTTATTGATGAGGAAATGGACCCAGAGGCCCAGGGAGAGGCCATGTGGCGATCGGGTAGCTGAGCAGAAGCTGGGGCCACAACCAATGTAATCAGTGTATTCCCATTGGAGGTCCCTTACCAAGAACGGGTTGATCTTCCCAGGTCACCTTTAGAGCGTGTACCTCCCCACTTCCTTTCTGCTTTCCAACCCCATCCTGCCATTTCTTCGGCCTTTCTCAAGCTGGTCCCTCCTTGCAGAAAGCATTTCCACCTGTGAACTTCGAGACCTAGGTCAAAGTGTCTCCTCTCCCCAGGAAGCCCTCCGGATCCCAGCCAGAGAGACTTCTTCCTTACATTTGAGTCCCCCCAGATCTGCTGGTGAGAGTCGGGATGCTCTGCTTTGCCTTAGAACCATTTGTGCCTTAGTCCCGCCCCTAAAGGCCAGCCCTCCTTAAGAGGCCACAGGACTGAAAGCAGCTCTTCCAACTTTGATGTACGCTTCAAAAAGCATCATTCAAAACTGTCATCCCAGTGTGCGTATTCAAAACAAATCTGGCTATGTAGCCCAGCCTGGCTTTGAATTCAGTCCTCCAGCCTCTGTCTCCTGAGGCAGTACTACCTCAGCTTTGTTAATGGGATCGCCCTGTGGAATCAGCCTCAGTACTACAGTCCTCAAGCCCTGGCTAGATTACAGTAGAGCTGTTTTAAACGATAGGAGGCAGTTGCTCTGGACTGTCTCCTGCACAGCCTCAACAGAGCAGGCCAACACTCAAAATGGACTCATGATGAAGTCCACTGAGCTTTCTATCTGACCTGAGACATCAAGATTGGACACACTGAGCTCCAATTTCCTGAATGTGCCAGTTGGAAGTGCAGAGGAATTAAGTTCTTCTACCTTAGTCCTTCCACGGATCGCTAAAGAGCCACTTACCACAAATCAGTTGTTTTTATATTTCTCTGTCTACCTGTCCTCACTGTATTAAAAAAAAAACAACCTGGAAAATGACCGATCTATATTTTGGTTTTGTTTTCTTCAGCCATTTTGTGTCTATAAAGCCAACTCCCTCAGTTTGGCTTATTTTGGAATACTTGATTTTGTTTTATGCAATCAAAATATTGCTAGATTCTAAAATTGAAAATAAAGCCAATTAAGATTGCTACATTGTGTTCTTTGTCCTTTGACAAAGCAAAACAACATTGTTCCTATCTTGTACTCATCCTCTTGGTTTTTGCTTTGTTAGTTTTTGTTTTTATATTTTGTTTTGTTTTTTTTTGACAGGGTATTACAATATAGCCCTGGCTGGAATCAGCCATTGGCAATCCTCCTGCCTTAGCCTCTTGAATTCTGGGATTACAAGCATGAATCACCACACTTGGCATATTCGTTCCCATCTTAATTGAATGTTGACCATGCGACTCACACAAGCTTCATGTGTGACTGGGCCCTTACAGTGGCCGAGGAGTCACACTGGCCTGGCCACTCCCAGAGCTGCTGATTTCCAGTTTCCTGTATACACGCGCGCGCACACACACACACACACACACACACACACTGCTCTTCTCAGAGGGGCCGGAGGCAAGCCACAAGGACGGCATCGGCACACTTCATCCTGCCTGGCGGGCCTCATCAGCACTCCATCATGAGTGGGGGTAAGGGCTCCTTAGGCCCCATCTCTACCTGAAGAACTACAGGTAGTCAGTGGTTTCTGGAAGAGAGGGAGTCATAGTCCTCAGTGGTGTAGACACTGGTCAGTTGCCCTGGCTCAAGTGAATAACCCCCGACCCATGCTCAGGGAAGCAACCCTAATTAAATGTAACCGGGTACAGAAAACCAAAAAATACGTAACCAGGAGGGAGAGCTGCTGGGGAGAAGGCGGCGTTTGGTAGGAGGGGGGTGAAGGGGGGTAAAGAGGGGGAGAAGGACTAAAGTGCATGTGTATGTATGAAATCGGAGAAGAATAAATAAATTTTAAAATCCCTAAAAACTGCAGCAGGAATTTTTAAGCCCCTCTAAAATTGCACAAGGGTTGGTAGTTATTTGGGAGTTCTGATTGACAGTGGCTACATCTGAGCTGTCTTTTGAGAAAGGGACTGAATATAATCTTGGTCTCCGGGTAGCTTAGGAGAAGGGTTTCCTGATGCAGATGGTTAGAACGCAGTCTTTAGGGAACTAGAAATTGAGTCCAGTTCAAAGGTCAGCTCCCGTATGGTTGCACCCCAAACCTGAGTCAGCCGTGGCCTCTTGTCCCCGTTTTAGATGCTCTGACCCTATGCGACTCCATTTTTATTTTCTTCCTTGGTAGGAAGTAAGGTCTTTGCAAATGAAATCAAGTTAAGATGAGGTCACACTGGAATGGGGGGGGGGGCTCTATTATTGTATGATTGTTTTTCCTTAGAAGAAGGGGCCTGGGGATGCAGCTCAGTAGTAGAGCATTTGTCTACTCTGCATGAGGCCCTGAGTTCAATTCCCAGGACCACGCACAAGAAGAGATGCAACTCAGTGAAAAAGTACTGCCTAGCATGCATGGAGGCCTGGCCTAGAGAGATAGATACACAGAGAGAGGTGGGGGGGAGAGAAGAAGGGGGGAGAGAGGGGGAGAGGGGGAGGGAGGGAGGGAGAGAGAGAGAGAGAGAGAGAGAGAGAGAGAGAGAGAGAGAGAGAGAGAGAGACCGCCATGTGAAAAAGCAAGGCCTTGGACTACTTTGAGAAAGGAAATCTTCTCTAGAGGCTTTCAGACACAGCGAGGCTCTACAGCCACTCTGCCTTCTTACCTCAAGCCTCAAAAACCGTAAGAGAATAACTGTCTCTTGTCTGGAGCCACCTAGTTCCCAGGTACTTCATTACAAGAGCCCTGAACCACTCACAGACGAGACAGGGCCTGCCCACCCAGGACTCACGTAGTCTGGGGAGGTAATGACAACCGACATGAATGAAGAGCAGAAACCGACAGGTTCTGGTTAAGTGTGCTGGAGGAATTCATTAGGGCTGGTGCACCGGCTGGTTGTGTGTGCCAACTGGACACAAGCTAGAGTCATCAGAGGAAGGAGCCTCCGGTGAGGAAATGCCTCCATGAGATGCAGCTGCAAGGCATTTTCTCAATTAGTGATCAATGGGGGAGGGCCCAGCCCATGGTGGGTGGGGCCATCCCTGGGCTGGTGGTCCTAGGTTCTAAGAAAGCAGGCTGAGCAAGCCATGGGGAGCAAGTCAGTAAGCAGCACCCCTCCGTGGCCTCTGCATCAGCTCCTGCCTCCAGGTTCCTGCCCTGTTTGAGTTCCTGAACGGACTTCTTCAGTGATGAACAGTGGTGATAGGCTAGTATAAGCCAAATAAACCCTTTCCTCCCCAACTTGCTTTTTGGTCACGGTGTTTCATCGCAGCAATAGAAACCCTAAAATAGCTAGCTTTAGTGTTTTTTTGTTTTTGTTTTTCTTTTTCTTTCTTTCTTTTCTTTTTTTTTCTTTTCTTTTTTTTTTCGAGACAGGGTTTCTCTGTGTAGCTTTGTGCCTTTCCTGGAACTCATTCTGTAGATCAGGCTGGCCTCGAACTCACAGAGATCCACCTGCCTCTGCCTCCCGAGTGCTGGGATTAAAGGCGTGCGCCACCACTGCCCAGCTCTAGCTTTAGTTTTTACTAGGAGAACAGCTCACAGTTGCAGGGGGAGAAGGGTTCTTCAGATCGTGAAGGGGCCTGGGACATGAGGGAAATGGTCACAGAACCAGGATAGTTGTAGACAGACCTATCTGGTGTTAGATCTTGCATGGAACCCCAAGGGTATCCCACGCATGCAGGGAAACATGCATGCATGCTAAGCAGATGCAGTGGAGGGCTGGCGGGCAACCCATGCCATGCAGGCATGGCGGTGGGTGGATATTCACAATCCAGACGCTGCATCCTTGGAATGGTCTGTTATAATAGAGAGACAAAGAGAAGATAAGAAAGAGGCAGAGAGAGAGGAGGTGGAGGGTGGAGTTTTCCTTAAAATGAGGCTTTTACGTCAGGACGCAGGGTGGCCCCAAGGGGCAGGTCAGAATATTAACACCTGGGTTGTTCAAGTAGATGCTGGTGGAAGAAGAGGCATGGGATGCAGATATCCTGTGATATTCAGCAGGATGCTGCTGGCAGGCTGGCTCTGGAGATAGGAGGAAGACACGACCCAGTCTAGATGACTTGAGCCAAAGCTACTTATTTCAGAGCAGACAATCAAGACATGTATTGAAGTCGGGAAGGCTGGGGGAGGCATGTGTTAAGGGTAAGGAGGGGGGGTTGATAGTTCTGAGGTCTGAGACATCTTTATGAAGAGGCCAGCAAACCGTATGTGATTGGAATGGCAAGATGGCTTACAGTGAGAGTTTCTTTCTTCCTATTTGTCCAGGGTTATGCTGGGTTTGTGCCCTGGTCACTTAACCGCTAATACTGAGAGCTAAGCAACACTGTCCTTGTCAACCCCTTCACAAAGTGCACCGTACTTCAAACACTTCCTGCAACACCCTCAGAGCCGACCCAGCTTCCTCCGCAGGGCAGGGCCTCTTGGGACTTCCAGAACAAGCTGGGTGGAAGACTACGGGGAGGCTGTAGGTGACCTTGGGCAGTATCTCCAGGCTCCAGGCTCCTGGCTGCTTGGCCAATTAAAGGAGAAAGCTTTTGTTCGCACAATCTCACTTCCCTGTCCAAAGATCGAGAGAGAGAGAGAGAGAGAGAGAGAGAGAGAGAGAGAGAGAGAGAGAGAGAGAGAGAGAGAGAGAGCGAGCGCCTGGACTGTGGCAGGTGAGCCTCTTCATTGCTGACTCAGAAATAGCAGCCGCATGCCCTGGGAGCTGGCAATTGTTGGCACAATCAAAGATCAATTAAAACATGCCCTCCTGGTTGGCTCTTCTCCACCAGCGGCCCCAGGGCACTTATCTCACTGCCAGTGTCCACCAAGAGGGTTTTTTTTGTTTTTGTTTTTGTTTTTGTTTTTTTTTTTCCTACCTAATTAACTTGAAGTCCATGGCCTGAGAGGGAGGTAAGTCATGTATAGGAAGGAACACCGTACAGACAGCCTAGGACCCAGGGTCTGTTTAGGGGCCGCCAAAACTATTTCCCAGGCTGTAAGCAAGTCATCGTCTCGCTGGGCTTCAGATCCCTCAACAATCCAGGTAGGGATTGTCTGCTTTCCTAGCCAGGTGCTTGGGGGAGTCATCTTAGAATAAAAAGAGGATGCACATGGCCGTGACTTTCATACAGCATGTACAATATGAATTTATATGTGTATATGTATAATATATATATATATATATATATATATGGTTTTCAATATGTAGCTAGAACTCCCTATATGTAGACAAAGCTAGCCTTGAACTTGCATTGACCTTATAGCCCCTGACTCCCAGGAGCTGGGATTACATGCATGTGTCATCACACACATCATAAAACATATTTTTAGCCCACCTCAAAAGCAACCTTTAAAAAAATGCAGGCAAGCCAGACAGCATAGGTGTGGCACTAAGCGGGCTGAGGCAGGAGGATGGTAAGTTCAGGCTTAGTCATTACTATGCCATAAGACTGTCACAATTTTGAAAAAGCAAGAAAGTCTTTTTCTAGTTTTAAAAAGGCATTTGGGGGAAGACATGAACAATTCTTAAATGCTTGAAGTTTTTCAAAGCTCAAATGACTTCTCTTGGGCCTCAGTGGTCCCGACAGGGCCTGTAATTGGATTCTCTAAAATAACTGCAACAGGGGGTTCTGGGAGAATTGTCAGATTTGGCAAATATAAATATAGGACATTGAGTTAAATCTGAATTTCAGATAAACAGTGAATATTTTTAGTGAGTATCTTCCAAATACAGCATGGGGTATAATCATGTCGATTTCATTGTTTATCTGAATTTAAATGTAAGCAGGCACCTTCTGTTTTATCCAGCCCTGCAGGATGTGGGGGAGACATCAAACGGGGTTCAAGCAGGCTACTCAGAACCCTAATACCCCTCACCTATGTCTGCAGGAGAGGCTCTGGTTCAGAGTAGGCTTTCCTTGTATTTGAGCTCTCTGGGTAAGGAAATGGTCTGCCTTCCCTAACTGGGAGCAAAGCTCTGAGTATACATGCCCTTGTCTAAACGTGCACAGCAATAGGTCTAGCTGGTCCAGCCTCGGAGAGACTTGAGAGTGAAGACCCCTAGATAAGGAAGGGAGACCGTTCTCACAGGGGACCATAAAGAAAAGGTCAGAAGGTAGCTAAGGAGGAGGACCAGAAAGAGAGCACGGTTTGGGACTCCTCCCAGCACAGGCTCTCAGGGGACAACACAGTGTGTCCTCAGGCAGCTCCTCAGGACAGGAGGACCCTGGAGCCAGTGAGGAGCGTCCAGCACAGGCCACACACACAGACACAGACAGACAGACAGACAGACACACACACACACACACACACACACACACACACACACACACACACCAGCGCAGCCTTGCCAATGGCAGTACTTTGAGACTCTTCTCTGAGACCTGTCCTTTGCAGCCTCAGAAGTGTCCACAAAGGAGAAAGCAGAATTGGCCGCCGCCGCCACCACCACCACCACCACCACCGCCGCCGCCGCCGCCGCCACCATATCCCAGGCTCGGCGCGGACACTTGGCAGTCCGTCTTCCCTGGCCTTCCTTTCTTCTGCCTTAGCCCACCCTGTGTCCCTGTAATCCAATCGCACCAGCTGGGTAACTGATAAACAATGGAGGTTTATCTGGCTGTGGTGCCGTGGGCTGGAAGTCAAAGATTGAGAGGCCACATCTGGTGAGCAGTGTCCTGCTGTCTTATCACGTGGGGGGAGGGAGGCCTGGGAGACTGAACTCCTAATCTCCGGGGCCCACCCCTTCTACAACGGCACTAATCCACATCTTCATGACCTCCCCACCTCTCAACACTGTGGCTGTGGGGATTAAGTTTTAAACACAGGGACTTTGGGGGAGCCCTTAAATCCACATCACTTTCTTCGTGCCTTTCCTCATTACTTCCTGACCAATGACCATGAACAGAAGGGAATTGGCCATAGTCCACTCGCAGGATGCTTTTACCCTGAGCTAAGAAAGAACGGGAAAAGGAGATGACTGGGAGGTCATGTCCACCTGGAGAAGGCATAGGGATGGGAAGAGTTTAAGAAACCGCCCTGTGGACAGGCAGCAGTGGCGCACGCCTTTAATCCCAGCACTCGGGAGGCAGAGCCAGGCGGATCTCTGTGAGTTCGAGGCCAGCCTGGTCTCCAGAGCGAGATCTAGGACAGGCACCAAAACTACACAGAGAAACCCTGTCTTGAAAAACCAAGGAAAACAAAACAAAACAACCCCCCCAAAAGAAACTGCCCTGTGTTCTAAGCTGAAGAAGGCAGAGCCACTGGGTTATAGAAACAGGAGGGCGTAGCTGCCCAGACAGGAGAGGCGGCAGGGACAGGGTGGATGTAGGCACACTTTCAGACCATCCTGAGGTAGGCTTGGGGATTCAGGCTGAGGCCCAAGGGGAGGCAAAGTCTGCATCATTCTCGGCTGCTCGGGGAAACAGACTGGCCGCTTTGTGCCTCTTTTCCTCTTCTCTGTTCTAGCGAGCCCTTCTTGATCTGCTGGAGGCTCAGTTATAATCCAGGCAACCTCCTTCGGAGGGAGCAGGTGTTCTCTGGGATGAAACACCTTGGGAAGCAGAATGCAGAAGGGGGAAAAAGCATGTCACAGCACAGCCAACTAGAGACTGGTGTGGAGGCAAGGATGGACGGACGGACAGACGGACGGGAGGGAGGGAGGGAGGGAGGGAGGGAGGGGTGGTCGGGACGAGAAGACGAGGAGGAAGAAGGGGAAGGTGTGAGAAAGAAGGACCCCTTGCGCACCTCCATTACCCTTCTCCGCCTCACTGTCTATATTCCATCGCTGGAACGCTTTTGAGTCTGAAGAGCTCCCCCCCCACACACACAGTGCTGTTAACAAGGACTGACTCTGTGTCCCAGGCTTACCTTGAACTCATGGTCATCTTCCTGCCGCAGTCTCCCTGGTGCTAGGATTGCGGACACGTTACCACCATGCCTGGCAATAGCCTCTCCTTCAAGACTGCCCTTTCAAATGACTGAGAGTCTCGCAATGGACGGTCTACCCTGGGCTCCCCAGAGAGCCAAGCTCAAGCCTAAGATACAGGCTCACACGTACCTGCTTTCCTAGGCAGAAGAGAGACAGTCAACAGAAGGGCATACTTTGACATGTATGCGCCACCTCCACTGTTCAGGTGATAATGTTAGACCACACAAGGAGCACACTGAACACCCCTGCTCAGTCCCAGGGAGCAAGGGAGCCTTGTTCCAGCTCACCTTCTAGTGGAGACATTGATCTGTATACACACTTCCTGACCACACACGAGTGAGCACCCACCAGGCTGCAGGGGTGTCGTCGGGGTCATCAGAGAACCAGTGACCGGTGGCAGATGGTGCATCTGTCACGTTACACCAGGGGCCAGTTTGTTGGAACCTCTGCAGAAGGCATCTCCATAGTGAAACCCGGAGCTGGAACAAGAGGCCTTGGAAGACGTCAGGGAGCATCTGGAGCTGCCCAAAGAGTGTGCAGGCATCCCTGGGTCTCCTTTGGCAGGTGTCTGCCCCCAGTGAACTGAGGGCAGAGGGGGGGGGGGACGACGACACCGATCAGACTGGCTGTGGGGGGAGATGCTGGGAGCAGACGTCAGTGCAGACAAGCTGACTTCCAGCAAGCTCGTTTGCCCACATTGACCCAGACTGGGGTGCGGCTGTGATTCCAATCACCCTGAGAACCAGTTTGGCCTTTGAGGAAGGCAGGCTCCCCCAGAGGACCCCAGGGAGCAAGTCCAACCCAAACAAAGCAGAGGCATTAAAGGGACTCCTGAGAACTCGGCATTATTAATGGGCTCTTCAAGCTGGGGGAATCAATAGCTGTTTAGAAAGGGCTTTGCGGGAGAGACTAGTCTAGATTAAGAAAAAGGAAAAACAAATATGCAGCCCTCTAGGAGGTGGAGAGGGCGAGGCAGGGTTTCCTCCAGCTTCGCGGTGGCTATCACCTTTGGATTGGCACATGCCAAGGAAGGTCTGTGTCTAAGTAGAAATTAATGTCTAGATTGATTTTTAACTCCAAAAGAGAAAATCCATTATTTTCTAAAAAACCTTCTCTCCCAGAGCCCCCGGGAAATGCAGGCGGGTGCGTAAAGCTTTAGGGGGAGAAACTGGAACGCTGGTGCTTTCCAGTTTCATGTTCATGGAACATTCTTCCCCAGGGCCCCGGGCTCCTTTCTGCCCCACCCCCACCCCCTCCTTCTCACCCTCCCCAGGGAAGTAGGGGGTCATCGCTATTGGCTCAGATCGGCAGCTTGGGCGCAGAGCATGTGATGGGGTCATGATCTGTCCGGGGACACTGTGACACTGTTGAGTGTCTCTCCTTCCTCCTGATTACATTGCCACTTGACAACAGAAGCGATTGTGAAGACCCGGGATTAAGGAGGGGACAGAAGGGCAGTGTGGCTCACTAATGGCTACTCCTTCGGGATCTGGAAACCTGTCCACATCCTTTGTCCCCCTTACCCTGCAGGAGTGAAGCTGAGCGCATGTGGCAGTCATCCTCGGATTCAGTGAGTGCTCCCCAAGGGACTTGAGGGACCTTTGTCCAGAGTCAGGGTGAAGGCATTCACTCTGGTGACCTGGCATGGCTTGTGTCATGACCTAATGGTACTTGAGTCCCATTCTCCTTTGTTAAGAGCATCTATGTGCCAGGTCCTGAGTGGTCACATGAGGCTGCACTTGGCAGAAGCAGAAGAGAAGGCAGGTGCGGACTGCAGTGACTGTGGCCTTCTGTGCCCAAAGAGGGCCTTCGAGGAGCTGCCTGGGCCTGAGCCACTCTGTCGCCTGTGGCTCAGGCCCAGAGGCAGGCATCACTGTACCAGGGAGAGAGGGCCTGGCTTTGTTTTGGTTCCAACTCCAACTCTGTCTCTATAGCTGTTGATCTTGGGAAAAGGAAGTAAGTGGTTTAACCTTGCTGACCTTGGCCTCCTCATCAGTAAGACGAAGGTCACGATCTGTGTCTGGGGCAAGGGGCATTGGATGGCAATATGTCCAAAGTCCTGGCATGGTACCAGGCACTCAGGAACTCTGGGTCTTGTCACAATGGGTTTAGTTCTGAGTGCCTCTGGGTGACCCTGATTCATCAGACCGGAAGCTGTGCTGCCAGCCCTGGTTCTGAGTGTCGCTCCTGTTTAGGCTTGTAGCCGTCGGAAAGTTACAGGCATTCCCATGCACGCCACAGAGCACACCCACTCTCTCCACTGGGAAATCAGGAACTTTCCCAGCAACAGGGCCCGGAGTGCATGCAGAGTAAGGGAGGTGGCTTTAGGTAAATCTGTTTTGTGTGTGGATTTCTCTGGAAATCAGGAAGGGGTGAGCCGGTCACTAAGTGTTATTTATTAAGCGGTGATGTTTACCATACCAGAGAAGCCAATAGACACAACGCAACCCGCTATGAGAGTTTATTAAGGGGAGGGAACAGAAAGGGGGTGCATAGGCCTATGGAATAGCCCTGCAGGAAGAGAGGGAAGGAATAGGTGGAACCCACTTACATAGGTCTCCACCCCCTGCACATGTGAATATGGGTTTATGTAGCTAAACCACGCATGCACATAGATTACATGATCACGCTGCACCAAGACTGCAAAGGATGTAAGGCCCTAGGATGGCTGAGCATCTTGCCTGGCTACTGGACAGCGCACGTGTGGTCATGTAGCTGAGGGAGTGGCCAGGAACACTAACACTAAGGAGGCCACGTTTGTCATCTCGGTCTTCTCCGCCACATCTGTCTGTTGGGCCTGGGGAAGGGGAAGCCAACAGGTGTCTAAAGGCTCTGGATCCGCTCCCTCCTCAAGTCCTAACTAGCCAGGAAGAGTTCCTTTAGGGCAGAAAAACCACCCCCAGGAGGAGAAACAGCATGCATGGCCCTGGGGCAAGCTGTCTGCTCACTTCCCAGTATACCACCTCTCCTCACCCCTCCTCACCTCTCCCCCACCCCTCCTCACCTCTCCTCACCCCTCCTTACCTCCCCCCGCCCCTCCTCACCTCTCCCCCGCCCCTCCTCACCTCTCCCCCACCCCTCCTCACCTCTCCCCCACCCCTCCTCACCTCTCCCCCACCCCTCCTCACCTCTCCCCCACCCCTCCTCACCTCTCCCCCACCCTCCTCACCTCTCCCCCACCCCTCCTCACCTCTCCTCACCCCTCCTCACCTCTCCCCCACCCCTCCTCACCTCTCTCCCACCCCTCCTCACCGCTCCTCACCTCTTCCCCACCCCTCCTCATCTCTCCCCTACCCCTCCTCACCTCTCCCCCACCCCTCCTCACCCCTCCTCACCTCTCCCCCACCCCTCCTCACCCCTCCTCACCTCTCCCCCACCCCTCCTCACCTCTCTCCCCCACCCCTCCTCACCTCTCCTCCCACCCCTCCTCACCTCTCTCCCCCACCCCTCCTCACCTCTCCCCCCACCCCTTCTCACCTCTCCCCCCACCCCTCCTCACCTCTCCCCACCCCTCCTCACCTCTCCCCCCACCCCTCCTCACCTCTCCTCACCTCTCCCCCACCCCTCCTCATCTCTCCCCTACCCCTCCTCACCTCTCCCCCACCCCTCCTCACCCCTCCTCACCTCTCCCCCACCCCTCCTCACCCCTCCTCACCTCTCCCCCACCCCTCCTCACCTCTCCTCCCACCCCTCCTCACCTCTCTCCCCCACCCCTCCTCACCTCTCCCCACCCCTCCTCACCTCTCCCCCCACCCCTCCTCACCTCTTCCCACCCCTCCTCACCTCTCCCCCACCCCTCCTCACCTCTCCCCCCACCCCTCCTCACCTCTCCCCCACCCCTCCTCACCTCTCCTCACCCCTCCTCACCTCTCCCCCACCCTTCCTCACCTCTCCCCCACCCCTCCTCACCTCTCCCCACTGCTCTAGCAGCTGCTGTGCAGAAGCCCACACAGCTGACCTTGACTTTGACAGAGAAGCCATGTCCTCCCCCTGCAGCCCACTCCCTCAGGGCTCTCTGGACTAGAGGGTAAAGACTGCTACCTGTGCCTATTTGTTTGGGGCAAAACACAAATCAGAGAAGTGGGTGATTGGTGAAGAAGAGTGTCCTCCAGTTGTGGCTGGAGCTGGTAAGTCATGCCGGTGGGCATCTTGCTGTTTGAAGACTGTCTCTGTGTCCCCCTGCAGATTCTTACCCTGGAGCTCTGGATGCACCCACATCTCAGAATGTCACCGTGTCTGCAGACAGGGTTCCTGGAGAAACGACTAAATGGAAATGGATGAACGTGGGGTGGCCCCTAATCCAGTTTGACTGGTGTCTTTATGAGAACGGGGAAGGGGCACACAGAAGTGCCCCAGGGGGACAAGTGAGGACATAGCAAGGAGGTGACTTGTCTGCTAGCCGAGGCGAAGAAGCCAGCCCCACACTGGACCCCACACTGCCAGCCTCGTGGGAAATCTCATTCTGTTGTTTAAGCTTTTAGCCTGCAAGTGGTTTGTTAGGGCAGCCTTCAGAAATGATCACACCCTCAGTCTCCGCATCGTACGGTTTTTGTTTTTAATTGGTAGTCTCTCTTTTCTTGGGTTTAAGGGATATCTTCAAAAAGAGCTTGTTTTATTGATGAGCTTGCTTTATTAGAAACCACCTCAGGAAGCTCTCCGGCAAACTGAGAAGGCGGTGAGTGAAAGCCGGGGCCCAGCGGCCCTGTGGAGCACAACTGTAGGGATGATGGAGAAGATGGATCTATCCGCACAGACACAAAAGGTCGCGAGTTTATTTGAGTCATCCTTCCAGGCAGCGAGCGCCCGGGAAAATGAGGGATGCGGCAGCAGCCATTCATCTCAGGATTGATTTATAAGCATCACTGGAGAATTTGATATTTACCTCACTGGAAAGACATTTAAAAAAAAACATATTTCTGCCAATTGTAATTCCAGTTGACCTAACACTGTGTTCTGGGCTTCACATTTTTCCCTTTATGTGTTGGTAAATCCATAAACCTTGATCAAATCTGTAGTTTTTCCAGGGGCTAGAAGATCTAGGATTTTTTATGGTAACTTTCCCTTTTTTTGAGACAGGGTCTCACTCACTATGTAGCTGTGGCTGGCCTGGAACTTGATATATAGACCAGGCTGGCCTCACAGTCACAGATCCGCCTGCCTCTGTTTCCTGAGTGCTGGGGTTAAAGGTGTGCGCCACCACATAATTTTTATTGCAGAACTGGGTCTAAAGCCCAAGTCAAAGCTTTCCCATGACACCCTGGGAAAACTAATGAGAGGCAAAGTGACACACACCTTTAATCCCAGAACATGGGTAGCAGAGGCAGGCAGATCTGAGTTTGTGGCTAGCCTTGTCTATATAGTGAGCCCCTGTCCCAGAGAGACAGACAGACACACAGACACAGACACAGACACACAGACACACACACACACAGAGACAGACAGACAGACAGGAATATGAATCTGGTCTGTATGAACTTTGCTGTGGTTTCTTTGTTTCTTAGAGATTGTGGCTCCTTTTTAAAGGTGTCTCTGATGCTTGAGCTAAGAAGCTTTTCTGTTTATGTGTGCTGATTTATTTTATGTATAGGAATGGTTTGCCCACATGTTTGTATGTGTATCATGTGAGTGCCTGGTGCCCACAGAGGTCAGAAGAGGACACTGGATCCCCTGGAACTGGAGATCTGAGTGATTATGAGCCATCATGTCTGTGCTGAGAACTGAACCCAGGTCTTCTGCAAGAACAGGTGTTATTAACCATTGAGTCATCTCTCCAGTGTGTGTGTGTGTGTGTGTGTGTGTGTGTGTGTGTGTGTGTGTGTGTGTGTGTGTCTGTGTCTGTGTGTGTCTGTGTGTACATGTGTGTACATGTGTGTACATGTGTGAGCATGTATGTGCATGTTGCCAGAGGAAAACATCAGGTGCTCTCCACTTTACATTTATTTTTGGTTTTTCGAGACAGAGTTTCTCTGTGTTAACAGTTCTGGCTGTCCTGGATCTCTCTGTGTAGACCAGGCTGGCCTTGAACTCAGGGATCTCACTGAACCTGGTTAAACTGTGGCCAGCAAGCCCAGGGACCCTCCTGTCTCTGCCTCCTCCCCCCAACACTAGGGCTACCAGCACATGCCACCTTGCCATGCTGGACTTTTTCCTGTAGGCATTGAGGATCTGGACGAAGGCCCTTGTGCAGCAAACACTTGTGTTCTGATCTCCAAGTTTACTTTCCAGATGTTGGAGGAACATTCATCTTTGTGATACGATTTCTTCATACATTTTTAAAAGGCAAATTTCTTGAATGGACAAAGAAGTCATCTTTAATCAAAGCTGTATTGGGAGCTCTGTTCTTGGCTAGGAGCCCAGACCAATGCAGAGGGAGTGCTAGTGAGCGGCTGTGAAGGCCCCAGGGGAAGAAACTGCAGTTAAATCACCTGGGCCAGCAGAAGCTTCAGAATCCTGATTCTGCCTCATCTCTCCTAGAAGATGCTGACTGGCGGTTACACTTGCCCTGGAGCCTTTGTGTAGCCTTGACAGCTGTTCGTCAGCTGGAAGGACTACTGCCAGCCACAGTCCAGCTGCGCCCCAGAAGACAGCCTAGAACCAAAGTGCTTCCCACGGCATTCCTAGAAACTATGTACGTATGTCACGCATAAAACCCAAACCCTATCATTTCGTCAAAGTCAGCTGTACAGACACGTGTCTCAAACTTAGCTTTTTAGATTGTCTGTTGGACTATAAAACTGGATACCAGAACTGTCAGAAATATGGTTTTGATCTCTCCTCACAGGGGGAGCTCAGCGGCTTGTCCATGGAGAAGCACAGGTAGGAACCATCCATTGCTGCTGCCATGGACCAGGTCTTAATTTCCACACGACACTCTCTCTCTAAACCAAGCTGGCTTTGCCCCCTTTCCCACCTTCATCCAGAGCCAACCTGGCTTTCCGTGTTTGTCCTGTTACCTCGATGCCATATTGTCCCAAACTCAGCACAGTTTAAGACAAGGGAGGCTGCTGACAAAGGAAGGTCAGGTTGGCTTTGCATCACAACCAGCAAGGGCTGGATTCCAAGTGCCTTGTTTGTATGTTGAGGACCTGAAGATCCTGTAAGTCTTGTGTTTATTTTGTACCCATCTATAGTGGTGTGAAAAAGACCTGATAGGCTCACAGGGAGTGGCACTATTTGGAGATGTGGCCTTGTTGGAGTAGGTGTGGCCTTGTTGGAGGAAGTGTGCCATTGGGGTTGGGCTTTGAGGTTTCAGAAGCTCAAGCCAGGCCCTGCATCACTCTCTCTTCCTGCTGCCTGCAGATCCAGATGTAGAACTCTTGGCTCCTTCTCCAGCACCACGTCTGCCTGCATGCTGCCATGTCCCGCCATGATGACAGTGGACTGAACCTCTGACCTGTAAGCCAGCCCCATTAAATCTTTTCCTTTATAAGAGTTACCATGGGGCTGGAGAGATGGCTCAGCAGTTAAGAGCACTGGCTGCTCTTCCTGAGGTCCTGAGTTCAATTCCCAGCAACCACATGGTGGCTCACAACATCTGTAATGAGATCTGGTGCCCTCTTCTGGCCTGCAGACAGAATACTGTATACATAATAAATAAATCTTAAAAAAAAAAAAGAAAAAGAGTTACCATGGTCATGGTGTCTCTTCACAGCAATAGAAATCCTGACTAAGACATCATCCTTCCAGGCCCACTTCCAATGCTGCCTCTTCTGTGCTGCATCCGACCAACGTCACATCACAGCGCTCAGCCCTCTGTCTGTCTGTACCTCTAGCACACTATCTCAAGCCTTTCCTCAGGGCACTTCAGCCTTTAGCTTACCTCTGGTACCTCTGTGCCTGTCGGCGGCCTGAGAGGAGGACTGAGTTCCACCAGTCCCTACGTTCAAACGACGGTGCTTTATGCATGTTGAGGGTCTGAGGCCCCATTTGAGAAGTCACATGACTCAAGGGTCATGTTCAGAGGCCATTCTGCAGGAGCTCTCTGCTTCCCCAAATGCAGCCCATGCAGCCCATGCACCTGCTAGGACGACAATGCATCCCTCCTGCTGGGAAGGTGCCTAGTCCAAGCCATCTGCTCCCACATGGACACCACCTTCTTCCTGCTCCCCACCTGCCTTTGCTTTGTTTATTTCATTCTTTCGCCTTTTTCTCTTGGATGAGTTTTGTGCTCCTAACCACCCAACCTACTTCCTGCGCCCGCCTCTCCCTGGCCCTGGCCCATAAATCCTGGAGTCAATTCCAAAACAAAGTGACCTCCAAAAGATGGCACTCCTTGATATTTAGATTCTCACCTAGTGCATGCACCTCCCCCCCATCCCTTCACACACACATACACACACACACACACACACACACACACACACACACACACACACACACCCTGCGCTTACCATGGAGCCAAGGACAGCAAGAAGTGTAACTATGGGTAGAATCTTCTTCAGGAAAAGAAAATCACCCATAATTTTCAGAATGGTAGGAGAGAGCTTAAGATGATCAGTTTCGGCTGCTACACATCATCTGTCCACATAGATGTGCTCTGCAAGTGATTTTACTAGAGTCTCTGCGAAGCCGTTGGATAAACAGGGCCAGTGGACCATACTTGGAGATCTTAACGCCGCCTCTCCCAGGACCTGGCTCCCCCACCGGATCTGGTCTCCTTCCCTCTCCTCTTCCCACCCAGACTCTCAACTCTCAACAGCTTCTCGGGAGCAAGCTTTCTTCCTAAACCTGGAGGTTCCGTTGTTGGCTCCTGGCACCTCGGCAGACAGCAGCCGGGGTACCAGCCTTCTCTGGCAATTCGCTGAGAGCAAGGAGTGATCTTTTTTCCCCCCGAGGCTCGAGAATATCAATAAGCACTGTGTTTGCTAAAGCGCTTCCCGTCTCTCACAGTCAGAGCAATCTGCTTGCCTTGAGCTAGCCCAGAGTGCCTTGTTAACAGCTAATTTGGGTGCCGCGAGTGTATGGTTCGGTTGCAAATCTGACATTAACATCAGCGGCTTGATGGGTAACAAAGGGAGGCAAAGGCTTTTACCCCAACTGCAGCAGTGTGGGGCCATATGGCGTCATTTTTCAAGGAACAGATTTTCGTCTTTCATGCCATTTCAGAGCTGTTCCCCTCTGAAAGAAATTACCAGCGTTAATTTAATGCAGAGCATGCCTGGATGTCACTGCAGGAGTCTAGTTCAACTGAGCGCTGGCAGGTCCCTCGAGCTTGCAGGAACAGAGCTGGTTTGCTCTGTCATGTCTCCCAAGCCCGCAGCTGGCGAGCTGAGAGCCAGTCTCAGGGTGGGGGGGACTCTTTCCCTGAGAACCCCAAGGCCGCCTCTTCTGATCCCATGTGATCCAGAATTCCAGCCTGGGGTTGATAAGGGGGAAGGTGTAGGGTCTTACTGCCTCCCCCCACTTCCCCCACCGCTTCACCCCACCCCCACTTTGCCTTTACCATGGGATCAGTGAAATGATCCTGGTTGGGACTCAGCTTCCATGAAACCCCATGGGAACCCCTAGGGCAGTTCTGTCACCCCACAGCCTGTCCAAGTGCTTGGGGACAGACACTTTCAACTGAGACATGTGATGCCAACTCTCACGGTGTCAGGGAAGACATGAGACCTGCTTACAAATCAGAACACCCGCTGTAGCCGGCTGTGGGGGCCTGCCCCCCGAGCCTACACCCCCTCCCTTTAAAAAGGGGTACCTTAGAATCTCTCTCCTTTCACACCCCAGTTTGCATGTTTCAGAGAACCTTCGTGCTCCCGTGCCCTATGATCATCACAGCGCCCTGTGAGGCAGGCACTCGGAGCTGATGTCGGGAAGCTATGACACACAGAGGCCAGCCAGGAAACTTGCTTAAGATCAGGCAGCTGGTCAGGGAGGAGGGTCGGGGAGAGTCCAGCCGCTCTGACTCCCACCGCAAGGCAGCAGACTGAATCAGAAGTGAGGCTTCAAAGACCACATCTCACCACAGGATGCCAGGCACAGCTCTTAGCTCTGACACAAGTCACTGCAAGTCACCACATGGCTTTGAACAAGTCACTTGGCCTCATCCTCTTAGCCTCGGTTCCTCAGGGAGATCCTAAGCGACCTCTGCTGCGTTAGCCTTTGGCTCTGGGGCCATAGGTTCAATGCCAGAGCCACACGACACAGTAGCAGGGATGAGATGGTAGCTGAGGGAACAACCTCCATGCCTAAGACACTCAAATGCTGACAAAGCAAAATACTCCAGGAAGTGAAAAGTTCGGCCAAATGTAAAGCGTAGGTTACTCCTGCAAATGACAAGGAAAATGCTGGAAAGGGTCACGAACTCAGATCCTAGCCAGGCGGGTTAGTCATGGAGAGATGAGGACAGCAGGGGACCGCGGGGACCGGTAGTGGCTGCAGTAAACACTTCCTGAGTGAAGGGGACTGTCACCACTCAGCTCCAGGGAAGAGTCAGACAGGGCTGTCAATGCAGTCAGTGCCCAGGGCTGTCAATGCAGTCAGTGCCCATGAAATTCCAACTTTTACAACGCTTGGAGATCTGGATATTTATATGAAAATATTCCAATTTTCAAGAATTAAAAACAAATCCAAAGGCTTCAGTCTCCCTTCATGCCAAACAAAATGCGTCTGCTGGCCATATGGCGCCTAGGAGCCCCGGTCTGTGATTCTGGGCTAACATCTTCTGGGGGGGGGGGGGGGGGAGTTGCGTCCCTCTTTGCTTCAAACAGTTCCAGAGGGCTCGTTTCCTGGCTTTCCTTGGGGGTAGACTGCAGCAGTGACCTGCCTGTATCATTGCAGGTCAATAATGTATTGCAGCACACACATCTCATTTTCCCTGTTCCTGGCCTCCTCGGAGGCTGGACCCCTGACAGGGGCCAGCACGCAAGCCCGGCTCCCCTCTGCCTGCCTGAAAACAACCCTCTCAGAAAGTCGAAAACAGCAGGCGCAGGAAAGAGCGATCTGGCCTGGCTAGCAGGGTGGAACAGACAGGGTTATTTTTTTTTTCCTCTTGCAGTCATTTCTACTTTATTAGATCACATAGCCATTTTTATTGTTAACTTAGGTACAAATTAATTGCCGTACAAATGAACGAAAGCGCAGATGAATGCCCTCGCCGTTCCTCGAATCCTAAATGGCGATTCCTCGGGTTGGTAATCCAATAGAGCCAATAGGTAGTGCAGCTGCGGGTGCCTGCTCTGGCCCAGTGGGCGGCTAATGGGGAGAATAGATGTCCCTGGAGATCTCCTAACAACCTGCACAGACCCGGGGGTAGGCACTGAGGTCCCCACAGCCTCCTGTCTGCCTGGGTCCTCATTGTAAGGGCGATGGGGTGACAGTTTAGAGATTGCGTGCATTTTTCCTGTACTGAATTTCCTCTCAAGAGGGGGTCTTATCACTCACTCCTGTGCTTCTGTCGTTTGTTTTGTTTTGTTTTGTTTTGTTTTTGGTTTTGTTTTTTTAATTTTAAACCAATCTCCAGGACCACATGTTAAAACATTAGCCCTAAAAGGCACTGTCCAGAGACCCTTGTGTCCGGGCAACAGGGCAACATTGCGATCAGCCCCCTCCCGCACCCCCATGGCTGGATGTGAGCACTCTCCCTGAGCTCCCAGCTTCCTCTCCCACTGAGGACCTGATCAAACTGGGTAGAACTGGCTAGATCGTTGGCTGACTGGTCCCTAAAGGAAATCTAACTGACTCAAAAGCAGGGACACAGTGTCTTCGCATCTTGGTGCCCTTGCTGAGGGCGCGGCGGCACCTGACAATCAGCTCCAGCCGATGGAGACATCACTTCCTCTGAGCAGGTAGATTCCCTTCGCCTCCTCCCTGAACCTTCCACATGGACATAAGGCAAATCATTTCCTCCTTTGTCACAGACTTCTGTAATTTCCTGCCTAATGTCCTCTCCCATCTGGCAGGGAATGTCAGAATATCCACCTAGGAATATTTTCTCTCGCCAGGTCAACCTCCACGCTGCCTTGCAAATGATACATTGTTATTTTTTGATTGGTTGATCAGATACAGTGTAAATAATGGAATTGTACCAGTACAACTTTTTTTTTTAAAGGAAGGAAGAATGTTCCTTAGTGAATAGTAGCTTTTTTTTTTTTTTTTTTTTTTTTTGCCCTTGGGATGGTTGCTCCTGAGCCTGTTTGGAAGTTTCTAAAAGTCAGCTTTTTGCTTTTCATCACAAAGACCCTCAGGTGAAGGATTCCGTTAGCAGTTTTCACTAAGCACCGCAGTCATCTGAGGGTCTGTTCTGAACTCAGAGACTTTCTGCCTCACTAGCAGGACATCTTTGTACTCTGCAGGTTTTATTTATATTCCGACAGAAGAGCCAGCCCTTGATGGCGTCATCAAAAGTGGCTTTAAAAGCCTGCCATAATGACTTCCCTTATAAAGGGCAGCTATGTGGGTCTGTTTCCAGGGTTTTTTGTTGTTGTTCATAAGCCTAACACAATGTCTTACACTACATCGATGTTGAGTAAATGAATGAGCCGGTGGACATCTCTTGAAATGGGGTAACAGACCTGCTCACTTGTTTTAGGAGGTTCTTCCTTTGCTACTGCGGATGGAAGTTACAGAGGTAGACTCATATCAAAAGTGAAATTACCTAGAAACATCTAAACCGGCTTAGCATGTTTTCCTTTTCAGATTTAGAAACTTAAGATCCTCAAGGGGAATTTTTGGCATTTTTGTACAGAATATGAACCCTAAGATAAGCATAGGTTACTATGGCAACCAAACATGAACATGTTCATTACTTTCTATATTTTACCTTTGTGAAATTCTCACGAGTGAACTGGGACATGGGAATATATAAAATGACTAGTCCATCACGTACTTAACTTGACGGCTTCATTCATTCACTACTCTCTGTGAGAGGTTGATATTTGGTGTCTCAGAGATCTCCTGAGGCATCCATCGTCAATACAAGCGGGGTGGGAAGAGCCCTGGGTTCACAGGCACAGGATGGGGCCCAGGCCTAGCTCTTCTGGCTCTAGATCCTGAGTTGAAATCAGGTCTCCTAGCCTTGGCCTTACCCATAAAGTAAAAGTGTTTGTTCCGCCCTACGGTCCTCACTGGCAGGTTTGGCAGTGAGATGCAGGGTATGAAAATGTTGTAGAGATTACAAAGCACAGGGTGGAGGGGGCAAGTGCCATCCCTGAAGCATGGTCCTGGGGCAGGACAGACAAGGAGATTCCATGGAGGCATGCCAGGAACTCCGGAAGTGCTGTGCCTTCCAGCTCAAGCGCTAAGATGGAAACCAGCATCCCAAGAGTGAAAGCAGTGTTTCCCAAGGGCTTCCAGCAGAAGAACTCTTCCTTTATAGCCTCAAGCATTTCCCAGCTCTATTTCTCTGTTGGTACATTTTTTTCTCTGTTGCTTGACAAAATTCAGACTGACAAAAAAGCTATTGTGAATTATGACCATTCTTTTTATCTTTTTGTTTGTTTGTTTTTTCAAGACAGGGTTTCTCCAAGTAGCTTTGGAGCCTGTCCTGGATTTCGCTCTGTAGCCAGGCTGGCCTCGAACTCACAGAGATCCGCCTGCCTCTGCCTCCCCGAGTGCTGGGATTATAGACGTGCGCCACCACTGCTCAGCTAAGACCATTCTTTAAATTCTTGATAGTCTACTAATGGTTGCATCATATTGTTACTTGAGAAATATTAGTGCTAGATAAGAGCAAATCATGTTAGTCATTCAGCCTCGAGCCCAGCGGTTCCGGACCTTCCTAAGGCTGCCACCTTTAATACAGTTCCTCATGTTGTGCTGACTCCCCCAACCATAACATTATTTTCGCTGCAACTTCATGACTGTAATTTTGCTACTGTTAAGAATTATAATGTAAATATTTTTTGGAGACAAAGGGTTGGCAAAGGGGGCACGACCCACAGGTTGAGAACAGCTGCACTAGATGCTCACCGGTTACCCGGCCTCTCAGAATAACCCTCTGCACCCAGATCACGCTGCGCACCAAGGGCAAACTAATGGAGAAATGAGAGCCAAGAAGTGAAGCCATTTCAAGTGAACTCTGGCTGCAGGCGGAAGACCCGAAAAGCGGATAACATTGGCATAGCCAAAGAAGCAGAGCTGGTTACGAGAAAACTTGGTCCCCAGCGGAAGTCTAAGGAGGAACTCCACCCCGAGGGTGCTCAGGCATGTGCTATGCTCAGGTCTTGACTGACCTGGGTGTACTGGGAAGCATGGGACTCACCCAACTAACTCCTAGTATTCTACTCCAGGCTCAGCCAGGCATCTGGATAGCTGTATTTGATTACAGCCAGACATACTGGCTTCAGACTCTATAACCATCCTAAGAGATGGCTAAATTGATACCAATCCCAAGTGATGGATGACGACAGAGCAGGCTTCTGAACTTGGCCCTGAGGCATGTAAGCTTACTTGGGGCCATACTTCTGGCCTTCACAGGACTACATTCCTGTTTGTGTTATTGCTCAACATGGACACTGATCAGATGTCATTTTTTTTTGGTCGGGGGTGGGGACAATTGTTTTGTACTTTATAGGATATTGACCTTTGACCTCTACCCTCTCGATACCAATAGCATCCTATTCCCCACCCCAGCCCATTTATGGTGGTCAAAAATGTCTCCAGGCATTACAAGTATTCTTTGGAGAGAGAATGCTCCCACCCCACCTAGGTAAGGACCATTAGGATGACCTACTCCCACTCGAGGCTCTGCTCAAACTTCCCTCCTGAATGAGGAATGTGTTAAAGGTAAATATGTATAACCTTTGTCCAAAGGATTTAGAACCCTTGAGAAATGTGTTTAAGGAGGTCGTGGTCAAGTGTGAAATACGGTCAAGCTCCCTTTCACTGTGATGCAAAGGAAACGGGAATGCTGGGTTCAGATTCTATAACCATCCTAAGAGATGGCTAATTTGATACCAGTCCCAAGTGATGGGTGACAGAGCAGGCTTCTGAGCTGAGAGCCGGGTGAACAGAAACTTCCCTTGTCCAGTTACCTTTCCTGTCGCTGTGACAAAATGCCCGAGTGAAGCACACTGAATGGTTCCTTCTGCTCGCTGTTTGAGAAGGGATCCAGGGCTGCGGAAGTGTGGGTGGCGGCCACACTCACCTCCATCAGGGTCACACTCACCTCCATCAGAAGCAGAGAGAGGAACGCTGGTGTTCTACCTTGTCTTCTCCTTTTTTTTTTTGTTCAGTCCAGGACCCCAGTGCGTGGGATGGTGCCATGCACATTCAAGAACGGGTTTTCCCACTGCAGACTCCCTAGCAGACATTCCCAGAGTTTGTCTCCAAGGCGATTCTAAATTGCTTCAATTGATTATTCTAAGACCAGCTGTTCATTAGCTGGGCATGCAGCTCGGTTGTCAAAATCCTTGCTTAGCATGACTGAAAACCTGGGTCCAATCCTGTGCTAGCTAGTTTTATATCAACTTGATACAAGCTAGAGCCATTAGAGGAGGGAGCCTCAATTGAGAAAATGCTTCCATATGATCAGGCTATAGGTAAGCCTGTAGGGCATTTTCTTAATTAGTTATTGATGGAGAGGGCTAAGCCCATTGTGGGTGGTGCCACCCCTGGGCTGGTGGTCCTTCGTTCTGTAAGAAAGCAGGCTGAGCAAGCCATGAGGAGCAAGCCAGTAAGCAGCACCCCTCCATGGCCTCTGCATCAGTTCCTGCCTCCAGGTTCCTGCCCTGCTTGAGTTCCTGTCCTGACTTCCTTTGATGATAAATAGTGATTGGAAGAGTAAGCCAAATAAACCCTTTTTTCCCCAGATTGTTCTGGTCGTGGTGTTTCATCACAGCAATAGTAATCCTGAGACAGATCCTTACTGCCACATAATCTCTGTGGTGGAAGCAGAGTATCAGAACTAAAGGTCACCTTTAGCTGCATAGAGAATTTAAACCAGTCTGGGACACATTAGCCCTGGGTTATTATAAAACATTTTGTTGTCGTCGTCGTCGTCGTTTTTAAACCCTTGGTTTGCTTTATGGTTCTTATTATTTACCTCTTCCTCCTAAAATTAGTGCAAAAAGATATTTTAGTCACCTGGAAAACCCAGTTTTTGTGCAGACGAGCTCAGTTTTCATTCCTGTTGTTATTTTTGCAGAAGTGGGTCTAGCATTTTCCGAAGCACCCTTTCCTATCGATCCTTCTCATCTGAGGAGAGCATTCACATCTGAGTCGACGCCTTCAGCAGTGTGGTCCCTCGAGGCTCAAGTTGCAGAGAGTTCTTATACCCTTGCTTCTGTTCAGAGGTGAGGTTTCCCTTTCTGGCTCAATCTCTGCTCATCTTTACGGCCACCACTTTCTGTTCCAGTCTATGGGCACCTAGCACTGTTCGTGGGCAGGAAGACAGACTGAGCAACTCGGGCGTTTTTACCCCACTTTGTTCTGACCCAACCTCCTCTTCCAGGTTGTTCAAGCCCGGTGTTTTCTAGCCTCTGGAAGAAGAAAATCTGGTTTTGCAAGCACACGCTGAGTCCTGCCTCTCTCTGGCTCTGGTCTCTGTGAGTGCCTGCTCTTGGTCCGCGTGGACTGGTTGCCCTTGGGTACAGCGAAAGAGCAGAGGCAGAAGACAACGCCCAGACTCAGCTCCCAAAGACACACTCCTGGCTTGTGTCGCAGTGATATCAGACTGAAATGGAGGCAGGAAAAGACCAGCTTCCCGCAGACCAGTTAGCATGCCTCTTCACAATGTCACTGCCCCCGGACAGCGGGACTCCATCTGTCATTTTCTCCCCCTGCTTGGCTCTGTCTGTAGTATTAGAGGGGCCTCTTTTGGGGTCTTGGGACATAAAGGTAGTGATTCTGAGTCTGAGACTCTGCAGATCGTCCCACTGAAGCCTCCTGGGTGGGAGAGTAGATATGATGCATAGTTGGGTAACCCACCTTAAGGAGTGCCAGATGGGAAAGAGTCAGGATGGGCTCCGCTTCACCGTGGTGTTTAATGACAGACAGGACCAGAGGGGAGCCTGGTCTCGCTATGGGGAAGGAGGTACACCCCATGTGCATACATCCCAAGTGTCGATCTTCCTGTCCCAGGCAGAACAGGCCGGGTGCTGGCACAAACCCTCAGCAGCTGCTACAGCTCACACCCATGGTGCCTTTGTGCCCCACCCGGGTGCTAGACAGGGCTTGGGAGACGCAGCCTGTCATCAACCTCCACTCAGCTCTTCAGCTGGATGCTCTGTGGTGGCACATGGCACAGCCTTGCCTGCCGCCATCCACCTGAGGCACTGCTTCCTCAAGTTCATAGACCTATTGCCTGCTGTATACAATTAGTTTCTGTGTCCATGGGTTCTAATTCAACCAACTGTAGTTTAAAGAACTCTGAAAAAAAAATGGCATCTACAGTGAACATATATAGGTGTGTGTGTGTGTGTGTGTGTGTGTGTGTGTGTGATCTAGAGATAAGTTCCCAGGACCCACACAGCTGCTCACAACCATCTGTAACTCAAATTCCAGGGGAACAAGCACCCTCTTCTGGCATCCTTGAGCACCAGGCACAGACATACATTTGGGCAAAATAGGTATACACACAAAATTTAAAAATAAATAAAAAATAAAGCACATGGGACCACTTGTATAGATATGTGCAAACACTACTCCAACTTACAGAAGGGATGAACAACTGCAGATTTTGCCCCTTGTTAGGATTCCTGGGGCCAAACTCCACAGATCTCCAGGGACCACTGTACTTTAGGCATATTATCTCATTTTATCACCTCAATAGTCATGCAGGGCAACTTTACCCCCATTTTACAGATGAGGTCATTAAGTAAGGTTAAGCGATGTTCAGAAACTGCTGAGACCTTGTGCGTCTTCATAGAAAGGGGAGGAGTCTGAGGGCTACACAGCTTCCTAATTCACATCTACACTCACCCTGGGAAGTTGTAGAGGAGCAGCAATCTAGGCCATTAAAGTTTAAGAATCACTGCTGAGGACCCAACAGACTTCACTCACTTCCCCAGCTAGGGATGCAGATGCAGGGATGCAGGAGGGTCTGGTACCGCAGTTCTTATGATGAGACCAGATTAGCCAGCATACGCATGTCCTGAGAAACACACACACTTTTTGAGGTTTAAAAAGAACATCTGGAATCTGCTTATCTGTAATGTTATCACTCTTGACTGTTTCCTAGTTGGCACTGGTAACCACAGGATGGTTTGAAGTTCAGTCAGGGGCATTCATTAAGAAAGGAATTCCTGGGGCTGGGAACATGGCTCCATGTTTAACAGTACTCATTCCTGCATTGGACCTGGGATCAGGTCCCAGCACCCACAACCGTCCGTAACTCCAGTTCTAGGGGATCTCATGGCTTTTGACCCAAGGAGGGCCCTGCACGCACGTGGCACACATACATACATGCAGTCGAAACACTCATACAAGTAAAATAAATCTGTAGGGGTGGGGGAATTCCCTGTCCTCCACTGAATTCAACCAGAGGTTAAAAGCATCCTCGGAAAGGAGGCTGGGTGATGGCAGTTAGAAAGATCATGTTCCCGGGTCTGTAGAACGCCAGCTGTGGAGACTTCTAGAAGCAGAGGAAGGTGACAGGGCAGCGTGTGGAGCTGCCTACAGGAGGCGTGTGTGCAGGGCCGGTGAAGATCTGTGCCTGGCCTCGCAGCATCCGGTTCAAAGTACAAGTGTGCAGCTCTTGGCTCAGGACCGGGCAGCTGTTCTGGGGAACGGCACAATTAACATTCTGCCAGCGCCCAGCGCCTGCAGGAATCCAGTCATGTGGTGGAGGTGGTGCCTGGGAGGAGGGTGGATGAGAGCCTTGTTGGTCAGAGACTGTCCTGCTCTCAGGCTGTCCTGTTCTGTGGTAGCTGCAGGGCTCTTGGTCACTGTCAACCTTACCCTCAGGTGCGTGGGTGATTGAATCTGGGGTACAAGGGATGACTGCTCCCTTGGAGTAGGATTTGGCCAGCCTACTGTTCCATCAGCATGTTATCAATTCCACCTTTGTTTTCCTCTACCTCGGGCCGACTTGCCTCTAGTGTGCTTGGGCCTGGTTACTAGATAATGTCAGGGACACCACCTTAGAGACATCACTCCTTGTTGCTTCCCTTCTAAGAACATTTTGTGAATTAAGAGGACAAAAGCTTCCCGTAGAATTTCCTGGACGAACACCGACACATTGCAGAAGAACCAGGATGCTCTCTCCTCTTCCTGCAAGCCTCTGGATGGCCGTCCAGTCACTTACTATTGCAAATATATTACCCAGACCTCCTCCAACAAATACTAGACCCAGGCAGGGATGGTGCCGGGTGGGAACCTCTCCTGGACACCCCCACATCTTAGTTCTGACAAGCCTCCCTCCCTCCCTCCAAGAACCTGCGGCCAGGGGGACTTATTCCTCTCTGTTGTTTTCCAGTTTGTTACAGGCTTCTGCCTTTCTGTCTCTTAGTCAGAAATCACTATTCACCCATGCGGTGTTTTGACAGAAGTCACTACACTCTTGGAAGAAAAAAAAAAAAAGGAAATCACTACTCTGTTAAGAATTTTTTTTGTTTGAAATCTGCTAGAAAATCTAAAGCCTGTGTGTGTGTGTGTGTGTGTGTGTGTGTGTGTGTGTGTGTGTGTGTGTGTGTGTGTGTTAGTCAGAAACCCCTTTAATGTCATGAGTCTGTCAGCAGAGAGCCCTGTTTCCTGTCAGGAGTCATTGTCTCCCCATAGGAACGCACTGGCCTGCTTGTGGGATCCCTCTCTCCACAGGATGCTCAGAGCTGTCTGTCATCCCCTGACCTTAGCAGCTTTCCTGTGACTCTCTCCGCGAGAGGCTGAGCAGCTGCTGCCTGTTTGCACCTGTGTTGCTTTTTATCTGGAAGTTCAGTGCTCTCCAGATGTAGCCTGGGGCGGTGGTCACGGCATTCCATCCACATAACCCGCCCGCACGCACGCACGGCATCATCATCATAGTCGTCACAGATGTGCTGTGTCCCGTGCCTTGGCTGGCACAGCTGACTTCCAGAAAGGAGCAATATATGTTTGAACAATATCCCCTCTCTTTTCCTGTCACGATTACTCGTATTGCCCGTCAGAGGAAGACCGGTACTTCTCCCACACTGTCACTTTGCTCCCGAGCCTTCTCAAGCCCAGTGGACACAAGAACTCAGTGCCTCTGAGGATGTTCCTGCTCTGATGGGGATACCCAGCCTGCTAGTGTGTGAGGTGGTTTCCGGACCTGTTGCTAACCTCATCACCCTACTCCCCCAAATCTAGTTTGCTCAAGTTTTCCTTAAGGGGGTGAACAGAGTCACCAGCTCTATCCTAACTTGGCCCCGGATGGCATGAATGTCTCATGAATGCTTACCATGCCGAGGCTTCCTCGCCAAAGGCTCCATTTATTTAAGTTATTATTTTTTTAGAAGTTTGTGGCTTTTTATACCACCACCGCCACCCAAGTTGTGCCAGGAATTGAGCCCAGGGTCTTCCACACACCAGGGAAGCACTCTACATTTTCTTTCTTGTAGTGATAGGTAGAGACTTGGGTCACACATGCGAGCTTGGGGTCTTGCGTCTTACGTCATCAGTGGGCGCTGGAGACTATGTACGCGGTCTGGCCACAATCTGCGCCTTAAAAAGCCAGACGTGGGCCCCCACCCTCTCTCTCTGCTCTCTGCTTTCTCTCTGTTCCCTCTCTGCTCCCGTCATCTCTCCCTCCCCCCAGGCCTGGCTCTCCCCCCTCCTCTCCCCTCCCTCCTTCCAATAAAGCTCTCTGTAACTCTGGTAGTCGTGGCCGTGGCTTGTGACTTTCCCGCTGGTAACCAGCGCCGTTTACTTATCAAAAGTAACCAATACACTAGCACAGGCAGTGTCCTGGAACCTCAGGGACCGGATGGTGAAGAGTCCTGCTCTCCTGGGACTCGCACTCCAGTGGAAGGAAACACCACACACGGCACAAGGAAGCAGGGGAGGATGCTCTAGAGAAATGGTCCCCTTGCAAAAGACCACTTCAGGCTTCACCATCAGACCCCTGGTCCTCTTTCTCTTCCCCGCCCCCCGCCCCCAGGGTTAGCTGGGCAAGCATGGACCCTTGGAGATGTGGGGCCTCAACTAGGGAAGGAGCTAGTCTCAGAGGTTCATCTTGAACAGGCTGACCCAAAGGCAGGAAATGGTGTGGAAGGGGAGTTCGAAGCTCATCCTTCCTTCCTTCCTGCCTGGCCCGGAAGCCCCTGGGCCTGAACCCTCTTTAGTGGGCTTCTGCCTCTGTATTTCTGTCTTCCCGTTCAGCCTCATGTTGCTTGAGCATCTCAGAGGCCCGCGTGGCTGCCCTGGGGAACTTCATCAGCAATTCACCCAACTCCGCCCCAAGTGTTTGCCCCTCTGGCTGAGGGCAGCCCTGTCTGTGCCACATCCCACTGCCACCGGAGCCACGAGTTTGCCAGTGACTCTCCCAGCCAGATCCCACAGTGGCATCTCAGGGCCCTCTCTTAAAGAACCCAGCACTGTAGGGCCAATCAGAGACGAGAGCCTGGTCAGGTGACGCCCGTCCCCTGACAGGCTGTCAGCTGCAGTCTCCAACTTGGCCATGGATCAGTCACCTTTGGGCTTGTTAAAACAGAGGCTTCTGGGCCCACCCCTGGAGCTTCAGACTAATTGAGTCTGGGATGGAGTCCTAGCCTGTACAAGTCTAACCTGATCCCAGGTAGTGTTGGGGCTTCTTCCACAGGAGGACCTACTGCTCCAGGTCAAGTATGAGGCAGGCCGGGTCTGCCTTCTATGCCCGGAGCCTCTCCCTAGACACCTCCCTTCCCTTCACTCTGTGGAGTCTTCTTTTCTTTCTTCTCTGCCTTAGTCATGTGATTTTCGTTCTCTTCTCTTAAAGAGGAAAGTGAGCTAGAAAGTAATTATAATGTCTCAATATCTAATCATCCCTCCCAGGAATATTTGAATTGAGCTTTCCAGTAAAACTCCAAAACTCCAGAAAGAAAACTGGCGGCAGCCTTCAGGGGTCAGTGACTAGGGGTTGTGTAAACGGTGTGGGCGAGCACGTATCTCACCCGTTCTGTGTGCCAGCGGGGAACATCCTCTACCCGGTTTGCGGGAGGATTAATTCTATACCCCTCCTGTGCTGAAGCATGGAGGCAGAGACACTCCAAAGGAAACAACTCCTCTTAATGTCTGTGATTAAATCCCCCCCAAGAGACAGGCTGCGCAGCGTCTTTTGTGTTCTAGGACTGTCTCTGCCTTAATAGATGAGCTTGGTCCCGCTGAGGGACACCCCGTGGTGCCTG